>NC_051100.1:5968603-6281898 GCF_901709675.1 Syngnathus acus
CAGCCCTTTCTAAAAGCCAACTGTGAAAGTTTGATCCTGACGTTCAGGTCATTGATTAGACAATACAAAAGAAATTAAGAAATCCAAACACAATACAACAAACAAATTGCCTTTTTTTATTGGCTTCTTCAAAAACTGAACCACACTTAGAAACTTGAGCGGCATTGAAGACATCTGGGAAGTTGGAAATATTCCATTTGATGGCCTGAAAGTTTACTAGTCAAACATCAATAAAAAAAAACATGGTGATGAAAAAATATTTGAATAAAAACTATTCCCTATATAAATCAATTAATTTGAATAATATTATGATTTAGTGCCTTTCCTCATCATAGGTTGGAGATTTCCGACTTCCCAGTTTCTTGGAATGCTGCAATAATGATGATGAAGAGGATGGAGTAAGGAAGCGTGCTGAAGACAGAGGTCAAGAAGGGCGGGGACTAAGCTCTAGTAAACTGCATTTCATCTTTTGCTGCCAATTTCTGTCTATATGTACTCTATGTAGAATATATTCAGAAAGAAAAGCGTCTCACTCTAAGCATGGGTATCTTAGTGGTACATGCTGCTGCTTTGACGCACATCGTATGCGTTCGATTCCCAGCCACTGCTGGTACAAAGCCCGGAAAAAATAAATGGATGGGTTGTGTAGTATGGTCCCAAACAAATCATGCTACTAACTCTCTGGTGTGACAAGCTGAAAATGATAACATAATAGTTGCTCAATTTAAAAAAATAATACAGGCTCAAATGGTTGAGCTAGCTGCTTGATAATTTTGCTGTGTGCTTCAATGGTGCATGAAGCAAATTATATTAAGGTGAGTCTTAAATCCGTCTTAAAATGTTTTCTTATTGTTGTAACTTCCTCTCCATGCTACACTGTCCTTCTAATTTGTTTACCTTTCTGTCTGCCCACCGCCTTACCAGCCGCTTCTGAAACAACACAACAAATCCCGTGAACAACAACTAAAACCAAAATACTGGAAAGACAGAAAAAACGTATTAGCATGTAGGACAGATAGTTTTATACTGTCGAGACGGCAAAAAGTAGAAAACGTTCATGACTGTAAGGAAAGAAAATGAGAAATTGAATGAAATTGAATGTATACTGATTAAATGTATTGTCTTTTTTTTTTTTTTTTTGCTTATGTGTGCTCAACCATTTTTTTTCTCAGTCAAAACATGACTGATGATCATTTTTTTGGGTAGTCTCTGACCTGTCTGGCTGAGCTGTGAGGTACTCCGACTGCGTCTCGACGGCAAGATGGCAACAACACGTTGGCTGAGGCTGGAGCGCCGCTTTTTGATCCCACTTCCCAAGCTTCCCAGGGCGGTGTCTGATTGGCTGCCATCTGCGTGCTCCATGCCGTAGATCTCGCCACTCACACTGGTGCTCTTCATGATGTGGCGGCCCGTCGCACGCATGGCTCGACTGATCATTGATTTTTTTTTTTTGTAAAATCACGTCACATCATTGAAATATGAATTCATCCCCAGCAGTGAGTGTCATAAAATATAATGTTTGTACCTGAAGCGTCCTCTGGGTCTCTCTGACTGGATGGACATGTAGCTGGTGCTACTAATCCGAGAGGCACTGCTGGTTCGAGAGATGGCTGATACGTCGCTGACATCACTGTCTGAGGACTTATGGGAAGCATTCTCACTGCTCGTCCTGTGGTCCTTGAAGAGCTGCGAGAAAATAACAGTGTAATGGGTCACATGGCAGACATTCTGGCTGACTATCTGTGAAAGCGAAGTAAAAAGCCACCTCTCGTTTGTTCTTGAGCGCTCGGTCCAGGTCCTGCTGGCTGGAGTTACTGACAGCAGCTGACATCCGGTTCGAATGAACCCTCATTTGGAGTTGACGGACGCGCTCCTCTGCTACCAGGGCTGGAAAAAAAAACAAAAGAAAAGAAAGATTGTATTGAAAGTGTTTTGTGCTATCGTTTAAGTTCAGTCATGTAGCACAAGGACAACGCCTGTTCATGTTTACCTTGTTCTACACTGTTGCTCTTGGGGGGAAGCTGGGGGAGCTGCCTCACTTTGCGAGATGAGGATGATGTCATTGAAAGAGGTGTACCACCTTCGTGGTGGCCCCTAATATTCAGTAACAAATAAAAAAAATGCAACAGACAGAGGAAGAGACAAAAGAACAGACAGAGAAACTACATGAAATCCAAAATAAGATCCATGAAATATTCAGACCATGATAAATCGATAAAATATAGAAAGAATATCACTTGGTTGGCAACAGCAACAATTGGGGAAAAGGTGGCAAAAACATATCAGCCGTAGGAGAAGCAAGCTATAGATTCATCAGCAAGTGAAGCAAGATTCTTGACACACACTCACACAAACATGCACGGAAAATAGGTGATGGAAGTGGGAGAAGGTGGAAATATCGAACTCTGTACTTTGCAAAATCTCACAATACTGCACGGATGAAATCATTCAAAACATTCTATAGAGAAACACATCATTAGTGACAGCCGTCGACAAACCTGGCCACACTAATAAACACAGAACAGGAGATAATTTGGAGAAAGTTTAGGAGTTGACAGGTTATATGGAATACAACATAGAATTAAACAGAGACAGCTTGTATCTAACTCAGGGTTAATTGAAATTGAAAGAGGATTTGCTGGATGAATCCCCTAACCAAGACTGCGCCTAATGAGCAAAGTTTTACACACATAGTGCAAAAGTGCACAAGCAGACAAAAAATTGGGTAAAAAAAAAAATAGAACTACGATGTCACATATTATGAAAAATGCGAAAACAGAAGCATACTGGAATGAAGCACTGACTTTGATTTTGGCACGTCAAGCATACAAACACTGAGCGATAACTGGATAAGATAGAGGAGCGCAAACTTGCTGTTCCATAACTTTTGGAGAGGACTGTCTAATGGCATTTAGTCAAAATATGTATGCGTGTGTGTCAAATAAAATACAGTGTAGCTCACTGAGGAGAATTTCAGGGACCACAGAGCAAAGAATAATGTGGATGACACATAGACACATCCAAACTTGATGCCATTGAAAATTCTAAGCCATCTTGGAGGAGAGGAAGTTGAGCACATAGAAGCTGCAAGTGCAATTCCCAGAACACCAACACTTTATATCAATGCAAAAAGCAAACACAACTGCGCAGGATTTCACACCAAAAGCAGTCCGAGCTACCGCAAGTTAAAAAAGAGCACAAAGTGAAGCTTATTAAGGGAAGGAGACAATACGAAAACCAAGACAAAACAATGTCAACACTATCCACAACCAGGAACACAAACCATTGCAAATCTTTGTGAAGAGACTTCAAAAGTGCACAAAGGCAAAAACCTTTACACAATGTGAGTGACAAACGGTGTAGAATTTGTCTTTCAGACAAGTTCTACATTGTATGCCACAGCCACTGCGTCAAAGTCGTGACCACAGAGTACCCGGGATTTAGGATAAGAGAGCTGGCCAGCAAAAACAAATAGTGATTTTATCTTGTATTTGTTCAAATAAATTTACAGTAGCTTCTGCTGTTATAATAAGTGGAAAAGCAATAGAAATACAACTTCACGCTGAAGAGGATTTTCTGGCGTGAAGATTGATGTATTGAAGAATAAGGCAAATAATTTAATCCAAAAATGGAAATTTACGTATAGCTGTGCTTAATTTCATACAAGATAAAATCACTTTCTACTCGTATTTTTTATCAAAAATATTCATCCAAAAATATTTTTAAAAAATGGAATCAAATTTTAGAGGCTCAGTGTAAAACACCCTCACAGGTGCTACCGCATACTGCCTGCACCCCTCCCAAAAAAACATGTGAACACAACTGAAGAGAATTAATTGATGTGTACGAGAGCTTTTCTCAAGTTAGAAAATAAATGTTTGATGGTGGTACTCAGTGGTGTCACAAGTCAAGCTCAAGAGAGTTGCGAGAGATGTCACGGGTCCACAAAAGGGTACCTGTCATCTTCAGGGGAAGCATGTTGGATAAAAATCCGGGGACTCGGGGGACGTCTCCGGGGCAACGAATGGGACAATGATTTTCTAAGTGTACACAGGGGAAAAAAAATAACTTCACTGAAAAAAGAATGGACTCCAGTATACACATATATCTTCAGGTCCAACAAATATGATTTCACCACACCCTCAGTAGTTAAAAATAAATATAATAGAAGTCTTGTTTGATGCTCACAATGAAAAAAAGATGCTTATCACTGAAGATAACATTTTGACAAATCTTCATTATTTAGATACAATACCCAAATTAAACTGATGCATCTCCTAAAACCAGTTACTGTTGCTTATGTTGAATACAAAGTATGTATATGACATATGTAATATACACACTTTTGTTATATATCTTATATATGTGCGCAGATCGCCTTTATCAATTCAATTGTACATTAACAATAGATAAAATGCAGCAGCATGCTTTTATTTTCTACCACTTGAGGGCAGCAGAGGCAAGCCTATGTTCTTTGCTGCAGATTAAGCCGTACATTTGTCTTGCAACAACCTTCTCATTGTTGTGTTTTTCTTAATTGCAATTTATTTATTTATCTATTTATTTATGTATTCATCATTCCATTTTTAGTAATATTAGTGTTTTAGAGATTATCCTAAAAGACCACCAGTAAACAAATTCAAGACTGCAGCAGCACTACCACAGGAGACATGACAAAAACTAGAAACACATTCAAGGCTCACGCTATGAATACCAGTCACAAACAACTACAATTGTTTAAGATAGCAGTACACTTTAGATAGTGACATAGCGCAGTCTCAGCAGACAAAGCAGATCGATAATGGAATGTATCTGACATAGATTACTGCAGGTCATCCTCTGGATTAAGAGTTTGTAGGATAGAGAATTAGGTGTGTATGTGTGTGAGTGGTGAAGTGAATCACAGCACAAGAAGAATTAACTTGAGATATACGTACAACAAGAAATGCAATTGTCTTTCACCACTGGCAAGTATCTAACTATTAACTTGAAGGATCAATGTCTGAAATTTGATTGTCCGCATAATTTGAATGAAATCGGTTATTTTGACAACAGGTGAAGACCAAGGGAAATCGGGCAACATTGAGTGCCTTGGTGTGTTGTGAGAGTGAAGCATCATTTTGGAAAAGTGGGGAAGAGTGCAAGAGAGCAATACCAAAGGGAAATGGGGGACTACAGCAAAACTACAGGAGGGTGGTGGATACAAAGCATGGTACCTTTCCAACTCAGGTGAGGGGACATGATTATCTGGAGTCAGACAGTTGGTGCTAGCACTCCTAACCCTGTCCAGAGAAGGCTGAAGATCACTAGAGGCATCACAGCACAACATGCCATCCAATGGAGGAAGAGGAGGATGGAAAGGAGAGACACGGCAAGAGGTCAACCACAAAGAGAAAAACAATGGACAAACACAAAACTTACTTCAAAACAAAGTTTGGCTGGATTCATAAAATCATAAGTCTGAGAACTAAGCCATGCCTGCCTGCAGGGCACAATGATGTGACTGGATGTATCTAAAAGGTGTAGTTACCCAACTCATTGTGTGAAGGTGTGTGTTATCAGGATGGAGAGTCCAGAACAGAGCTTAGTTTAGCTTTTGACATGCAGGCACGGTACACTGCTACTGATCATAGCAGATTTCCAAAAACAGCATGCATTGCAAGCAAAGTTGAATCTAATTGAACAGCGAAAAGAAGTGAGAATCTCTCATTCCAAATAAGTTCCTTTAAATGTTTTCAGACAAAGAGATATTTGGTATTACGACCGCAATGGTAGCAAAATAACGCCACAAAAGTTGGCTATATGCTTCAAACAAAGGAATGAAATCAAAAGGACTACTTTTAACAACATTGTGTCATCATTGCAAACATGGCCAGACCTGTTGGCATCTGGTAAATAAAAAAATAAATAAATGGTCTCAGTACTTGTCTTTTTCTCTGTACTGTCTATTCATTTATTGTCTTCTCAAACAGATGCCTAACCGACAAGACGCTTAGATAATGTTTGACAAGTTATCAGTGAGCTAAATGTGGACTTATTAACATAGCGTAGCATTCTTTGTGGGTTTGAGAGTGAAGTCAAAGTTAGGTCGAGTCAAGTCCCAAGTCCTTAAAGTCTACAACTCTGCTATGAACGGGTTTGTGCATCAGTGTTTGTTTGTTAGTTTGTTTGAAGCATATCAAACCCCCGTATATGTACACTACCGTTCAAAAGTTTGGGGTCACAAAATTGTTTGGGTGACCCCAAACTTTTGAACGGTAGTGTAAATATTATTATAATAAAATATTATGAATTAAATATTGTAAATTATATCTTATATTTGTATAAGATTATATATAATCTATGAATATAAGCATACATATATATTATAAGATTTTTTACACAGAAGATTATATATATAATCTATAAATAATTATCTAAATAAATATATACACTACCGTTCAAAAGTTTGGGGTCACCCAAACAATTTTGTGACCCCAAACTTTTGAACGGTAGTGTACATACTTACCTCATCACGTTATAATATTTTCAAATAAGTGGCATCTTGTGTGGGAGTGTTTTCATGCGCCTAGTTGAACTCCAGAATTACGATAAGCATGCATGCCAGTGACAGAAGCAGCAAAATGGACAAGATTGTAGGAAAAGGGAAGAAAAAGAAATTATTGTGCGCGGCTGTTTGGACAACAGAAAGAAGAGTTCTACGGGGCAAATGAAGAGGAAAGTTTACTTGTGGTTTTATGTAGTTGAGTATGTTGTGGTTTAAAGGCACAGGTGATAATGCAATGAGGTTTTTTTTTTTCTATTCCTAAAATCTTTGGTATGCCTGCCCAAAGTGTAAAAGTTCTGAAGAACGATTAACATTGTGAATAATAATTGTGTTAATTCTTAATGTTTGTGTCAGTAGAAAAGAGAAACGTGTAAAGACTAAAACTTTAAGAATTTTTAAACTGAAAAAATGAGTCAAACACAAAATCCATCACTCTTACTGTAGGTAATAAGCATCGTCCTGTAGCGCCCTCTTGTGGACTACAAGCAGTATGCAAGTGATTTACATGGATGCGATCCACTACTTTGCTTTTCTTCCTCTCAAAATCTTAGCGATAAACATTAATAAACATGACTGCTTTACTATTAACTTACTTTCCTGACAGCTGTTTTATCTGCTACCAATGTTTGACATGTAATATCGCCATAATTCCTTACCGCTGTTCTTTTTGTTGTTGTTTGCGATTAATATCGAATTGGAAATGATCTCGATTGTCTTGTCAGTTTGCCAACATACAGTATAACCAAAAGGCACTTTCATGGAAATGCTATGCAAGTACAAGTTCTGAGGCAGAAATTCACACCCAGAAACACACAATATGGAATATGACATGATTGACTAAGTTACCTTAAGTGGATGCACTCAGCACTTTTGCCTCGCATTGATTGGTGGATCATGATGACCTCACTGTGGTAACCATGGGGATGGATGACACATGAGGAAATCAACAACAATTCCCCAAAACAGGAGAGCAAAGGGAGAAGAGAGTGAATTGGAACACGAGGACGCTATGCACAAACAAAAACGCAGACATGAACACACGTTCCGACGCCAAAACACACAATTAAAATGTAGTTTTACAAACAACTAATCAGTTGTTTATAGCACCAACAACCCCGTCCAAGGTCAACAGTGCAAAACATAAAATGCATACAGGAAAATAAAAATCAAGCTTGACTCATACAATGGGATTTCAACATCCATGACATTCACACACTCCACACATTCAAATGTTTTGCCACTTTCCAGCTTTGCCTACGATGAAGCAGCTCAAAAGTCAAATAAGTCAATAAATGAACATCCTAGGACAGGACAGATGCAAATGCAATGAAAATACCTGTCATCGAGGTATTCCTGATCCGTGTGGTGACCTCGAGAGGAGTCGTAGTAGCGGCTCGGAGACCGAGAACGCCTGGGGTGCGAAAGCTCATCGTCTAGACTCCTGAAAAATAAAGACAATAAATATATATTTAAAGACGGATATGAATTAAGTCACTGTGGTGGTCAAGCAATGTGGCAGACAATTCTTGGCTGGGCTCATTTGGCTCAGAATGTAAAAGCAGAGCTGGCAGCACAATGAGTTCCGGGCTAGTTGGAGTTGCCATTTCATTAGAAGATGGCCTCACTTTGTTGCTTTCCAACATTGCTCCTCTCTCACCCACTATTGCCTTTCCTATATACTAAACTAAATTGTAGCACCTGATGGAAGCGTGGCTGTACATCACATTTTTTCTGGACATACTCTAGAAAAAAGACAACCACTTTGTGCAAATGCAATTAATTCGAACAACCCTAAAAATCATCTTGGTAACGATCAGTGTATTGAGAAGCCACAGCCTCTTTCAGTGCAATATGTCATTTTCAAATCATAACTTCTCACCTCTGCGCAGGGACATTGGCCGGTCGGGATCGTATACATCCCTGCTCCTCGCGGTGGGGGGATACTGAGCGGGAACGTATATGATGTGAGGGCGTCCTCTGGCACTCGGGCACCTCCAGGGTGGACGTGGGCTCCCGTTGTCGCTCCCTGCCACGTCCCTCTGCTGTCAGGGGCCAGTGAAGGTGCATGGAGATCATTTTAAGATTAACAGGTCTAATCTTTCTACCTCAAAAATCATGTTTATCTTTTGATGTCAAATCTGAATGTGTTTAACCTAAAGCAAAATTAAAGAAATCAACAATTTTTGGAGGATATGCAAATAGAGCAGTAAAAAGCGACGTTGAGATAGAAAATTGTGCTGTGTTTTAAAAAAAATCCTTTTTTGTTGTTGCAGCAAAACATGGTCTAAAGATAAAAATAGCAATATAGAGAGTGATCAGCCTTGAAAGCATATGTGCATCCTTGCTGGGCTTTGTTTTGATCCCAAGGTCCCTGGCTTCATTTCCAACAGTGCAATACCTCAAAGCTTGCAATGGCCCACTAGTTTCTCTTTGAGTGGGCCTACCATTTTTCTTTCCCATTTATACCTAACCAGCCAAACCAGATGGTTTCTTTTACAAAGGAGTTTCTCTCAAGCCAATCTGGGATAGAGTTGATCTAAGGTGTTCGGAGAGAGGAGGAACTTTTCAGAAAAAGTCGCAAACCCCTCCACCACGTTCACCTTATAGCTTATGTTCAATATGAATTTCCTTTGACATTACAGTTCATTAATAAGCGTACACAAATGCATACCACGAAACACTGCACAGAAACAAATGTGGGAAATGTTGCATAATACAAAAACAATCCCCACCCACCTTTAGAAACTACTGCTGTACCCTCAAACTCAGGCTCTGTTACACGCTGCGAACCTACATACACACCGACACACACAAACACACGCATGCACACATTCCAGATGCAGATACACGTGAAGTATTAAGGGAGGGAAGTAAAAGCAGACATTACCATTGACGTACAGTACATGTTATACAAAGGCTATGTATGATTTGTTTTGGAAACTAAAGATTGTCTCTTTCTCAATGCACGCAAACACACACGACATGACACAGCTTGAAAACAAACAGTTAAGTCGAAACACAGACATGCAATACTTACGCTGCAGCTTCCTGCCAGGGTTGTCGGCGTGCATGTGTCGACGAGGCAGATACGGGGAGGGGCGGGGGAGCGGTATGGATGAGACATCGTGCGTTTGGAGGGGATACAAGTGTGGCTTGTCATCCAGCAGAGCTGTCTCCAGCTCGATCAGGATCTGTCAAGTCAAAGTTTTCCCGTTCCAATAACTGATGCAATAAAATAGTCACTTTGAATCTGTTAAATACTAACTGCTATGTAATTCTTGTGTTTGCTTAAAAAAAACAATACGAGAATATAGAACTGCGTGTGTGTCTGTGTGTGTGTATTACTTCTCCCATAAAGATGCTGTCCTCCTCTGGTGACCTAGGCTGGTCCCATACGGTCAGCTCCAGCATATGGTTGCGGAAATCCCTACGATGGATGTGAGTGTAGAGGAATGTTTGGTTCCACTTGGGTTCGCAGGTCTTCTTCACTGCTTTTGTCCTGCGTTTACTCTTGTCACTATTTTAAACACATCCAAATCCATTTTTGTGTGTGTGTGTTTGTGTAGCAAAGGCCATTGTTGATTCAATTCACAAATAGGACAGTGTGGGATAGTTTTAAAAAATCAAAAATCATTTTAAAAAAATCACAGTGGCCACTTTTGAAATTTTTTGAAACAAGAACATATGCCAGCTGTACCTGCGATCAGGAAGAAAGTACATTTTGACGTATGGACTTCTGGGTCGTCCATCAGGCCGGAGAGGGAGCTCTACCGCCTGAAGCACATTGACTATTAACTGGTGACCTGCTTTGTCGTACCACAGCTTGACCTGCAGGCCAAAAGCACACAAAGACATTTGGTCCAGAGATTTTACAATGTGACCCAGTTAACAGCCACTCACAGAAAGTTTTCCTGGCATTAGCTGTGGAGCGTCTAGAATCATTCTGGGACTGGTGGGAGATAAAAGATTTTTTGATGGTCGCTCCATCTTCTGGGACTCAAATGAACTCGAACCTGCTATGAAGCAAAAAGAAACAGAAAATGATTTGCAAATCTCAAGGTTGGAAGGTGGAGCCTGTGTTCATGGGTGGAAGATGGAGTTTTTCGAAATAAAGACACCTACTAGATTCTAATGGAGGATGGGATGTGTCTGGGATTCTTGGGATATCACTGAAAAGACAAGAAAACGCGTGAGCCGTTTGCATGTTTACAACTGGCTGGATTGAATGCAGTAAAGTTAGTAGGTTTGTGGATGCACAGGCTTGCATGCTTGATTCAGAAATCCATACAGTATTCAAACTAGTTAGATACAGCAGATGTTCAAGCTAAACTATCACATGGTTAGAAAATATGGCAACGCAAATGATCATGGAATGGGGACATTTCTTAAATAAATAAAGTGTGTAGAAGTTGAGTACCATAGGTTTCAGTCATCTCTAAATTATGCAGCTGCATCAAGCTAATTCTACAAACACTAACAATTTTTACACCAGTTTTATAATAATATAATTCTATATACAACTACTATTGTAATGATAATAATAATAATAAAAATGATGACAAAACACACGTATAGATCAAATAAATAAAGCAAGCGTCATCAAATAAACTCAAATCATGCTTTATAAATTCCAGCAGCCCAAATTCAAAACAGCAAGGTTAGCAAAGTTTGAAGCATTATAAAGCATCAAATGATTTCTTCGATAATGTTTCCTAATGTGGTTTGTGGAAGACTATTCTACCGTCATAGACATCTTTCATTTTGCATCTCTTTGATTTATAAAAATATAAAATAATCAACAATTGCAGTGATTTTCAAAGAGACAAATTTGCGCATATGCTCATTTAAAGGAAAGATTGACTCTTTTTGGGATGCAAAATGTCACCAGCAATATGGTTCCTCCATAAGCATGAGGGATAAAAAGGTCCTAATAAAATGGTAAGATTACTTACTGATATTTTCTATACACCCTTTGTGATTGTTTGGAGAGAAATTAATACATTCAACTTATGCTCCAAAACAAAGCAAATAATTAAGTCAACGTTATTGAAAAAAAAAACAGTATCAATACTGTTAAAGATAACTTTTCAAAAAGATGATACAATAAAGAATAAATAGTACATAAGTGATGTTTAAATCAATGTCTGCTATTAGTTTTTCCTTGTTGACCAGGATTTTTAACTTATTTTCTTATGAACTTAACATGTTTTTTTTAACTTAGTTTAAATCAACAAGACATGAATTGGGTAGGTTTCGTTTACCAAAATTGAAACAGCCCACAAACGGGTATCTGCACAATCCGATGAGAACAGAAATTCTATAAAATCATGTCTGAATTTTGTCTGTGTGTGTACATATTCTATCACATGAGATATTTTTAAAAATGACATTGGTTTATAAGCATATACATAACTTACCCAATAGGCCGGGATACAACTAGCTCGACTTGGGGCTCCGCTTGCGATTCCAGGATGATGTTGTAAACTTCCTTCATGGTGGCTCCTGGTAACAGTTTCCCATTCCACTGCAAAACTTCATCCCCTGAAATTAGACATTGCATAATAATTTTTACGTGAATAGTAATACATAATTAGTACTGGATTGTTAGTCCCACTTAGTATATAGTGTGGCCTGATTTTCAACATTTCACGGGTTCTGGATAAATATGCACAAGGCACTGAATATTATGAAGAAACTTTTTTTCTTTTGCTCAAAGTACCTGCTCTTAGATGTCCAACCACATCAGCCAGGCTGCCCTTTTTGACCTTGGTGATGAAGGCACCTAATCTCCCTGACTCTGTTATTCTACCTCCCACCACCTATAAAGAGAAGGGGAACGTGAAATATTTGGAATCCATTTGTAGAGGCTAATGAAGCCATATCTTTTATCATGAATGTGTGAATGCAGTTTATTTTATTGGCACCCTGACCTTTAATCCCAGCAGAGCCCCGGCTTCTTTAGGCATGGTTGTGCTCCTCTTACTAAGGGTGATTCTGCCAATCAGATGGTCACCTTCCTTGGATGGTTGCCAGGTTACAGGATGCTGCAGCAAAAACAACGAGAACTGCAAAGACTTAGAATTGTGACAAGCTACTATTTTAATTATTGTTTTCAGGCAGACCACTTTTGTTCTACTTACATGCCACACAGTGGGGTCATGAGGGTAGCATTCCCAGTCACCTGCAAGTGGAAGATGATGGAACATGAGAAAGAGAAAGAGAGACAAACCTTATTAAAGTATTTAAAAGAAAACTTGAAAGTTTTAGTCTTGGAGAATATTATTTTCCTTATTTGGTCATTGTGAAAGACAAAGTGACAAAGTGAGCGACATCACATTCTCACTGTCCCCACTTGGGATGACTTGCAACTGGTTCAAGCAACTCTAATTATTTTTGTTAAAAGTCATGAGAAGCTTTTTTTTTTTCCCTTCCAATATAACATTTCACACTGATGAGAAATACGATTTGGGGGTCCTTCCAGCTGTAGCTTCTGCTGTACACATGTGCAGGGAGGAGTTGTTGAAATGTGTGCAGCACTTCAACACCATTGTTATGACATCAAGCAAAATAAGAGTAAGCATCCCTAGGAGCAGGCAGACCATGAGGAGAATGGCTTGTGACAACTTATAGTGGCATTATGTAATCTTAAAACAAACCCACTTCTCAGTTTCATAACTCAATCATGACTGTAATTCCGTGCAGTGTTGGATGAAATGCTTGAGAATGTTATGTTTGTAGTCATTATCGAGTGAGTGAGTGAGTGAGTGAGTGAGTGAGTGAGTGAGTGAGTGAGTGAGTGAGTGAGTGAGTGAGTGAGTGAGTGAGTGAGTGAGTGAGTGAGTGAGTGAGTGAGTGAGTGAGTGAGTGAGTGAGTGAGTGTTTCCATTGTGATCTCACAATGATTTTAAAAGTCAAATGATTTAAAAGCCTGCATGGCGGCTGCCAGCAACCACATTTCGTAATTGATCCCGTCTTAGTCTCAAGCTAAAAAAGGAAGCAGTGTCTTGCTGCCATGCTGGAGTGTATACAGTAAAACCTGCTCTGACAGAAACAGCTCATACTAAACCTCCACTTGCTCAATGTCATAATGCTTGGAGTTTGACTTCTGCAGAATGTGCAGCAACAATCAGATGCCGCAGGCTTGTTCAAGTTAAGTGAAACCTGAAGTATTGTGTCTGCTTTGTAAACTGATGCATTGGGTTGAATATGATGTCAAAATCCCTCTTCTCTTAAAAGGGAAGATTAAAAAATAATCTTCACTTAGTGCTATTGCTGTTAGATGCTCAGCAATGAGTTGGAAATGGAAAGAATGGTTAGCAGTGAAGTGATATCATCCCAGTTGGAAATTACAAGGTTAGAGCGTAAACAGCCATGCCTTCTAGGGCTCCAGGACACTTTGCTATGTGAGGCCACACAAGGTCAACATTGGAATCAAATGGGGTCAAACGGACCTATCACAAACACACAAACATGCACACTCGCAGTACAACTGTCACCACCAACTCACTCCCTTAGGGCCAAGCTGAAAACAATATAATATGACACTCAGCAAAGCATTTAGACACACACACAAACACAGCACACAGTCTAACACACGCTTGTTAACATGCACATTGGTCACAATGACAGTCAGGCTGCTGGCTCTGGCCTGAAGCATGCATTGTGTATAAAACACAGCGCTGCAGTTCTTCTACAAAGATGGACAGAGAACAAATGCTGCACCTCAAATGCTATCGGTAATCATGTCATACTAGCTTTCGTGACAATACGTAATTACAAGAGAAAATATACTGAATGTCATTAGAATATAATTCAAGGTATTTTTTTAACAAATGTGATATTTCAGACGTGTGTATGCAACTGGTAGCCCTTCGCATTCATCAATCCCGGAGAAGTAAGAAACTTAAAACACGTGGGCGCGCCTGTTGACACGTTTTAAATCATTCACTGCCAACCCAGTTAATATCTTTGACGTCTATAACCGTCAATGGCGCTGAATGAGTTAAAAGAATGTGTATGGAGCCTGTACTGTATATTTTATGTGACAGAAGGAAAATGACACAGTTTAAGAAGTCTCACCTCTCTCGCTCACACTTTCAATCTCAGCATCCTCACAACTGCTGTATTCCGGTGTGGTCCCTCCCTCTTCTTCTGAGCTGCTGACACTGGTCTGCCTCTTGCCTCCAGCTCCCAGCCCTCGCTTTGATTTGTAGGGTCGAGGTGGTGGCGGACGCAAAGATTCCGATTGATCTGAGCTGAGCGAATCATTGCGTAGCATGCTGTCAGCTTTGTTCCTTTTGGTTCGTCTCACGACATGCCCCTGACCGGGGGCTGATCCGGGCCCTGAACTCAAAGGTTCTCTGAGTTGAGGGGGGTGGTCTTGTTGCGCAAGGGTGTGTTCACTCAATCCACCGACGGTCCTCTGTCCAGAGACTAAACCGTCCCTCAACTCTGCCATAACTCCTGTTCCACTGCCTTGCACTGGTACAGGATGGCCCCGACCGCCAGGAAGTACTGGCCCTGCTTGATGAGGGGGGCCACGACTGTGGCCAATGTGTTGGTGGCCCCCTTCTTGTGTCCGTTTCAACCCACCGCTTCCTCCGACTGGATCGATGTCCAATGAACGTCCTTTCGTGAGTCGTCGGCTTTCCCTGGATTCGCCCCGGAGGTCTCGGTCCATGGAAACCTGGGTTTGCAGCATGGGCTGGCCTGGCCTGCGCTCTGCCCGACCAGTTCCTCCACCCCCTCTTCCGTTTCTCCTTGTGGAATAGATAACAAGAAAATAAAACTGTTAACCATTTTGCAGACTCTTATCTACGTAATTATTTACTTGCCTGCCTAAAATTTCAGGTTAGGAGCTACTGCGCTCCTAGTAAAATAATTTAATCTAGACCCCTGCAAATTCATTCAGATTATAAAATGACAACCAGAAAGTCATTGCATCATACATTCTCTCGAACTGCGGTTCATTGAATTTGGAAACATCGAATTATGGTCCGACTGAATCGACTCAATCAATTTGACTTTGAAATGAACCGTGCTTTAATTGTATCCCACCCAACGCTAGATAATTTAAAAATATCAATTCAAAGACAAAAGCTCTGTTCCTCTTAAAGCTTGAAACGATTCTCTCTTTTTGGCATTGTTATTGATTTGAAACGCAGTGTGCTTGCAAAACGTACGTGTCTCTTGGCGGTTCACTTCGTGACCGAACGTCTGTTCCAGCCGTGCTCCCGGCTGCACTGGCTGTGTTGGGGTCTAGGGATGTTGTGGAGCCCGGAGGGGCTTGGGAGTGGGATCGGAGCTTCTTATCACCAAGGGTTTGGCACACAGATGGCTCGCTGATGGCTGATCCGAGACCGGTGGGCTTTCCTGACGAACCGGTGAACCATTCGCCTGGCTTGGTCAGTATCTCCTGTTGTTTTCGGCAGTTATTACAAACCCAGATGACCTACAAAAATAATCAAATTCAGCGATTACGCACATTATTTTTTTCAATATTCACTGACAATTGAATGAGGAACTACATAAAAGGAGGAAATAAAAACAACTGAATAATGATCGGACCATCGACATCATACAGTAGCAAATTAAAATATGTCAGCTTTGAGGGATTGTGACGGGCACGTTTCATTATCTGACATTATACAGTGTAGACCGCTCAATTCATTTAGAAAACAAATGACAGATTAGATAACAGATCAATAACTATTAGTATTGACAGCTGATATTGATGAGGGGTGCGATTCCATCCCAGAATAGATATGATGAATCATTGCGTAAAAGAGGAAGTGCTGCACGAAGGCCCTGCAGCATGAGCACAGTAGTAGTCATAAGCCGGCGTTTATATCAGATTCAGTGACGGAGGAAGTGTGGCTGGCCGTGAGATACAGACACACAGAGGATGGAGGAGGAGAGAGATGGGAGGTTAGAGTCGGTCCGTCTTCTCCAGCCACCAGGGTTCTCATTACTCCTGAACACTCCCCAATGACTATTTAAAGAGAGCTAAAATAAAACACTCTGCCGTCTGCCATACCCACCACCCCTTTTCCCCATCCTCGCTCCCTCTCTCCCTCTCTCTACTCGCGCTCTCTCTCTCTCTCTCTCTCACCCCCTTCTCTTTCACTTCTCCCTCCTCCAGATTGCTTTTGATTAAAGCTACAAAAGCTGAGGAGAAAACAGCTTTACACCGACGCCACGGCTATATTTATCCTGCCAAACAGCCCAGCACCACCAGGGAAAGCAGGAGAATGTGTTCAAATATAAACACACACATAGGCACGCACACCCATGTGGAACATTATATCTTTGTTGAAAACATCCGCAATGTGATCAATGATGCTCAATTCTGCTAGATTGAAATTGTTTAGTTTGAATGACCAGCAAGGGTATAAAAAAAATTCATCAATTAAAAAATATATATTCAGTGAACCACAGGTCATTACTCTGTGTTACAGAGATACCAGATAAGATTAGATAGTTTTAACCCACACACACACTTTAAACACATTTAAAACAACCAAACCCCCACTTTAAACACATACTTGATTCATTTGAATAAACAAAATAGATACAAGAGGCAGGGTCTGATAGAAAGACACGACTTCAGACACTTGCAGGGCGGTTCAGGGTGTACCCGGCCTACTGCCCAAAGACTCTTGAGATAGACAATGGAAATATATGCTTTGTGATCCACATACACACCTACACTCACACATGGACACACACACACAAACACAATGTTGCAAGAACTGTAGCAGCAGTGTGTCACATCACCGTAGTAAGATTCCCCTGAGATCTTCGTGTGAGTGAAGGCGAACTACAGAGAGAATAGCTTCTCCTTAGATGGAAACTAGGACACAAAAACCCGTGTGTGTGTGTATATCTTTGTTTGGCGTCCTGCAGCATCTGTGCCTGTGTGCACAAAAATGTGTGTATGTGTGTGCACATACGTGTGAGTGTGTGTGTGTAGCGGCGGGTAAAGGAGGCCTGCTCACATATACTGTACGCGCATCATTGCTCATGTCTACTGTTTATGAAACATGTGGTGCTTGTGGATGTTTTTACTGTAGAGATGCAATTTCTAAGCACAATTTGTGGCTTAAGTTTGAAAAGCACTCAAATATTTTCCACATTGTTGTGTTGTACCTGCCTGTGTATCAAGTAAGTTTCTGAGTATCTAATGCAACTCCGATCAAATGATCAGGATTGTTATCCAGCTTCTGCAGACCTTGCTAGAGCTTTTCTGTACAACGAATAAAGTGTGCGGTAATTCCTCCAGGTCATGTAGTAGATTGCAAATTATTTGTGCATTGATTGAATGAAATAATTTCCTGTTCACGTAGCGGAATTCATTGCGCTATGGTGCGTTCAATAAATCTGGCTCAATCTACGGCTCCAACTATAGCTTGTTACACTTGACCTATACTTTCTTTATTTGCTGCCTAACCATACCACATAATTACCTCTGTTTTGCTCCACATGGATATCACAGCCATCTTTTACTGCAATTTTGTTACAAACTATGAACAATCAAGTGGCAAGTTCCTATCACCTGAAGTCACAATCCAGCACTTACTGTATTGATCACCGCAGTCAGTTCACTCAAGCAGGCATACTGTCATGTAACACTCTCAGGCTACATAACCCTTTCTACTAATGCCTCTGATCAAGCTAAAAGCCACCAAATACTTGCCACTTATCAGGTGAAAGGAAAACAAATCCAGAAAGAAAGGAGATGGTGAAGGAGGAGTTGGGGGGGGGACAGGAAGAAGTGGCAGCCAATGACAGCTTGACGTATGGTACCGGCAGCATGCAACTGTGGGCGTCTATAAATCCTGAGTTAAGGATGAAAGACTGCCACAAAGGAGATTAGTGTCCACAGCAGCTAATGAGGTACTACATCAGCACACCACAACTCCCCTGCAACACAATACACACACACACGCACACACATACAGTTCATGTACAGTACACATGTACATACGTACACAGATAACATACAAGTCAAACAAATAGTTTCCACAAATATTGAACTTTGAATGGTTTGCACATCTATGAACAGTGTTGCTGTGAAAAAATAATGCAGTTATTGTACTGATTACTTGATTTTAAAAGTAAATAAAGTAAAAAAAAGTGACCACAGGCAGCAGTTAGAAAGACTTTTACTCGCGCAAGTGGTTGCAGATATTCATTTTTTGCCATTGTTAACTACAATTTCTGATTGGCATTTACTAATCTTGTCATGTAATGTAATAAATAAATGTTATAAAAGCAACACTGAGCATTTGCAATAAACAACCCCTCACCACCTTTATGCCACTTAGTCAAATAAAATAGCATGTGATGTATTCGATCCATAGATGTTGACAACCCAACACATATAAAAGCAGGGTGCCATTTGGAAAGGGCCCATAGCAGCATGGAAATAGAATTTCCCTTGAGATGTCTATCATTTTCTCTGGTGTATATCCAGCTATTTGTAGATAAGCACTACACACTGAGATCATACCAGTGTACGTGTGGATTTCATATGGTAATATACGGCAAGAAGCAGAAGAAAGATGGGCCCCTTAAGACCAGTCAATGAGAGACGCACGTGGAGGTGGACGTAACTTGTGAGACTGCCAATCAATAGTAATCATGAGCCTTTGTGGCATTAACAGGAGATGGCACATCGCTCAAGGCTTTTTCTACTGTGTTGTGCCGCGACACATCATTTCTGACTTGGATCAATAGACATTTGCAACACATTTTTGTGCTATTTCAACCTTAATAGCACATTCCTGTCATCACTAGATTAATTTTTGTCAACCCAAGAGGTTAGCTATCCAAAGTTTTCAGTATGGTAGTTTATTTGCATGGGGTTCAGAGGCCAATTTAACAGATCTGCACTGTAGCAGAAGGCCTGTGTGATCTCATGGAACATGTTACATAGTTCAATGTCATACAGAAGTGTACTCATTATAATTTTATAGAAAAATAATACTATTTATTGTCATGGAAGATTTTATTTTTCCTGGGTGGGCATAACAGATAATAATTGAGAAGCACTGATGTCATGTAAACTGTTGTTTAAAAAATATATTCAATATTATAGTATATTAATATAATGATAATACAAAAATAAAAACAGACAAAATACAAATTAAAAACATTCATTCATTCCCATGGTTACCAGTGGTTATCTCAGACTCTGTCTATTATCTCAGTTATTGTTAATGCTGGACGAAGGTCAAGTGAAGCGTTCTTATTAATGACAGGTAAAAAAAAATAATAATTGACTTATTTTTCAAATTATTTTTGGAAATGACATCAACTAGCAAGGCCTTCAATCATTTCATGCATGTTCACATGTGTTCATTGAATTACAAAAATGCCCAAAACGACAAACATTTTAATGTAAATGTCAGGCATCATTTTAAATGTTTCCTTAAGCCCACAATGAACGGAAAATGTGTCACTGTTGAGTGCAATGGACACTTCTACAAACAGGAAAACAGCAAAGCACTCCTAGAGAAGTGCTGATTTGGCTGTTTCTGGAAGGGAAGTTTGCCAAATAAGGTCCTCAACCTGACTCAACTGTACAAGCAGATAAGTGCATGTCTGCCACCCATCACCAGTATCATACATGATCATTCAGTATGACCTCAGCAAGTGATAAAAATAAATAATAGCACTAAATGTCTTTCTACGCTTAGTTTCCAATTTTGGTTTTCTCTTTTCGATGACATTTGTATTTAAAAGAAAAGACAACTTACAAAGCAGAAATCTGACTATGGGATATCAACAAGCCGTTCTAATGACACAAACTACAGTTTTTAAGTACTGACTACTTAATAAACTAAAAAAAATCACTACTCACCACTTTGTCCTCCTTCAGCCCAGTCAAGCCATGCATGTATATAAAAAAAGTGAGAAACTTAGTAAGATACATAGAAGGTTGGTTTACAGAACTATTTTTCTTTTTTCCTTTTTTTTTTTTAACATGTAAGCATCGTTTATGAAATAACAAAATTAGTTTACAAGTCACCTCCGTGGTTCTGTTGGGTTTTTATTTCTTACCAATATCCAAGTGAAATGTATGTAACAGTGAATTTTACCCCAATTAATAAAACTGCTACCCACCCAATCATACCGCCTCAGACCCCATGGCAGGCAATAATTACAGTAAACTTCAGGCTGTATGTTTAAGTCTGTGTGGGATCATTAAATGCCACACCGGGAGCAGAAGGGAGGGATGGAGAGGCACACCACCTATTTCAGCGGAAGTTGTAACGCCTTTACTAACACACGCCCCCCCCCCCCTGCTGTGTGTTGATAGGGCACCCCTGCACCCCTGCGAGACCCAGACAGAGTGGGAGACTACCCCCTCCATCCACAGCTCAGTGTAATGCCCAATTAACCTTTAGCAGCTTCTGCCTGGGTCACACTGCGGTGGCTTCACACATAAACAAACAGTAGGACTACTGTATATCAAATATATTGTAACATATACAGTGGAATAGCAGCAAACATATATACGTGGATGCTTGTGATGCAGGACGGGTTTGATGTGTTTGCTGCAATATATTGGAGACTTTGACCCAAAAATGTTTGCGGTAAATTAAGTTGATTCAAGTTATTGTGACTTGAAAATTGTATTCTGAACCTTACCTGCCACAATATTAGGTACGGCTGCAAATAATCCAATGTGAGTGTTGGCTCAAATTGTATAACATTCTTTCTGATTGATATTGGCTATTTGTAGTATTGAATAATAGCATATATGAAAACATCTACATACGCGTTGTATATATTTTCAAGTTTGTGTCTTTGTAGCAGAAAAGGCATTTTTGTCCTTTTTTATCAATATTGAATTTGTTTATCTATTCAAAGTAAAGACTCCCCTCACTGAAACAGATTTTGGCAATGTCAATGGAATGGGGCACGAAGAAAGTTTGTCACATTGTTGTTGTTGGGTTTTTTTTGTGACATGGAAGAAAAGCAAATGACTTACAATTAGGCTCCAAACCTTCATGGAAATAGAAGCAATAAAATTCTCTCAATCTCACCGTATTGGATCGAAGCGAGACCCTCCCTCCGCAGCGGGCACAGAACTTGGTCTGGCAGTACGAGCACAAGTTCCCACAACCATCTGCAAACTTGGTCTTCTGGCAGATGCCGCAGGTAGGTGCGTCGTCTCTGTGAACTGCCGAGCCTGCTGCAGCTGTGGCCTGCCTGATCACCGTCTCCCTGTAGCTGGAAAGCTGCTGCTGGATGCCCCTGGGACATATTAAAAGTTGAGTAAGTGCTGGACGAAATGTAAAAAGGAGCTGAGGGAAACAAAAGCTGAAGATAACTGAGGGATTGATATATATACATATTATGAATATTTTTGTTTAGTTTTAATTCACCATTTTGACTGTCTTTGTGGTTGTACCATTAAGTTCTATGTACTGTGCTTTGTTAGGGCTTCAGTTGTTAAATGCGCTGTATAAATAAAGTTGTATTGTATTGTATGACTACATTCGACACCTCTGTTGGTACTCAAAGTGCTTAACCGCCTTCAAGCGTTACCTCATTTACCGACAGCATCAGGAGCAACTGGGGGTTCAGTGTCTTGCTCAAGGAGACTGGCTGAGCAAGGATATTTTTCCTTGAGGGGTCATGGGGGACTCAAGGATATCTCAGGGGATCAGCAAAACAAAACAGTATGTTTTTTTTTTTTACAAACCCAAAGAATTTTGCCAAACATTTTGACAAGGATTCATTGTGTGCCATACGGGGATGGATGGAAAAGTGGGGTGGAAAATCCCGGAAAAATTGTAAAATGGCCAAAAGTAATTTATTTGGGGTGGCACCTGGGGGGTCCAAGCATATTTCAGGGGTGCCATTGCCCCCACGGCACCCCCCCCCCCCCTAGCTCCGCCAGTGAACATGATCACAATGGCAGGAGAATGCACACTGAGCCATGCCGCCTCTTTTCTAAAAAAAAAAAAAAAATCCCTCACCTTGCCATTAAAACACATAACACCTATAATTTTTTTTTAAAAAAGGACACCCATTTGTACTTAACACTCGTGTATACCCAAGGAGCCATAGCTAAAGGTCACAGACGGGTCACCTGCAGGATTTAGTACCTGATCCTTGGCTCTGACTGTGCATGAAAAAGTCTGAAGATGGTGGAGGCATGACAAAAACGAATAATAATTCTGCACACTCTAACACATCATATCAATTTTGAAACTTTCAACTTTTGAATATCAACTCTGAGACTCTTCCACATCTCTGTTAGCTGCCCATGGAACTTTAACAAAAGAGGTAAATAAATAATTTGTTTCCCACGATAGTTTTGGATGACAATTGGATGCTCAATCACAATAAAAACCCAAGTGGAAAAGACCTTCTGCTTAATATTCAGTACTTGCATCCAAAATACGGCAAATAAAAAATAAAGACCCTCAGTCGTTGAGGTTCATTAGTGCTACAAAGCCAAATATTGGCACATTGTGTCTTCAGTTCTGAGCTTTTTGAAGGCAAGTTGGCATGTTGTTGGGATTCAGAGCCAGCCTCAGCTATTCCCTGTTGGGATTTGGTTCTCCGGGGCCTATAAGAGCCATTATCCTTGTACTTGGATCAACATTCAAATAGGAAGTGGACATAAATCAAAATAAGATTTAGTGAAATGGGAATTCACCCAATTGTCATTTAGATCTTACTTAAACTCATAAGAAGTGAAGTAAATGTTTGGATTTCATCACGTTCAAATTGGACGTCAAGTTTGGGAACACTTCCACGATGTCTAACATTTTGTCTTTAAGAGTTTTTTGCATGCAAAGCATATCCACCCACAGTCATTTTAACACTTTATTATTTGCAGCAAATACTTTAGCACCTCTTTTGAAACAGTATCTGAACTTTGGAAACTTGCATTGTGCTATGACGCACCACAATTCACACATTCCAAATGATCTTTTGTGCTAGTGGGGTATGTTAATATATCTTTTTTAGAATGTTGTTGAGTTGTTATCTTTCTTTTTGGAATTAACAAAATAATCCCATTTGACATTTTGAAACATTATTCACAAAACCTACATGAAAACTGGCCTTTTCATTTTCACAGACAAAGCATATACTGGAAAAAAAAATGAAATATATATATATATATATATATGTATATACACACTGCATGAAATGTGGTGTGACCATATGGAAGCAGGCACATGCAGGCTCTCTCGTTTGCTCTATCAAGCTGTTCCAACTTCCCTCAGTTCCGTTACAGAATTCACCCTGCTGGGTTGCTCGTGTGTAGTCCCCACCATTCACTAACCCAACCCGACCCACCTTTCAAACCTCCTTTCAATATTAACTCTCAATCTAAGTGTGTACTTGTTTCTGAAAATGTTGTCCACAAACGTGAAGTAGAAAGGTGTTTATCTTTATACATAGGACACCTTGGGTGTCTTTTATCTGCATTTGCTTTCCAGCTAAATAATAATTAAATTGATGTATTTACTTTTACAAACAACAAAAACACGACTTATTTGCCTAATACGACATATTGTAGTTGGTGGTACTGTGAAAGTAATGATGGGAAACAGAATCATCATTCTTGTCTTTAGAGTTTCTTTCCTCCTGACATTACACTGTAAATTTGAATAATTCATTCGAAGAACTTCAAAACTGATACATTTTTAGAAACAGCCATCCATCTGTTTCTGTAGCGTTGTCCTCATTAGGGTCTTGGGTTAGCAGGAGTTTATCCCAGCAGAATTTGCAATTGGCGTAGTACACCCGAAACTGTTGGCTTGAGAGGAAGGTGGACACACTGTAGACTTTTTAATCATTCCCTTGCTATTACAATAACTTCTGTTACTTATTTATACCACCACTGAATCCTGAATATGTTTAATAAAACAAACAAAGGTTTGCGTATTTCGCAACGCATTGCAAGACTTCTCAACCTTTTCTCACTTTTCAATCAACTGCATGAATCTTAATGACAACATTCTGGCATACGGTATGCAAGACCTTGATGTCTATGGAATCAGCGACGTCTTACAGTTTGGTGCCGATCCAAATTAGAATTGTTTGGCCTTGGCAGAATAATGTCTGAAGATTTATAACACTGTTCAACCTTTTGAATAAAGTGGTCCACAAAGTCACCCTTGAAGGCAATGAAGGGGGATGGCCCTTACATCTCCTTGAGGTACATTTGTGTTCAAGCGCTACGAACTTGCCATCTTGATGTGTACACGTATACATGCTGTGACTATGTCTGCCTGTGTATGGCATTACCAGGCCATATGGAGCCTTGTCTGGGGAGCACACTGCCCACTTAAATCTGCTGTTGGCTCTGGTGCTTCCTCCATCTGCTTCGCCTAGCCCCCCCCCCCTCTCTTGAAACGGACTAAAGTAAGAAATATTATCAATGCATAGGAACATAAAATAGAATTTGTTTATGTGGTTCATCATCATCATAGTTTAGCATCATGATAATAAAACTATTTAGCTGGATGTTGTTGGAGGAGCCACAATCTGCCACCTTTCTGACATTGGTCTGAAAATCGTGAATGGCTCCATCGTCTTGGCTTCCATTGTACTCTGCACGATTTCAAAACACCAATGTTAGTGTGACGGCTGAAAAGTGGATTCCATTTGTGAGAACTTAAAATATAACTTTTATAATAGAGCACTTTAACAAAACACTTTTCCTCCATGCTCCATAAAGCTGAAGTGAGCCAAAGAGAGGCAAGTCAGTGTTTGTCATAGACGCAGTCCTGGTCATACTGGTACGATCCATCCATCCATTTTCATAAGCGCTAACCTATCATGTATGTTTTTGGTCAGTCAAAAAGGAACCATATCTGTATTCTAACAAGTATTAATGTCTGTTATGACAGTAACGACACAGTGTTTGCTATCCATACATCCGATTTCTGAGGCACTTAACCTCAACGGGGTCGTAAGCATGCAATAAAGTTGTTAGTTGTAGTCTGCACATTAATGGACATCATAAACCGGCGATGGAAGTTCATTTTGTGAATGTGATTTTTTTTCTACCATAAGGTTTAATATTAATTATGAACATTGTTTTTAGAGTCGAGGCGACTTCGGCTGGTTGTACCTGTATAACCTTTAATTATTTTCAGTCGTCGTATCGTGGGCGCCTGCACGGAGTGCACCCCAAATCTGGCACACCATAGAGCCCTGTAGTGGACTCCCACACCACCGACATAATCATCTTTAGCGAATGGTTTTGATCACATGTGGTAATATCAGAGATAAAATCCAATAGGGTTTTTTTGGGCTGATATTGGACCGATAGCCGATGTGCATAGGGGATCCCGACATCCCTCACAGTACCAACATGTGTTTCTTTGCAATGCAATTTTTACAGCTGCGGTTTTTACCCCAGTGACACATTCAAGATCACAACAAATCAAAGTACTATGTGAAGCAAAAGTTTAAACAGTTAAGGATCCGCTCTAAAGTCACTTTTTAAATTTCAATTTCAAAGTCCCCATCAATTGGGTAAGCCACTCACCGGACATCGTTTTGCTGCAGAGGTTTTTTCTGCCCGACCAAGTTTACTGTTCTCGCTTGGATAGGCTTCTCTTCTCTGAAATACACAAAATAAGAAACGTTGTCACTTTGATTACATTACACATAGTAACTTTATTATTGACAGTTTACAAAGACTAATATTACGATTGCTATTATACTATTACTATTATTAGCACTATAAAGCATTTGAATCTCTTTCCTGGTCTGATATGATTTTCAGACTAACACTATTTGTAATTCTTTTTAATTTTATCTAATTATGGCTGCTGTATACTGGAATTCCCTCGAGTGGGACAAATCAAAGAATATCGTATTTTATCTTCTCTTATCTTAAGCCAAGAGATTTTCAAGCATTAAATTATTTGTTACTTTATGGTCAAATACATGACATAATTTCACAATTTTCATTGATGAGAAATAAATTTGGATGTGTTTAGTCTGACTAACCTCTATACACGTCAAAGAGATAAAATGTCTTATTGTCAATAATTTAAATATATTTTATATTAGAGATTTCCCTGTATTTTCATTTATTAGCAATTTTAATTTTATAAAATTAGATACTAACTTGCATCTTGCAAGAGACTCACACCAAACATCATCCCAGAAAAGTGGGGAGAGTTTTGCTTACAGCTGCAAACGGCGGGACAGAATCCAAACATGCAAACAATACGGAAAGGCCCTGAACGAAGATACCCGCACGATCTGTGAGTTAGCAGCGTTAAAGCAACATCGACTGAGATGTGTGTTGTGCATGTTTTCTTGCCGTAGATGCAATTAATAGTCATCCAATACTTTTGTGAATAATTTTCACTTGTCAACCGGTGAGGCCCAATCAGAAAGATGGCTTTGGTGAGTCAATCTTCTTTTAAAGACTGATGAGAAGCTGAGGCCAGTCCAAGTTAAGACATAGGTGCTGACAATCTTATTTGCAGCCTCTACAGAATGACACATCTGAATCCTTGGCTTCTGAAACATGACCAAAAAATGATGCATGGCCACTTAGAGATGAAGCTATATATTGGACATTTCCTACTTTAGATGCAGTGAATCGATCCTCCATTCCAGAGCTGGACTATCAGTCCACGCAGAGTGCTTAAAATAGAACAGAATCGTAGCGCTTGAGGAGCGTGTACCTTAGGTGGGTCATCCGAGCTATCTATCTGTGCAGATACTATGAAAAGGGGATTTAACCTGGACTATGTAGTATTGGGTTCATTTCCGTACTTATCGCAATGACCAACATTGGACCTTTCTTCATAGCTGCGTGGATGGAGACAGTCTAAAGGATGACAGAGGAGGTGGATGGATGCACACATTGGATACAAGTGACTCCTGATTCACAATGACATTAAACAGGCACCTTCTCCCCACACTGTTATTGGCCTACTGGTTCTATAACAGCCTTTCTGTTTGCAAGTGCTCTGGCCTACATATCGTGCATAAGGATGGGAAAAGCTCAACCGCACCCCAGAGCTGGGAACAGCAGCTGTTGAGATGGATGCTGCACAGATAAAAGCCAACAGGGAGGGTTTTACTTTTACTATGTGCCATGTCAGGCATCAGTGAGCTTTCTGCTATTCAGTTGCCCCGTTGCCGCTGCATCTGTCAATGAAATACTTCAGGTTAAAAGCAAATACAGTCCACTTGACTGAAGCATAAGCATGACTCATGGTGGTGATGCTAATGAGACAAGTGCAAATGAGAAATGAGTTTCTGTTTCTCAGAGAAGGGAGTAGAAGTGGGATGTCATCCTGCTGGTGATGAGTTGTAGAGTGACACACTCTTGATCCAACCATCAAGTTACCCATAACCCAACGTCAGTATCAAAACCTCATCCAGGTCTTTTTTTATTTTTCACTTTTTGTCAGTCTGTCATTGCAGCCAGTGTGCGGGAGAGTGTAGAAGAATCACACCCATCCATGCCATGCACACACATGAAACCCGTGCATGGTCAGATACAGAGGAACTGTGGTACTGATTCTGAAGCACTAGTTACACAAGAGTGGAAGAGGAGTTCTGTCACACACACTCGCACGCACACACAGCAATCTTTCTTTAGCTCACTTTAGCATGGCCTCCTCCTTTGCTTCTTCCTCCCGTTGCCGAGCCAGAACAGCCATGATGATCTTCCTCTCGTCCTCGGTCAAGTGGCTCAAGTCGGGCTCTGGGATGGCCTGAGCGACGGGTGGACCCCGAGGGCCTACTGAGGCAAACATCTTGCCGACCACCACCCTCCTCTTCCTTCCCCTCGATTGGGATCACGAAAACCCGCTGGCGGAGCCCACGGATCACGACATGGCCCGCGGATGAAGCAGTCTAAGGAGCGACTGATGCGGAGTTCCCATGGCGGTTGGGGGGGAGGCACCCGGC
The DNA here is from genome assembly GCF_901709675.1 of Syngnathus acus. Lineage (NCBI taxonomy): Eukaryota > Metazoa > Chordata > Actinopteri > Syngnathiformes > Syngnathidae > Syngnathus > Syngnathus acus. The sequence goes on from NC_051100.1 coordinate 5,997,072, forward strand.
GCGGCAGCGGCGAGGGCGGCGGCGGCGGCGGTGTGATAGTAGCTATGACAGCGATGGTGGTTGTGGTAGCGCCAATGTTCACGATTGACGTTATTGCCTCTCCTTTTCCCTCTTGTAGCTCCGGTGTCGAACCCCCACCCCCCCTCCCACCCGCCCGCCTTTCCCCTCCACCACCTCCGTTTCACGGGGAGCCCATTTCTCCGGCGGTCGGTGCGGACTATGGCACACGGGGATGATCCTGGTTCCGGCCGAGCAAAGGAGAGGGAGGTAGCGACGGAAGGCGGTCTCCGCTCGACCACTGGCCTGGCTGCGTCGCTGCAAGGCGAGGCAGACACTTCTTGCTGATGCTGATGCTGATGCTGATGTCAAGGAGACAGAGCCGTCAATGGGACCGCAGCCCCTCGAGCGCGTTCACTTCTTTTGCAGCAGGAACGCGCCGCCCTAATTTGAGAATGGGGGGCTCCGCTCGCCGGGAAAATGCGCGCTCACGGCAGCCTGTCGCACGTATCAAAATAAAGGGTATCCTCAGGGGCGAGATATCAGGTTTTCCCGTCCCCAGTTGACAATTATCTTACGGCCTAACAGCCTTCAAAACACATGCAAGTGTTTTGTTTTTACTATATTCGGGGCTCATTTGGACAATGCATGCCTGCGAGATCAACTCAATTCAATAATAACCTTAATCATTTATGTGATTAACTTCATGTAGTATGCTGCTCAATCATCTGCTGCTCTTTAGACTCCTGTCTCTTTAAGGCTTAAACGTTCCCCGCAAGAGAACACCTTTTTCTTATTGGTCAGCTGTACGTATCCTATAAAGGGCCGTCACACTATTGAAGATTTCTCTGTCATTTACAGTAAAACTAGCACAACATACTTTGGCTTAGTGCACTTCAACAATTACAGTAAATACCCTCCATCGTGGGTGGTGCGTTCCTGACCACCCCTGTAATCAGTGAAATCCGCGATATAAAAATCCTCCATTTAAATAGACATGTTTTTGTAGCACTTACGACACTTTGTTTGTAAAACAGTAATACTGATCCATTCACATAAAAACATGTTTTAGGGTCATGGCACCATCGACAGTATACCAGCAGTTTATTTGTGTTCCTTTTTTTACCCTAGATGTTCACAACCAGCACTTTATTTTTACTACCAGCAAAAAGTTATAATAAACCTATTGCCATTCATACAACAGAACAGAATAAGTTGTGGCTTCTAATCAGATTTGTTCAATGAAACAGACCCAGATTTCACACAATAATTTAATTGGAAAGAAAACATTGGAAGTGAAACACGTGATCATCACTATTTTATTATCCCGTTGTGACATGTATTTGTTTGGGGTAGTGTTATAGGTTCGCCGTTAGGGGGCGCCGTGCACCTTCCATGTTTGTTTTTATTCGCCTGATGGTAGCAGAGAGTACCCATTTCATTTTTTGATTTGCTGAGCAAGGCGGAGGAAAGGAAGCGGTTAGTTAACTTGAAGTCGTATCCATATGGTATCAAGAGACCTTTTGGTAAGTGGTTGCTTTTTGTAACATGAAACGTTATAAAAGGTAATAAAGGGTTTCGCAAGCTGGTCACCTGACCCTTTTTACAATACGTATTCGTACTGAAATGTCGATTTCTGCATGATTGCCTTCTCTAAAAAGCATTTTTTTCCTGCATTATTATTTGTATTTATAATAAGTGTTTTATGATTGTAGGCGGGCTTTGTTGCTAATTTCGATATTTGCAGTCATAACATAAGTATATTGCCACAATTTCTTCCCTTCTTAGTTTGTGATCTGTATTTTAAGGTGAACATCTATTTACGTGGCTTTTTTTTTTTGTCAGTGATAGCGAGTTGTCTTCGTGTTTGAAAATGCTCTTGCTTTAATTTGTTTTCTGCTGTCTGCTGTTTAGAAGATTAGCCGCAGATAAGTCGGTTCTGTCTGACTGCATGCTTGTCACAAGAAAATAATGTTTCACTACACATAAACATTAATAGTTTCAGCAAACTTATTATTTCTCTCTCTGACGCCTCTGAGATGTCAGTTTGTTTTTAAAATGAAAAGTTATTTTCGGTATCATCATTCATTGATTCTCTGCACTGGTTGTCCCCACAAGTGGAGCATATTATCATTATCATAAGAATATAATGATCATTATCATCATTTTTGCAAGCTTGTCATCATTTGCTTTGTGTCTGCCTATACTTATACCTGGGCAAGGTATTATGAGGAAAAATATTAGTTATACCTCATTTTCTGCAGAGGTGATTGCCATGCTTCCTGTCATCGTGGTCCACGGAGGGGCTGGCGTTGTGCCAAATGAAAAGTCAAAGGAGTCCGCTGCTGGGGTTTGCGCAGCGGCTCGATCCGGGTATGTCATCCTCCAGCGGAGGGGAAGCAGCATGGATGCTGTGGTTGAGGCTGTGACCAAGATGGAGAATAACCCCAGTTTCAATGCAGGTGAATTGGCAGCAATCTGCAACATTTTGCTCAGTTTTTTTTTTCTGTTTCCCTCAGGTGGTCACAGGGGATTTAAAAGTTGAGTGCTCTGAAAAATATTTGGGCAAAATGTTCAGCAAAGGTGAAACTGCCGTCATGCATGGGTCATCTGTGTGGTTATTGCACTGCTGTGGGCTGGGCACGTTATAAAGACACTAGAGAATGCGTTATTCATTCATGAAGCTATTGCACTGCCAAGATTTTAAACTTACAATCCAATGTAACCCAATTCTCTTAATTGATCACGTTCCACCCATACGGCAGTGGAGCAACCGATAACTCCGTTAAAGGATGAAAATTGCGATATTGCATAAGTGGAATGCACCAATGGAAATGTCGGTAGAACAAAATTGTTGATTGTTTGAAAAAATACTGTATACTTATGTGGAAATGAATTCCAAATTAAACTATCAAGCAAAATTAAGGGGAACAGGCAGGCTGTGGAGTGGCAAATCTGGAGCTTATTAAAAATTCCTGGTAGAAGAGCCAAATTCCCAAAAATAATGTCCAAAAAGCATAACAATGTGAACGAAAGGCTGCTATCGTGTGAACTCAACTCTTCAGCATGAACTCACGTGATCTTGTGGTCTCACGGGTGCAGATTTCTGGACACGTACACCTGCATGCATAATGTTCATTCATTTGGAGTTGTTCTTTTTTTAGGGTGTGGATCGGTGCTTACCAACAATGGCAATGTGGAAATGGATGCCATTGTGATGGATGGCAAAACACTGGCTTGTGGTGCTGTCTCTGCTGTACGCAATATAGCCAACCCTGTGCAGCTAGCGAGACTGGTCATGGAAAAGGTAGATAAACCATCTACAAGGAACGCTTGAAGTGTTCTTGGTCCTTGCCCAGAAATGATTTTTAGTTGCAACAATCGTTTTTTTTTTTCTAGCGGTGTTATCACGGAATTGGTCATCTTACATGTCAGTTATTATTAACTAGTCAAATAAGTAGTAGGGTGGCACTTAGTAGAGCCAACTTGAGATTCATTCACTTTTTTATACATACGTTTTATCCAGCTCACGGACTTCTCTAGGAGGTCAAAAATGAACACAGCTTGATTAAAAAGTATAGAGGATTATTTGTTTCCTTTCTTTTCTGTGGACTCATCTCACCTAATGCTAATACAATTATCAGCCAAATTTCAATTAAATGTACCATCAATGTTTTTAAAAATTAAATTTGTAATATTTTCTTTCTTTTTTTTAGACCACACATACTTGTCTGACAGCTCATGGTGCTAATGAGTTTGCCCGGGCCATGGGTATCCCTGAGGTGCCCCAAGAATCCCTCATCACTAAATACGCCCGAATGCGGTGGGAAAAAAACCTGGCACCTGATGCCAACCCTGTGGAGTGCCAAATGTAAGTTATGTCATATAATGCCAATTTTAGTCCCTCCGGATCGTTCCATTCCAAACGTTTTATTTTTTTGGACTTGATTATAAAACACAAAGCACATTTGACTTTGCTCTGTGTGTTTTCAAAGACACTCAAAGGAGCAGGTCTAGTTTACTGTGTTTGGGAATTTGGCTGACCATGTTGCATCATGCTGGGACTTGACTGACCCTAAAACCTCTATAATTTGATAGCCTTCCAAGTGTCTTTTCCAAATCTTCTCAAAGTCTTCAGATGTACAGGTAGTATAAATTGTGCTGTTGCGCAAGTGATATAATGTCGAAGCACAAGCAGACAGATTCTGACAAGCAGCCTTGCAAAATACCAAGATGATGCAAGAAACTCTTGATATGCTCCAAGAATATTTACACAGATTACACTATTGACGTAACTGACATGTCTTGCATGTTTGCATTTTGCACCAGTTTATGTGCTCACTCTAACTTATTTGCATGAACCACACGGAAGACAGTATGCCCTTTTAGCACTTGCAAGTGGAGAAAACGTTCGTCACTGTGCATACAGCGATGTTCGAACGAAGTCTTATTTAGGCCTCCTGCGAGAGCATATTTATTGAGAGAAACAGGATAGGTTTGGTGAACCCCCAGCTTCTGGTCAAATCAGAGCAGGGAGTGTTTTAAGACGTTGGGAGAAACAGAACAAAGCAGAGGATGCAACCACTTTATTTTACTGCGTTGTGAGAACAGGACAAGTTTGGTTTATCATTATAGTCTACATTCCAACATAATCATACGATCAAAATAATCTATCAACCCTAACATTTTACCTTGATCAATATTTGCTATCCTGTTTGTTTAGGCGTCTGGTATTTGCATGTTTTCGTTTCGTTGCGCCAACAAAGATAATGAGAAAGTGATGACGTGTGTGTGTGTGTGTGTGGGGGGGGGGGGGGGTATTCTGAGTATTTTGCAGCCTACTAGTGTGTAATTATAGTTACTGTATCAATAAATATACCTTTTTGTCTGTGGTGTTTATTTGTGCTGCTTTATTCACTTATTTATTCACTACAGAATACAACAACTTTTTATTTACATTCTTATGACCAATAAGGGAAGACTTTAACATTACATGGTTTGTTCTGATGCTATGTGGAATTGTTGGGCCTTCAGTGATGACTTAAGAGACCTATCCTCCTATTAATACCACAACTGTCATGTCAGTATTTTACAAAATAATACACAAAATCTCTATAATTGCATTATAGAGAGAGAGAGGGAGCGAGAGGCATCTCACGTATTTGGGATCAATACCAATAAAACCCTTTATCTTCCTCCAAACCAATATGTTTTGGAGCAGTTCCTAATCGATATGTATCTAATAATATGACAAAAACATGAACATTGTAAACAAAATACATTATTCTTACAAGAGATTTTTTTTCAAACTATTTTCGCCTCTATAAATTGGCTACAAAATGCACAAAAATTACGATTCGTGGGGAAAAAAAGACTTGGACTACATTTGGACAAGATATCCCGCCTGACAATGCAAAGCAGCCTGAAATCATGTTTTCTTGTGTAGGGGAAAGATGGGCACCGTTGGAGCTGTGGCAGTTGACATTGAAGGCAATGTAGCATGCGCTACTTCCACTGGTGGGATTCTGAACAAGATGGAAGGACGTGTCGGTGACACACCTTGCATTGGTTAGTCTTCCGATCAGTAATGAAGTTATAATGAGGTGTTACAGGTTTTCTTTAACAAGGAAGGACAAAGGGTAGAGGAAACAATTCATGTACTGGTATATACTATCACAAAACAATAAATAAAAATAGAAGTTTGTTCTTTGTATGTGAATGCTATGCAAATAAATTTACAACAAGGCTTCATTTGCCCACAATTGCATAATACTAAAAAGAGAACAAGTGTGAGTATTGTAATGTTTTTTTGTGTGACAGGATGTGGAGGCTTTGCTGATAATCAGGTGGGAGCTGTGTCAACCACTGGCCACGGAGAGGCCATTATGAAGGTTACTCTGGCCAGACTCATCCTGTTTCACATGGAGCAAGGTACTGAAATACATACATGCTCATCCATATGCACAAAGACATTTATTTGAAACAAAATATATATTTGTGTTAACGTAAATACTCATCACTCAATACTCTGTCTAAAATGTTCCAAACTTAAAAGCTCAGCATGTATATAGGTAAACTGTCATACTCAGGTCAGTCAGTGGAGGCAGCCTCTGACTTGGGCCTGGCCTACATGAAGTCAAGAGTTCAGGGATTGGGTGGAGTGGTGACTGTGGATCCACAGGGTCAGTGGGCTGCTCGCTTCAGCAGTCTTCAAATGGCCTGGGCTGCAGCACAAAAGGATACCCTACACTATGGCTTGTACACCGGGGAAAACCTTACCCAAGGCATTGATGAACCTTGATGAGAGACAACACACCACTCAGGGAGGTTTGCTGATTTTATTTCTTTGTTTAAAATCAAAAAGTTATCCATCCATTCATCACTATATTTTTGGAGTGTCGTTGGGGAAGTTACATGGGTACACAATGAACGTACACTGCCAAACAGCCTTTAAAGGTTAGCATCAACACCACTGTATGGATGAGTTTGTAATGAAATATTTCATGATATAATTTGATGGCAATCTCGTTTCTGTTAGTGATTATGATTAATTTTGCAGCTAATCATGTTGATGTGGTTCCTGTTTGTAGCCACTAGAGGGTGCTATTGTAAATGAAACACCGTAAAATGGGAAGTGGGTCGACAATACAATATTTTCGATACTTGTCCCAGTCTGTATATTAATGACATGAAGTGTGTTATTACGTCAGATTGCAAAAAAATAAAATATTTTGAGGGATTTTTTTCCTTCATGGTGTTTTTGTTGTAATTGTTTGACAACATTGATAGTCAATAGGCCCATATATTACAGTGGCCTTTTTTTCCACTCTCTTGTTTTTATCTATTGTTTTGAGTAGCAACAATATCGGGAAGTAAAAGCAGATAAAATACAGGCAGGCCACACTAAACCTCTGGTTTATTGACTCGTGTTTACACTGAAAGCATCAGTAAAATGTGGGGATTAGTTGACACTGACAGCAGTGGTGACCTACAGACTATATACCACTAACTGTTCACACACAACATGTAAGCTATGAGCGCACACTTAATTAAGTAGCCTTAACTGAGACTTATTTTACCATGATGAATCAATAAGATTCATTCATTCTTTCATTAAAAGGTTAATGTTGAGGTTGAAAACCTTCGGAATAAAGTGAATAAAATACTGTGGTGCAGAATCTTGTGTAGCTCAAATCTATTTACTAAAATGTCTTGAATTTCTGCAATTCAATTCTAAAAACGCTAAAATTATTTCGGATTGCATTATAGGAATATTCATCTTTATTTATTTTTAATATTAGAGTCTTCACGAATCTGAAGTACACCTGTCTCTTAAACGAGACTTTTGGGGTCATTTCGTGTCCAACCGATGAGTTTGTTACGTGCGGCAGCCCTACCGGAAGTAGCTTCAAGTTAAATCTAACTTGCCTAACAGGAAAAGCGCATTAATTAAAAAAAATAAAAGCAAACTGTATACGAAGATTTACCATAGCATCTAAATTTGCAGAATTAACATATGACATTTTGATGGATGAATAAACTTTCCTTGATTCTTATAGTTTCATCCCCGTGCAATTTATAAAACCAAACATTTTATTTTGACGACAACCACGTCAACCGGAAGCTGCATAGCTTCGAAGCTAACATTGCTCATGGTGCAAAGAACGCTAACTAGACACCGGTAGGAAAGAAGGGGCAGGACGCCTTTCACTCTTGCACCTACATAAACCTTTGGCAGTTTAGACCACAAGATTTCCGATAAAACGCTGGATTAGGGTAAAACGTGATGTAAAAATCTTTTAAAGTCATCCGGAAAATTCAACTTAAGGACGCGACAAAAAAAAACAGTTCATCCTTCAACGGTGGAGTTTTGAAGGACAAGTGACGGACAGCTTTGACAGAAGACCGAAGTTCGCCTTTGAACCTTAAATATGTTTTTACGTTAATATCGCTTTCAAATAACCCTTTTAAAGGAATGGAAACTGTAGTATCATCCCGTTATGTACACTAAAGCAAAGCTGCTCCGCTGTCCCAACTGTTGTCGGTGAAGAAGTAATCATGGTGAGTAAACGTTGCCTCCGGAATTGGTACTTAACACTCAGTTCGTTTAACTGTTTGTTTGTTGTAATAATAATAATGACAATACTCATCTTAATAATAATATACAGTATTCACTTTTTAGTTCATGTTACATAGTATGTCGTCATGTTGTATTCATTAAATTTTTGCTGTCTAGTAAATGGGTTGATTTGACGAACTATATTGTACATTTTGCAAAATACATTTCTAATTTGGTTGTTATTGGGTTAAAAAAACTGGTTGTTTATCACCTTTTATGTATTTTTTTATGGATGTTCTCGTTAGGCTAGTTTGTCTTGTAATTGATTGCCTGTGGCTTTATTTCAAAAGATCACTGCAATATTTTTCCAGGTAAGGAACCAAATCAGAGGGTTGCCTGTTAATTTCTCTTCTCTTTCCTCCCTTGGGACTATGGCTGCTTTGGTTCCCACCCAGCCAAATAAGAATTTGGAAGAAGCAGGGACGGAACTGTACTAGTATAATCCCCCAAAGACCAAACTGAAGCTCAGTCAAGAGAACTGCCTACTTGGGACAGTTACACCATTTCAGATATTGTTCAGCGGAACCTAATGCATAACCATCAACATTGCAGTTCTGTTAAAAGTCACATCGCTTTTAATCTTCATGTGGTGTACAGTTAATACTCACAGGCACTTCTTAACTTCAGTGCAATTAATTACAGTTTGACTGTGTTTGCATGTGTGTGCTGGGTTGTTTGTGTTGATTCAGAGCTCTGGGCCTCTGTGTTTGAGGAGGGGTCTCCGGCCTAGCTGAGTTGACCTCAGTGTTGCCATGGAAATGACAAGAGTCACTTCCCGAATTCTCAGCCCATCCCAGAGTGCATTTGCCATGGAGAATGAAAAGAGTAGTGAGGTGAATTCTATTTCAGTTGCCTTATCCATAGCCTAAAAATGTAACAAATGAGCATTGCTAAATAGGAGGCTAGTTGAAAGGTAGAATACCCCAAAAAAATCCATTCACAATTTTGGTGTCTCATTTTTCTGACTATCTGTCTTTTATAGCAATTTAATCAAATCACCTTGGAGCTCCAGTTTTGCTTTTAATGACCAAGGATGTTTCTTTTTGCTTAAAAAAAGGTAACATTTCTATTGAAATATTTGAAAGTACTAAATTTAAAAAAAGAAAACAATTACTGGGTAATTTTTCTAACCACACTTTTTAGTATTGACTGTTTAGGGGACACTGTAGAGTTTTTTTTTTGCAAGGTATCCAAAGGAAGTCAAGGAACATTAACCTGCTTTGTAATCCTTTAGAAGTTAACGGTGTTAATAATCACAATTCTGGTTACACAGGCCACCAGCTCTGTTAGTATTCAGGAAGCTGTTTGGAATATCCGGTGGCCTGTTAAATTGCTGACATGGACTGGGTGTCAAGACAAGGTCAACTTGTCAAGGGTGGAAAACTGAGTGAAGAAAGAAAGGAGGCTTTTCACTGATAAAGAATGGAAACTTTGAATCAATCTCATAAAGGCCAAGGCTAAATGTCGAAACATTTTTCTTAATATAAAAGTTTTGGACCTCAGGTGGTATTACAGTGTAGTGTCTGTATTTGGAGTCATACGTTGACATTATATCAATATATTACTGGAATGATCAGTAACCAACTAGAACAATAATGAATGAATACAATGCGGTATTTTTGTGAGTTGTTTCAAGTGCTCACTTTTTAAAGATAAGTAGAAGTGTACAGGGAGTCATAATGCTCTTGCATACCCTTAGGCTTAATTGTGGAAAGTCATGCTGTTGACATCAAGGCCATTCCAGGAAGCCTGTAAATGTAAAACCCACTAAGCTGAGCTGTAACCAACAGAATGGAGGTTTTGTGTCTTACTACAAGAAATCAAGTTCCCAAGTTACCAATTACATTTTTGTAAAAAAGAAAAGTCCATGTTTTTGTTCTATATGTGTTATTGGCACTTTTGCACAACCGTTCGTCTCATAGTCCGGTGCGGCTTATCTATGGATTCTTTATGATTTTTATGACATTGGGAAATTATTTGTTTGTTTAATACAGGTAATAGAAATTCAATTCAAGCATTCAATTCAAAACAACTACGGCTTATCGTCCGATGCTACTTATATATGAACATAACAGAATTTTCCCTAATTTTAACTGGTGCGCCTTATAGTCCTGAATTTACGGTAGTCTTCCATGACTGACCCGGAAAAAAAAAAAAGATGTGAGACATCAAAGGTTCTTTTCTGGCACATACTGTAACTCAGCTAGAAGTCACTGACCCATTAATGGCATTCAACTTGTGCTGTTCATCATCCTCCCAAAAAAAAAGAGACAGAACTGTGCAGTGGCTAAAGGTAATAACTGAGAGTATTACAAAAATAAATTGAAATAACGGATCATTGTTAGAAATCCAAACATTCATGGTGAAGGTATGGTTAACAATTGGCTGAACAGTGCTGAAAGTGTTCCCACTAGTGTCCTATGCAACCACTCTGGGTGACACATTTTTAACAGCTGCGAGGACGTCATAGTAGCTACCCACAGAGCAAAAGTGTGCCCCTGAATTAACCGGCATTGCAGTTTAATGAATCAGTTATCACACAGCAAGCAAGTTTAAATTCTTGATTTTTGCAACCTTGCACGACAGCGCATTGACACCTGTAGTGTGTTTTGTGATTGTTACGCAAAGGCGCAAGTGTTTACTAAGTTATCTGTCATTTTAAGAAGGTTATCATGATATTGGGCAACGTCAATATTGCAAATGTCTGCAGTAATTCCAAGGAACAATAGCAATAATGTACACGTCTGAAATCATGAAAAGCATGAACGTGATAAGCCATGCACTTTGTATTTCACATTTTCTTTCTCCATACAAATAGAGAAATGCTGCAGGTCAGTGCATAATGGTGTCTGTGAAGGGCACTGAACTTCATATTTCGATTGTTTAGCAGTCATAGTTTTGTGTCTTTTTAATAATATCACTAAAGTGTACTTTTGAAAAGTATCTTGAACCTCATTTACTTTTGCTTGAAAAAAAAAAAAAAAGACAAAACTTGATTGTTCATTGATTGACACTCTTCTGCCGCGCCAGTCAATTATGTGATACTGTAGATTGCGTTGACATTTTCAAAAACTGCAAGGGAATGAGAGGTTAGTACATACACCTGCTCAATTTTGACCAGGGCTTGCTTCCTCGGACGGCCATCTTGTGCCCTTTACCGTTTCACTCCCCCCCCCCTCCCTCCCCTCTCTCTTTGTGTCTCTCTCTCCCTTCTGCATTAGCTGGTTGCCAAGAATCTGAGGAATGCAGGAATCCAATGTTCTGATAAAGTTTGCTTTGTTCCCCAAGAGACCTTTGTGTATGTGTGTAAGGGAGAGGGAGAGAGCGTTTTAACCTGAAGCGTTATGCACTTGAGTCTTATGCATGTGAAGGTAAACCGGCGGCCTGCTGCGAACACGTAGAGAACATGCTATTCTCTTCCCGAGCCATTTGGTTTTCAATGCATTGTCAAGCACCCATTAGGACTTTTCACAGAGGCCTCTGCTTGGAGTTAAGTGCAGTCAGACAATCAGGGACAAAAAGTTGAGTGCTCTTTAGTTAGCAGAAAGAGGAACAGGACGGCGGCTGTCTAAAAACTTTCTACCTCATTAAAGAGCTTCTCTTGGTGATTGTTGCTCATGTAGCATTTCAAAACAGGATTGGGAAATGTTAGAATCATGAATCCCTTGTCATCAGGGTCTCATTCTCATTCAAGCGGTCAGCAGTCATGATGTCAGTTGTGAACCACCTACTCTATTATGTGTCATTTATAATCTTGAAACCTTGTATGTTGGAAATGAAGATAAATGTTATTCTGTAGTTTTTCATAGTTGTTTTGCTACTCAAATGTAGCAGAAGTAGTGGAATTTGTGATAGTTCAAAAACAGCAATAGTGTCATGTATCTTTTTTTTTTGTAATGACAGTAACTACCACAGTTTTGAAGCCATTTTTTTCTGAAAGGTGGATGCTGCTGTTGATGAACTAGTTGGCGTAAACTGTATTTCTGCTAACTGTATTTCAATGATCAGATAATTAGCCAGACCTGCAGAAGCTGGATAACCATCCTGAACATATAAAAGGAGGGAGGAAGACAAATAAAACATCCAGGAAACTGGCCCTCGAGGAACAAGATTGAAGACCCCAGCAAGCGTATTCCTCTATTTACTCTCCTGCCATGAAATAGATCATTAAAACAATAAAACGTCTTTTTGAATGCTTACTGTAGAGGTCAGAATGTTCCATGTGCAGTTAGAAAAACTTTCATTTTATGCATTTCTTTTTTTCAGTCTGGGACAATTGAAATGCATGTTTTTCTCAAATCACAACAATGGAGGTTGACCTGCAGAACAAATACCCACTGTATTTAATACATTCCAGCAGAAGAGGCATGCTGTATATTTGGACAGACACAGTAGTCAACGTGAAGGAGACTCTGAACCGAGACAGGAACTGCAGTTTGTGTATTCATGTGGAGGTCAAAGAGAACGCGATGGGAGTTCTTCATAATCATTTGCGTGTGAAATGTAATTGGATTTCTTTGTGTGTGTGTGCGTGTGCTGAGCTGTGGGAGTGAGCATGATGGCTAAACACAAGTTGAGGTGTTTACATGGTAAATACAGTATGTGTCTGTGTGTGGGATGGGAGTTGAAGGCTGTGGAATGTCACATGCTGACAGGATGCTTGCTTACCGGACAACAATGTGAAGGGAAAAGCCATCGTGGAAACCAACAACTGTGCTGGACTAATGGCTAATGCAGTACACATATTTGGATTTCACCCATCTGGAAAAGAAGATATTTTTATTGAACTTGTTTGTTAAAATGTCTAGGGCAGAGGTCACCAACTTGACCTCAAGTAACCTTTTATGGTTGATGCTCTTTTTCAAGCACAGTCTCGTTGTGCAATAGGAGTCCAATTTATTTGCTGTCCCTTCCTATTTGTGAAAGGAACCACCTCTCATCTCCTCTCGTCTCATTCATCTCTCATTGACCTGATGACGTTTCAACAGAGGTTAATGAAAGGTGTCTTAAAGATTTTCCTTCTCTTATTTCAGCAACACAAGAATTAGAGTGTCACTCTTGATCCAGGGTGGTCATTAATAGTGCATGTAAAAATGTACGGGATGCAATTATTTTCTCTCGTCAAGACAAATGATCAAGACATGTCTTTTCTTTCAGGCTTCTACACTGCGTGAGCCAAAGGGAGCAGCGGCCCAAACCGATGCAGTCATGGGATACCTCACGAGTCAAAAACTGTTCATATTGTTAAGCCTGTTGTATACTGATACTCTTTCGAAGCTTCACCAAGTTGTTTGGCAGTCAGGGCTACTGTAAACATCCTTGACTGGAAGCTGGTGTTGGGTCTTGGGGCTTTCAGTCGGATGTTTGCAGCAGCCACCTGCTAGTACCATCATGTTGATACCTGGACACTTGATCCTGGATAACTAACTACATGTGAAATGCATACCTACTGCTGTTGACCAAAACAAGTGGCCACTGTCCTAGAGATAAAATTGCAGTCTCTGTTTTAGGGCTCTATTTCCGTCGACTGCAGGATGGTCCCGGATTGCTGAGCATGTTTGACAATTTGGCAGACTGCTCTCAGCCAAGCGAGGCAAATTGTCAAAGCAGGCAAAAGTGAATATCAAAAGTAAAATCCTAAACAAACTGGCCAGCGGAAATAATGATGCTTGTCTGTTCCCCGTGGATGGGAGCAGCCTCGTCCTCTTGAGAGACAAGCCCAAAAAGCAGTTGTGAAAGTTGAGATATTGATTGATGTCTGTGCACATAAGTGGCGCTGTGTAACACACCACAGGACCACAGACATGGAAAAAAGAAGGAAGGAAGTAGGCGTGCCATTATTACAAACAACCTTACGGCCACATCCATCATACCGTGCCATGCTTCTTGCAGCTTTTGTTTAAACAGTCTGCAGTGGTCATGGAAAAACTACGGAACATCTTATTCTGACAATATTGACCCGTATCACCTCATGAACTAATTTTATTGTATTTCTTCCCCCCCCCCCCCCCCCCCCCTTACATTTTTTTTTTTTTTGAGTAAGCCTCTCACTTAAAATGACTTCTGAGTTGCAGGAAGTGTAAACATCCTACACTCTCGGCATCCACCCCCTGGTGGCCGGGAGTGGGGCTGTTTGCACTGCATGGCTCAGGAATTCAGCAACTGGTGGGACCAAAGATATCCTATCAGTGGTTATTTATTTCGCTGGTTGGAACGAGTCACACTGTAGTCACATAGTGTATGTTCAGCTAATGTCATACTTGCTCTCTCGTGTTTATTTAGAGAATATAATGTTCATGTTTGAGCCCTTTACATTGGTTCAGAAGGCACTTAAAGCCTTTTTCAGGGTGGGTTGGCAAATTGTGTTTTGATAGGCTTTGCAAGAATGCCATATTGTATCAATTATACAAATTAAAATGTGATGAGTATAAAAGAATCTATTAATTGTATCATTGCTGTTTTTTGTGCAATCTTGCATGCATGAGAATTAACTTCAATTGTTGCTGTTTACAATTTTTAATGTGCAGAAAGTACAAAGTTTTAGATCTAATTTGAGTTATGTCTTCTAAATAAAATACAATACTTGCAGTACTTTCAGAGTCTATAATTAGTTTTTTTTTTTTTTTATAACTAAAATGTGATCATATAACAGTAAAGATAATTGTGTCATCTCTAGGTACATACGCATAATGATGCATAATGACCTTGAAATGTGATAATGATCTTGTTAATTTGGCCCAAGTCTCCATGAGGCACCTAAGCAATGTTTCATTTTGGGGTTATCTAACACAGGACTATGAGTAAAAAGAAGATTGTTAAAACAACTGCTTAAGGTGCAGCACACTGCTGGCAGGAAATGAAGGACAAGAAGACAGGAAGCACATGGAGATGCCATCTGTTGTTGGGCAACAACTCAGAGGAAAGTGTCAATTTTGAGACACATGGCATTCTCTTAGCCAAGCACACACAAATGGTATAAAGGAACCAGCATGCAAAGAGCAAGCATTCAGTATATATATATATATGCAATTTGAATATATAATATATGTCCCAAAGTTGCTGTGAGCTCTAAATACAGTTTTATGAAACTTCCTAAAATGGTACATTTGCACAAAGAAAAGCAAACAAAACTTTCATCTACACGCCCAATTTTTATTTGTGCATCATTTTGAATTATTGTGCCTTACATAAGCTTAGTATACTGTAAAGTCCAGGAAGTACTAATATAACAATAGTGAAACATGGAACAATCATTAAATGAACCAAATACAAACTACAAGATGTTTTCTCCAATTTCCACACATTTTTAAATATACAGTATATACATATGTATTCTATATATAAAAAAAAAAAAAAGAAAAAACTACACAAGAAGTGATTTGGGAAATACTACCATTTTAGACACCAATTTAATACAAAAGAGGCACTTTATAGATATATTACGTTCACACGTACCCGCAACACATACCCACATACAGTAGATAATACACAAAGTATGCTTAAAAAGTCAAATAGTTTAGCCCATGTGAACATATATTTCACCTGAAAAGTTAGTTTTACAATTTCATCAAATGCATGGCTGCGACCTTGTCAGCCAGCAGGAAGAACACTAGTCAGGAAGTCGGTGAAGGCATTTCTTTACAAACATAAGCGTCTGCCAAATTCTATTTGAGAAGGCCTGTCTGGCTGAGGAAAAAACACGCTTTCGGTCCTAGGAAAAACCTCAAAATCGTGACCACCCCAACCTTATACAGGACCAAGTACATTTAAATACGCAATAGAGGTTAAGATAGAGTAACAAATATTATCACTCCAGCATAAGGCGCTGCTCACGCAAAAAAATTAAACGTTTTTTTAAGTGCATTTATACCCTCATAATAGCATATTAAAAACTCACATTTATGGGCTCATATTGTTCACACACAATTCACTATCACAGTCGGGTTGTCATATACATAGCCTTCCTAAAAACGACTAATGTGTATCCATTAATGAAATGTACACATATTCATTTTAAACTTCATTGTGTGAATCTTAAATTGTATAGCTTGCACTTGTAGTCTCTATTGGCAATCTGACCATACACTTAATACGTTTCTACCAGGAAAACAAAGATTGTCCAAAAAGTTGACTCAATTTGAGGCCTGTTATTGCCACCAGTTGCCAAGAATTGTGCCCAATACTATTTGGGTAATGCTATTAAAAATTCTGATTTTTATTTGTATTCACAATCGCGGTACTATTTTATTTTTCTATTTTCAAAAAAGATATACAGTATACTATATTTGACAAAACAAACACCATAGATAATGTGTTAGCGTTGTTGCTATTTAAAGGTACTGTACAGTACTTTACAAATAAGTGACTTTATTAAGGATATGTAAATTGTTCATGTGAATAAATATGATTGGTAACACTTTTTAACCTTTCATTGCGTGATTAGGATTTACCAATATTTTATTATGCATATAATTGTAATTTGTCACACGTTTACCTATCTACTATTTTCAATCACAACAATAGATCCTGTAAGCCAGGCACTAAATATGAGATGTTGCGGAAATAATACGACTTTTAGGTGCATCAAGCACGCAGAAAGTTTTGTGAGTCACATAATGTACATTTGGCTATTTGTGTATTATTGACCTGTACTTTATTTATTGCATTAATCCTTTTATAAAGACAGTACAGTTTAGTGATGTCACTAAAAAGGCGTGGCCTATTTTAAATGGCTACAAATACCAGTGAGTCACATGAATGTCTTTGCGGAAGGTTTGTAAGGAGTATGATTTGCACCAACTAATTTAACAGCATTCAGGGGCAAAACCTGAATTTCTCACTACTCTAAAATATATAGAATTGATCAAGTATTGCTATGTGTTCTTAACCTACTCTGCACAATTGTTTTACTGAGTTTGATAAGAAATAATAGAAAGGTTCTCCCTGAAATCTCACTTCCCATTGTCACACAGAGTAGGCTTCATCCTGGTTCCTACCGTGGCTCCACTTTCAGGGTTTGATTAATTGTATCAGTGGATCAAGCATGGCAAGCACCTGCTTCTCAGGTGCTCCAAAAGCCAACCACGTTGGCTGACAAAAATATAAGGCCTTTAGTCTTGTGTTTCAATGTCCCTGAAATGGGCCTCCACCATTTCACATGGTTTGGGTGTTTCGTCCACATGTGGTCTTATTTTATTGTCCCATCCTAGCCAAGATTCTCTAGCATGTTTTAAATTAATCAACAGCATTCATATAGTATATATATCTATATATGTGTGTGTGTGTACGTGTGTGTATATTATAAGCCCTTATGATTTTCTACCCTAACAACGAGTAATACGATAATCTGTCTAATGTCTTAATTTACTTTCTTCCTATTGTTTGTATACAAGCAGTTTTTTCTTCACATATCATAATGTATCAACTTTACTTTTAAAAGCCAATATGAGTCAAAGCAGACAACTGGCACCTTACAAAGGAACAGCCTCACTGTAATCACTCCTCTCCAGCATGATAATAAGAGCCCCCTCCAGTCCATGCATGCTGGAGCCCAGTTGCGTATATCCATCCAGGTTCTGTCCGGCCACATCCTGGCATACCGTGGCATCATGGTAAGACAAAATTGTCTCGCTACATGCAGAGGCAAGGATGGCGCTCATCTCCCCCCTCCTCTGCGGTTCGGGTGTGGGAGCAGGTGCTCGGATCCCGCTACTCCCGGCCCCCGTACTAGCACCGGCATCTCCACTTCTAGCTTTGGACCTCTTAGATGGAGGACCCCAGAGGAAGGCGTGAGCAGGCCTGTAGTGCTTGCGGGCGTAGCGCAGCAGCTGTCGGCGGGCGGCCGGCCGGCGGATGGTGTATACAAAGTATTCCAGGATGCTGTGTTGCATGTTGGGAAGCGTGTTGCGATGCAGCGACTCCTCCAAGAAAAGGCGCACCAATGGCGCTTTGAAGGCCTCGTAGCCGAGCTCTCCCAGCGACTTCAGAATGCGAGTAATGCGCAGGTAGTTGTGCTGTGACCTTCACAAAAGAGACAATTGCTTCAATCTGTGCTACCATGGTGGAAAAATTACGTCGCTAATATTCAAAATGTTAAAACATGACCTGACTTACTCATTAAGGTGACGGAAGCGTTCCTGCCAGTTGGAAGAACGAGCGACATTTCCGCTCTTATCGAGAAGTTTGATGCCGTAAAAGTCCAACATCAGGGAGTAAGCTGCCAAGAACCTCCGCTTGGCTTCTCGAGTGCTTTGGAATTCCTGAAAGGCGTCATGAATGGCAATTCATGTGTGTGGTGTGACTGAAGTTTTGTGTGATACGTGTCTTACCTTAATCTCGTCCTGAGTCAGTTCATGTGCGTAGAAGTTTAGCCCTTGTTCTCGTAATGGGAACAGCCTTCCACCCAGCAAGTGAAGAAAAAGAAAAAACATTTACAAAATATCACGACTAAGGAAAATGTCTTACTTACCACTGAATATAGGTGTGATTGTGCTCCAGCTTGTCATAATCACCTCTCCACCTTGTCAAAATCTCTTCTATGTAGATACCTGAGCAAAATAAATTTAGCACAATATTGCCAGAGTCAACATTGCTTCACTCTATTGTTTGCGTCTTTACGTGTCCGTCTCACCGTCAGGTACAAGTGGGATCTTGTTAAGGTAGAACCGTAGGTTGCGGTACTCGTTGGGTTGCCGGGACTTTTTGTAATTCTGCAGGCACACATACACAACAAAGCCATTATTATATTATCAGCCAGTGTCTAAGTTTACCAATCGGCTCAGTTGTATTTAAATGGTTATCTTGGAGTTAAATCCAATGTTGCCTGGCTATTTCGAGGTTTTAATATTTCAGATTCACTCTATCATGGATTTTCATTTGTGGCTGTAACTTTATCTAATGCATCTTGACCTCGCTATTTTGTGGGTTTTCTTGCAAGTTTTTTTTCCCCTTATTGTTTTCCTATTTTTCCTCATAAGCTTAGTCGAGTTACATCTGAAGTAAAACAAATGGCTGACGGTCGCCCACTTATAAAAATGAGTTGCAGAACTGTGACTGTGTTGTGCCTCTTAACCAACCATTAGCAAACAAATTGCCATTACTGTGTTTGTGTCTGCATTTACCGGATAGCAGTGGCGGTATTTGTACAAATCTCTGGCAGCGTAAAAACTTCTCTTCATCTTTGGAAGAAACTCAGGAGAGTCAGTCAACTGCGTAGGAAAGAGAATGAGAGAAATTTTTGAAAATCATATAGCATATAATAATAAAATAATGTCATTGCCATAGCTCGCTGGTTAATTTTTCATCCAGTGATATTCAAGCCTCTGTGGAGGTCTGGTAGTAGTTTTGTTCAATGCTAACAAATGTTTGCATTAATACAATGCAAACATTTTTGTCTTAAATCACTAATAATGTGCTACTTTACATTTGGCCGTTTTCGCCTGTCACAACGTGTTGACAAGAAACAAAAGTGACAAATGAAACAGAGCAAAATAGCAGAAAGGAACAAAAGAAACATCCAAATTTTGCAATTCAGTTACATCACATTGCACGCATATTGATGACATGGAAGCAAAAAAGTGAAGACCAATTCATCAGCATGATTCAAGGAAGGACACCACACAAATAGAGCTTCCGGGCCGCAAGTTTCAGTTACCTTTTTTGGAATGAGGAATACAGACTATGCCAGTAATAGATCAGTGTACCTAATGCACAGTACAGCCACAAAATTATGACCACTTGCATAATTTATAAAAAACAATTTATAATAATCTTAATACAAGAGCTGCATTTCATGTTTTACCCATGCCAAGGTATTAAACACTCAAATGTGGGTATTCAATACTGTTATAGATATGTTTGTAATTTGCTGTGGTGTAAAACTGTGACATTGGGGACCCTTCCTATTTCGTAAGTCATAATCACAAAATGTTTTCACACATTATATTATAATGCTGAAAGGTTCTAGCCTACTGCAAAATGTTTATTGTTAAATGAACACTTGTCAATCAAAATTGAGCATTATTACTTTGCAAAGAAAGAATATTTGGTATAACAGCAAGGATATCTTTATTGTGCAAGCGATCATAATGTATTCCGTCTATCCACCTGACAGTAAAATGAACAAAAAGCTGTCGTCGACCATATAGTAGGCTCCGCCCACCGTTATTGTCTACAGTAATATGTAATGTGCACAAAAAAAAAAAAAAAAGCCCTTTCTGTGTCATGATATAACGTGTTGGAGCCCCCCGCACCTTCAGGGACGAGTC
The DNA here is from genome assembly GCF_901709675.1 of Syngnathus acus. NCBI lineage: Eukaryota > Metazoa > Chordata > Actinopteri > Syngnathiformes > Syngnathidae > Syngnathus > Syngnathus acus. Next base: position 6,017,454 of record NC_051100.1, read on the forward strand.
TCCATTGCTTCCGACTGCCCACTCGTTCTCCGCCGGGCTGACGCTCTCCGATATGCCGCTGTCCTCCTCCGCTACCGGTTCGTCGCCCTCCGAGTCCGAACCCCACGTCGAGTCGCATTCCTCCACCGTGCTCGGCTCCTTGAATCGCCAGTTGCCCAACAAATTTCCCATTTAAGACACGCTGCGCCCGCTCCCCTCCCCTCACCTAATATTATGATTACATTATCAGTATTATGATGTTGCAAACAGGTATTGGTTTGCAGCTGTCGAGCGCCGGTGTTAGATGTCAAGTTGCTCCCATGTTATCTTGCTCCCCGTCTCGAGTTACGACTGTTATTGTAAGGCGGGTTGCGCAGTTTTGTGTTTCGCGACTGCAGATTCGTCACAGCGACTTGGAACTTCCCTGATTCCAAAACTGTTCAAATTCTCAATAAAAACGCTGAACGAAACGTCTCGTTTGCATTTCCGACTGGCTGCAAAAAATAGCAAACACTTAAAAAAAAAAAAAAAAAAAAAAAAAAAAGGCATCATCCGGACTTGATCCCGTGACGCAAAGAACTAAGAATGGTTTGTAGGAGAGCCTTAACCGATGAGCTATCGTGGCACAGCTTCCTCAATAGATAATGTTTTATATAGCCAACAACACTAGATTACCCGGCGAGGGTACGCGTTGATCTGACCCGCCCATGTTAACTGGGGGGGAGGCTAATGTTGCCATTGCATCGTGAATTGCATTTCCTGTTCACCAACTGAACGGCTACCTTTATTGCATGAAGGGATGCGCCGTTATGCAACAACGGGGAGATTATGCTACTCTTTGGGTAATCTTGATTTTATAACACTTATAGTAGTTTTTAAATAACGTGTATATACGCCTAAATATTGTTATCCAATATATCTACTGCAATTTCACATTAGATTGCTGATTTGAAATTTACTTTTATTATTATTATTATTTTAAAAAACATTTGTGTTAAAACTTGAGTTTTTCCTTGCCCTCCTGGGAGTCTAAGATCAGGGGATGTTTGAGAATATTTGTCATTTTTCACACGTCCTGAGTGTTGTCAGTCACCTAAATGTTGAACCGATGCTGTGATGTACCGAAGTCAAATTCCTTGTTTGGCATGCTCAAACATGGCGAATAAAAATTCTTGAATCTTCAATCTTGTCTGGTGTTTTATTCCTTGTTTAGGTCCTGTGATTAGGTACACCTCACGGACACTTCAATAGGTACACTACACGAGGTAAAAAAAAACAAATGAATGAAAAATGAATAAATGAATTGTTTGCATGTGCGTCCACTTAAACAAAGCGAGATTCGAATTCTAAAAGCAGACACAGGTATGTGGTCGCATCTGGGATCGAACCAGGTTAATACCGACCAAGAGCCTGTGTCACTAACCAGTGGACTATTTCAACCCATTAGACCTTGGCCGTTTGTACTCATTTGTACTAGTCATGTGTATTCCAGTTCTTTAGTGAACTGCATATTTAGAATTGGTTCACTCAAAAGATTTGTTCAAACGAATCGTTCACCGAATCGTTCGCTACACTTTCTTATTTATTTATTTATTATTATTATTTTTTTTTTACCTCGTACCTAATAACAGGCCACTTTATTAGAGCAATATCATGGCCAAAGGTCACAGTTGTCAAGCTCTAGTCCTTGGGGCCGCGTTCCAATATGTTTTCCAAGTTACCTCGTTAAGCGCACCTGCGTGAAAAGTTTTAGCTCATTTCATGTTCCGCAGGAGCTAAAACTTTTCACGCAGGTGCACTTAACGAGGGAATCACACGGACACTCCATTAGGTACACCGCCATTTTCAAGTGTACCTAATAACAGGCCACTTTATTAGGGAAATATCATGGCCAAAGGTCACAGTTGTCAAGCTCTAGTCCTTGGGGCCGCGTTCCAATATGTTTTCCAAGTTACCTCGTTAAGCGCACCTGCGTGAAAAGTTTTAGCTCATTTCATGTTCCGCAGGAGCTAAAACTTTTCACGCAGGTGCACTTAACGAGGGAATCACAAGGACACTCCATTAGGTACACCGCCATTTTCAAGTGTACCTAATAACAGGCCACTTTATTAGGGAAATATCATGGCCAAAGGTCACAGTTGTCAAGCTCTAGTCCTTGGGGCCGCGTTCCAATATGTTTTCCAAGTTACCTCGTTAAGCGCACCTGCGTGAAAAGTTTTAGCTCATTTCATGTTCCGCAGGAGCTAAAACTTTTCACGCAGGTGCACTTAACGAGGGAATCACACGGACACTCCATTAGGTACACCGCCATTTTCAAGTGTACCTAATAACAGGCCACTTTATTAGGGAAATATCATGGCCAAAGGTCACAGTTGTCAAGCTCTAGTCCTTGGGGCCGCGTTCCAATATGTTTTCCAAGTTACCTCGTTAAGCGCACCTGCGTGAAAAGTTTTAGCTCATTTCATGTTCCGCAGGAGCTAAAACTTTTCACGCAGGTGCACTTAACGAGGGAATCACAAGGACACTCCATTAGGTACACCGCCATTTTCAAGTGTACCTAATAACAGGCCACTTTATTAGGGAAATATCATGGCCAAAGGTCACAGTTGTCAAGCTCTAGTCCTTGGGGCCGCGTTCCAATATGTTTTCCAAGTTACCTCGTTAAGCGCACCTGCGTGAAAAGTTTTAGCTCATTTCATGTTCCGCAGGAGCTAAAACTTTTCACGCAGGTGCACTTAACGAGGGAATCACACGGACACTCCATTAGGTACACCGCCATTTTCAAGTGTACCTAATAACAGGCCACTTTATTAGGGAAATATCATGGCCAAAGGTCACAGTTGTCAAGCTCTAGTCCTTGGGGCCGCGTTCCAATATGTTTTCCAAGTTACCTCGTTAAGCGCACCTGCGTGAAAAGTTTTAGCTCATTTCATGTTCCGCAGGAGCTAAAACTTTTCACGCAGGTGCACTTAACGAGGGAATCACACGGACACTCCATTAGGTACACCGCCATTTTCAAGTGTACCTAATAACAGGCCACTTTATTAGGGAAATATCATGGCCAAAGGTCACAGTTGTCAAGCTCTAGTCCTTGGGGCCGCGTTCCAATATGTTTTCCAAGTTACCTCGTTAAGCGCACCTGCGTGAAAAGTTTTAGCTCATTTCATGTTCCGCAGGAGCTAAAACTTTTCACGCAGGTGCACTTAACGAGGGAATCACACGGACACTCCATTAGGTACACCGCCATTTTCAAGTGTACCTAATAACAGGCCACTTTATTAGGGAAATATCATGGCCAAAGGTCACAGTTGTCAAGCTCTAGTCCTTGGGGCCCCGTTCCAATATGTTTTCCAAGTTACCTCGTTAAGCGCACCTGCGTGAAAAGTTTTAGCTCATTTCATGTTCCGCAGGAGCTAAAACTTTTCACGCAGGTGCACTTAACGAGGGAATCACACGGACACTCCATTAGGTACACCGCCATTTTCAAGTGTACCTAATAACAGGCCACTTTATTAGGGAAATATCATGGCCAAAGGTCACAGTTGTCAAGCTCTAGTCCTTGGGGCCGCGTTCCAATATGTTTTCCAAGTTACCTCGTTAAGCGCACCTGCGTGAAAAGTTTTAGCTCATTTCATGTTCCGCAGGAGCTAAAACTTTTCACGCAGGTGCACTTAACGAGGGAATCACACGGACACTCCATTAGGTACACCGCCATTTTCAAGTGTACCTAATAAAAGGCCACTTTATTAGGGAAATATCATGGTCAAAGGTCACAGGTGTCAAGCTCTAGTCCTCGGAGCCACGTTCCAATATGTTTTCCAAGTTACCCTTGTTAAACACACATGCGTGAAAAGATTTTGGTCATTTTCACGTTCTGCAGGAGCTAAAACCTTTCACGCGGGTCACTTTTTCCATGACAAATTTTTAAGGTCCCACCAGGATTTGAACTCGGGTCGCTGGGGCACAAGACCAGAGCGCTAACCACTACACTATGAAACCCTTGCTGGTAGTGCAAGAAACGTACGTACTCTATATGGTTTAATGGAGCAGCTCGAGCAAAAAGACCAGAGACTTGTTGAACTCAAAGTCAGCCAATCGGAAATGCGAACGAGACGTTTCGTTCAGTGTTTTTATTGAGAATTTGAACAGTTTTGCAATTAGGAGAGTTCCAAGTCGCTTGTGCCGAATCTGCTGTCGCGAAACGCAAAACTGCGCAACTCGCCTTACCATAACAGTCGTAACTCGAGACGGGGAGTAAGATAACACGGGAGCAACTTGACATGTAACACCGGCAGTTCCTCTCCTCTTTTCCGTAAATGACAGCCTGGGACAAAAGATTTCGAGCCTAGCAACGAGGTTGCGTGTTGATGTATGAGGGCTGGCTAGTGCTTCATTGCCCAATAGGAAATAGGACTCGATGAACTATAGTAAATCAATTTACCCCTTATATATTGTGACAACCATGTGCATATAATATAACAGTTATACCTTTGAATTTAATATTTGCAAGAGGAGATAATGTCGTTGTCATCATCAGTATTCTAATTTGTTTTGCTTCATTGAAGGTGAATATTTCAAATATTTTTATTTGTCTTCAATTCTGAAATATTTAAAACCATGTAAAGAATATCTACTGCACAGTCCACATACTAACACGCAAGTTAGGTACAAATGCACAACCTAAACTGCATATATAGAATGTATCTTTTTTTATCTGATGGCATAATAATGGTGACTGCTACCATTATTATTATTCCCTCCCCCCCAGTACAAGAAAGTGATACGATTTCCAATCCAGTTTCCTGTTAAAGGACCCTTTTTATCATCCAGCCTGCACTTAGCTTTCCAGCAACAGCAGCATCAGGACCGAAACTGTACCACGTGACTGTACAGTCAATCAGTACTGTGCAGAAAGCTTGCTATACTGTGCAACATACCCCCCACACCACAATCTGAGATTTTGCCATTATCAAAATACCCATAATGCAGTGTTAGCTCTCTCTCTCTCTCTCTTTCTCTCTCTCTCTCTCTCTCTCTCTCTCTCTCTCTCTCTCTCTCTCTCTCTCTCTCTCTCTCTCTCTCTCTCTCTCTCTCTCTCTCTCTCTCTCTCAAACATTATTGTTCCAAATAGTCTCAATTTCTCGATAACCGTGGTTTGCTGGTGTTTTTCCCAAAAAGTTCTTTGTGACAATAATATTATTATCATGCATTGAGATGATTAGCCATTAATTTGAGAAAGTTCTGCAGAAAGTGTTCTCTTGCAAAAGTTTAAATAAATAGATAAAAAGACAATAGAAGACAAAAAATGACAATAACAACCAAACAAAGGGTATTTGATACATTTTTTGTTTCGTGTAGTTTCAACCTGTCAGCAATCCTTCTTTGAACCACTAGAGGGCAGTGTTTCCTAAGGTGATACAGTGCAACTAAGCATTTGTAGTGAGAGAGAACATTTTGATAACCCCAAAACAGTATTGTGTGGCCTCGAATCATCATTTTTACAAAATTCAAAAAATGGAAACACATTCTTGTTCTGTACGTATACTTTAACTGTGAACAAAAACGTATAATACCACAAAGTCATGCAGTAAATAATTGAGACTATTTTAAATACACAAAAGAAAATTATTTACATTGTTTACAACATTATTTTGTCCAGCCCTGAACAACAATATCATACTTGTGTCACAGAGACCATGTTCTTCCCATAACAGCAACCAAATTCAACTAATTGAGTAGGTCATTGGAAAATCTGTATTTTTTATGCTACAATACTAAATGTGCTTTGTCTTTCTGTCTCAAACCATGTGATGAGCTCATTCAGCAGGCCTGCATTGTGAATACGCAAATGTGAGGAGTTCATGCTCTATGTAATCAGAACATCATTAGAACTGAAGTTTCTTCAAGGTTAGGAGATTGAGTGCACAATGCCTTTTAAGACCAATAAAATTATATTAGGATAATAAAAGTCTAAGTATCAGTAATTTGCCTTGGATAGCACACACAAAAGTAGCAGATTGAATACCCACCATGTGATTTATTCAGTTTATTGTTGTATTGGCCTCGAGTCGTCTTGTTCCATCCCACAATGCCACACAACGACGCAAATGTCCTCTTTTGCCCAATTCTACCTGTGCAAAGTCTCTGAAATTATCCAGTAAAAGACAAGTCCACCCATGTGCAAAGTTAGACTGCGCTTTGCACTAGACTTGCGCTTGGCACAAAAGTAGACTTGTATAGCGACTTCATCGCAGGACAGTTTGCCCTCAGTGCTTGAATATAAATTTGTAAAGACCTTTTGAGTTGTGTTTTATTAGAAAAGCACTCTATAGACGGAGTCCATTTACTGCAGACAGTTATTAATGGTGACTGTCACACCCAAATATATTTGGTTGAATTTCATCCCCATTTTCCTCTTCCCCAGAGCTTTAAAGTAGCAATGCACAAGAAGCTAATCTCTCAGCACGACAGGCTGGCTAATGGTAAATGTCAGTGTAACTGATGGGGCTGCTGTCCACATTGACCTGTTTACAGACACTAAACGCTACAGGCGTGAATGGCGACCATGATAAATAACTTATACACAAAAACTAAAATAATAGCTAGTGGAAAGGAATCATCAGCATGTATAGGATAGCCGCTGACGTCTCAGATTCCAAATCAGTCAAATCAGCATCAGAAAAATGCTGAGCCGTGATTGGTTGAGGCGACTGTGATGTCATTTTCAGTCAACAGCAAGTGGCAAAATGGCTGCCCTCTGAGAAGGATAAAAACAAGTAGTTTAATTCATATTCCACAAACGAAACATTAATCAGAACACTGTGGGTTGACAAGTTGGGCTGGACAGAACATATTAGTATAAAGAAATATTTGGGTTGACTTTAACTCCTTCACTGCCGTTGACGAGAATAGACGTCAAACATCACTTTGTACTAGGCTGCCATTGATGAGAATTGACGTCAAACATCACTTTGTACTAAGCTGGAAGTGAATGAGTTAAGATGAACGCAACAACAGTAGGGTCTTCATAAAACCGAAATGAACGGCGCAGCAGTCGAAATTAACTCCTTAACCTTTCTAATCGTAATGTCATCAAACAACGGTCGATCTCCCTCACCCAAGCGAAGAAAGAGCTGGAAAGAAATGTATTCTGTTACTAATGGTGTTGACAAATGCGGTCTGACTGGATCGCCATTTTAGAGCACAATCAAATTGTCCCACAGAATTGCATTATACTGCGAGTTATCATATAATTGCATTTTCATGTGCACATCAGGTCAGGGTGCCCCACTTAGCTGTATTTCTTGTCGCAGTTTAAACACCACATGCTTTATATTCTCATGCATTCTTGTGCTTTTTACCCTCATTCATTTGTTTATTGTGGCTCCGCCCCCTTCCACTTTTCCCACAGGCGACAGTTGCACTTGCACGTTCATGTTTTCCTTCATCTTTAAACTGTGCCAGTTATGTTTTGAAGGGATGACAGTCAGCTATTCACAGCTGCTATGGCTCCATGAATGCATGCTCATCTCCAACGTAAGGGGGAGGAGACTCATGATTGATGGCTCGTTTCCTCTCATCATCTGTGCAGTCTCTCACATTACGGAAAATAATAACACGTGAAAGTCGTTCCAAATTGTTATGTATCAGACGAGTTCCGTCCTCAGAGAGGCTGTGAGCGGTACTGTCCAGTTCCAAGTGTGGAAGGACTCCACATAAGCCAATTTCGTCCACCGTTGGTGTTGAGAATCTTTGCCATGCAGCCACTTGTATTGACAGCACGGTGTATTGAGTGAAACAAGCAAGCGCTAGTCCAGTCGACCTGGATTACCTTTAACAGTGGGCTTGAGGGTACCGACTGTCAGCAGCGGAGACTTGCAATTGCTATTCATTTGGCCTCGCTGTTTTGGCAATTATGTGACATCATGTCCATTGTCAGTCTGCGAGAGGTCATAAGTGCTGTTGCTCACACCATGTCTACATTGAAGTTGTCATTTTTATTCTGGAGAATGACTTGGAAGGCACATTGTTGGAAAACCCATTAAACAACCATATTTGCCAACAGGACTGACTTCACTTTGGTTCCTATTTTCCTCAAGTCAAACGAGTTGTCGCAAAGAACACAATAAAGGACAATAATTTTGTTGTAAGTAATTTCATATGCAAATGTACAGTTAAAAATAACTGTGAAATTATTTGACCCGATTATGCAGCACGTTGACAAGGTACTTAATATAATTACATAGATGCATAATGGTAGTCAGAAATGGCTCCATGAAATGATCATTTTAATTTGTCTGGAGTGAAATGAAATGTCATTTAGATATGTTCTAACAGCCAGTGGTTATTGGATGCATTATTTAGAAGAACTGAAGCAATGAGCATAAATGTTACTTTGAGTAAATTGATGATAATAAGTAACTTTTATGCGAAGACACAGTGTTCATTTGTTTTCTAGCTATTTTCGCTGCTTTAAATTGGCTGAAATTGCGTAAAAAATACAGACGAGGCGGAGATGGACCATTAGTCTCCATTTGTGGAGAAAAATGAATTTGACCATATTTGGGCATAGGAGGTTTCGTTATATGTATTCTTCTTATTAAGGTATTATTTCTGAACATTGGTTCCACCTCATGCTTAAATCAGCTGTTATTTTTTCAAACACACAATTACAATATTACAGAGTAGTTGCAACCAACAGTATTGGTCGATGAATTCCTGTGACAGAACATTCAAACAAAATGTATTTCACGCACCTTGCTGTCGGGGGAGTGTTAAATGTGTTAGCTGCTGATAATAAGCTCTTTTAAATCAAAGTGCTGCTATTTCAAAGTATCTTATGCTTGATGGTTTTTATTTTTGAACTGCACATTGTGTGAACAGATGGAGGAAGACGTCATCAAGGTTGATCAAGCTTAACAATTTAGTATTGGAATAGAGCCTATTAAACCATTTGCTGTCATCCTTTCAGTCTCAGAAGTGATTTATCCCTTGGTGAACTCATTAAATGGGTTTCATCCAAATCGCTAAGCATAGGATTGATTTTAGTCTCCAAAAGCCACTTTGTCAAGGGACAGTGTAACATCCAATAATTTGCAGAGAACAATGCTCGAAAGTAATATTCCTTTCATTTTCTGACTCTGATTTCATTCCAACCAATAAAAGGTGCTTTCCTTTTGTGAAGTGTCTTTGCATGCTTGCTGTGGACTATCGCTGTGCAATATACTAAAAATATACATCCTAACATCTTAAACTATAAGCCTGTATTGTTTGTAGTGCTATTATAGGGTTGAAATTATCCATGGTGATGCACTGGTTAGCACGCCTGCCTCACAATACAGAGGTTGAGAGTTCAATTCTACCTACAGGTCACTTAAGAGCACCTTTATGATGCCAGTTTTTTTTTAATGGTAGACATTAATCAGTTGCTAATTGTGCTTTTATTCATTTATTTATTTTAATGTGTTTTCTGTATTAAAAATGTGTTTCATGCATAAATATAGAAACGATAAAGGAAAATTGACATTCATCAATGTGATTTAAAGAGATAATATATAGGGTGGGACATACATCATCACCCGGATATGAGATTACCAATATCGGGATATAAGATTTTATTCGCATCGGACAGCACTAGTGTGAACCAACTGTTAAGGCGCAGTACTTTCACTTTGTTTTCCTCTTGACAAATCTCTTGATCAGTGTTGAATAATTAACCATCAATGATTAGCTTCTTGACTGGAGTGAGAAATATCACCAAAGTGCGGAAAGCTCCACTGTTTAACATTACAGCTACAAAACAAATGTTTAGCACTTGCAGACGCAGTGCATTTGTTAGAAAAGTAGGTTTTTACTTTTTGTGTTGTTTACTTGTATGTATGTATATTGTGTACTATGTCTTGTCACCGTGGGATAGTGGGAACGTAATTTCGATCTCCTTGTGTGTGTCTTGACATGTGAAGAAATTGGCAATAAAGCAGACTTTGACCTCAACATTAAAGTTTTACAGTTTGGTGCTGAGCTGAGGTGTCGCTCTGCCATGTCTTTTATTTTGTTTGTATTTCTACACGATCTGGAGGAACAGGAGCGTGCTGTGTCTGTCTGTCCCTCCCTCCCTCTCTCTCTCGGTTTTCCCTGCTGTGCCGCCTCCCAACTCCTCCATTGCACCTGCTCCTCCCATCCTGCCTTATTATCCTCATGTTCTCTCCAAGTGATGCTTCTCAGCTACGGGAGGGAGCGGTGCGCACGACCGATTTCTTGGGATTATTTTCGTCCCGTGAGAGGCTCGCTATCGACGGACAAAGGCTTCTGGACATGTGGGCTTCTCGTCAGAGTCAGCTGGAAGTGGACAGGACGACTGGGAACACATTGTGAGAGGGAAGCAGAGTGACTTCGAGGTAACAAGACCCCCGGGAGAGTGGAGATCGGCGGATGTTGGAATCTCAACATGACACATAAAGAACGAGTATCAACATGATCTTTGGATAATAATAAAAAAAAAAGAAAGAAGAGAGAGAGAGAGAGGGTCGCAATCGGCAGTTTGCAATGAAGTGAGTGGAAGAGGAGCGCACGTTCGGTAACTTCGCCATGAAATCAGTGTTCTTCAGCCGATTCTTCATCCTGCTGCCTTGGGTCCTAATAGTCATCATCATGATCGATATGGACAGCAAAAGAACGAGCTGGACTCCGATCGATGTTCCGCGCGGCAAGCTCGGTGGCTCCAAGAACCATTCTGTCCTGCCGGTCATTTACGCCATAACTCCCACTTACACGCGACCGGTGCAGAAAGCCGAGCTGACCCGATTGGCCCACGCGTTCCGTCAGGTTCCCCAATTCCACTGGATTGTGGTGGAGGATTCCACGGTGCGCACGGATCTGGTGAGCCGCTTCTTGGCTCACTGCGGTGTGCCTTATACGCACTTGCACGTCTTCACACCGCGCAGGTTCAAGCGCGCCGGTATGCCCCGTGCAACCGAGCAGAGAAATTTGGCCCTGGGGTGGCTCCGGCAACACCGGACACGCCGGGACGCAGGGGTGGTCTTCTTTGCGGACGACGACAACACTTACAGCCTGGAGCTGTTTCAAGAGGTCAGACCCTTTTTGCATTTTCAGCACTGGATTAAAAAAAACGGAGTTGCTTTATTATGTTAATAGCCTTGAGGCGTGATAATTCCTCCATTTGAACGGTTTGTATTAGAAATACTGCATATTAATATCAATAATCAGCATAAGAAAACACAAAGGTTCCAGATGAGTGTACCCAACACTACTTTGGGAAGAGCGTCTGCACTGCCGAATTGTGGAGCGCCCACGAACCATTCCACACATGGCTGCATACCAAGAAAATCATCATCATGTTCTTTCCTAACACAAAGCTTTCTTTCAACTGTGTCACACACTTCGTTTGTTCGTCTGTCCATCTTTTTTTCTATATTGCATGTCCTCATTGGGGTTCTCGCTGAGTTGGAGCATTTCTCCCAGCTGACTGCATGGGTGAAAGATGGATAGCTGATTTGAACATGAAGGCAATCCAACACACACTGTGACACAAATAGTTCTCCATCTTCTCCCATTTATGGTCATCACAATAAGTCATGTTTTTAATTGAGTGCAGGTATGTTGGTCTGATTAGAATGAACTGGTAAGACCAACCAAAGTGCAAGCAGCAAGCCTATGTGTTCATTTAATCTTCATGGCGGCATTCACACAAATCGGGTTTCCTCTTATATCCATATGGTTTAATGCCACACAGCCATGCAGATTTACGAGCATAATACCTGACTTTAATAAAGGCTTCCCTGGTGAAAAATGGTTTCAGCCTCCCTGGGGAAATCAGGGCTCCCATCAACATTCAAATTTGTTCTCCCTTTGTCCCATTTTGGGAATACCTTCAAATGACTTTTGCTGCACTTACATCTCTTTTTTTGGGGTGTTTTTATCCTTGGAGTGTTGATGCTGTAACTAAAGAGCTTAACTCCTATTGTTGTACCCCCACCATGCCCAGGTTACTAGCCTTAGAATAATACAGCACTTGGATGTGCACAATTTTAAATCATACTCATCACTTTTTGAAAAAACAAATATGCTCAACAAACCAAATGAATAAGAAATTCTTATCCTTGTTCAATTTTGCTCTGTTGTTTTTTATTATTATTTTTAGGCTTCCCTTACATTTTGGCAGCGTACTGTGGTAAAAACAACTTTCCACGCAGGGATTGCCCTGCTGGGGTCCGTTATGCTCCATCTTGAATGTGCCAGCGTAATTCTGTAAAAGAGCATCTGTTTTATTCTCTCTGATTGAAGTCTGTCCTCCCTCACACTTGCTTCCTATTTCATTAGCAGCACTGCTGTGCCAGTAATGGTCTGTCATAGAAAGACAATGGGCTGTCATGCAGCAGGAGGAAACCTGGAGCGAGCCACTGCAGGCTAAAGGCTGGATGATGACATAAATAGAGAGGGAGCTTTGTTTTAGAAATCAAATGAATTTAAGCAGCTCTTGTTTATATTTGCATATTATGAGAGAATGTCACAAGAGTTTCATTGTTCCACATCTTCTGCCTCCAGCCCTGCTCTCTGTTGATACTTTGTATAGACTTTTACTTTTCAACTTTCGTTCGCTTCTGGGTCCAAATCCTGCTCCACATGGGACCTATTGAATCAATACAGGGATAATCCCTCAAATTGACATGAACTTGATTCCATCAGTATGTTAATGAATACACACAAAAATGAATGTCGATTTTTTTTTTCTTTGCTAATTTACACAAACAAAGTCAATTGTGTTGGTCAGATGGGACCTGGATTAAAAAAAAAAAAAAAAATCCTGGTCTTTTGTTTGTGTAATGTAAATCTGAGGGGTCATAAAGGATTATCATTTCCAATGCTTTAGGTAACGCAAATTTAAATTTAAAAAGATTTTAAAAAAATAGTCAAATTGTAATTTACATTATGAAAACGAGATATGTTGCACAAATGCATTGCATTGATTTTGCACACATAGCACGTATTTTGGCAGCATTCACACATCTTTTTAAATATCACAAATTCATTTCATATAGTAAATTCTTAGAGAACTTATAGCTTTCAATATTTACCCACGCACCTCCCATCCTCTTTACACATAACGCGCTTTCGGGGGTTAACGCAATTCCCAAATTCAGGACCCCAAAGTCGGCATAAAATTGCGCTTTAGCTGTATTTTGAAAACCTCCTCACCAGGTTTTCCAAAATCCATCTCACTGCTGACTATCACTGCTTTGATGTTGATTACACTCAAAACAGACTGCCCAGTCCGTTATGCCCTAAGACACCACAGCAGAATAATCAGTTACAAACAACCACTTCTTCCCTCTGATGAAAAAAACATTGGGACGTAGCAAATGTTTAACAAGGCTCCTCACTCTCGGACTGGAGAGAAATCAGGTGGAAAGGCAATTTGCATTAGGCTCAGCGTTAAATGCCTTGTAAATGTAGATAGAAGTTCTTCTGACAGCAGGGAAGGCCTCGGTGGCCGTGACGGCTCACCACAAAATGACAGTATCTTGAATAACAGCGGCAATTAATAATCCAGTCATCCATTTGTTGTTAGCCATTTGAGTCTCTGTTGGGTGCAAAGACGTGCAAGCTTGTGGCTACCTCGCTTTCTTATTCCTGAAAAGCTGACTGTGGGAACGAAGGGGCTGACGCCAGCAGAGCAGAACCGTTTGATGCAGCTGCGGAAGCCTGTCATCTAGGCAAGACTTTCGTCAGACTTTTTTTTTTTTTTAAATAATTTAATTCCACTAAGCCCAGACAGCTTCACGGCGTACATTGCTTATTTTAGGGTGCAGGTATGATGCGGAGATGGAACCCGAGACGTTTATAGAATGAAGATTCCATGCATTAAGGCCATTATAAAGGTTATTTAAAAGACATTCCAAGTATTTGACTGCCTGCATCAAATCAGATCAAATCAGATGTTTTTACTGCCAAATTCAACAAGACAAGTACAAAAAGGTTGATAGATTTATAGCTCGTTGCCTTGTTTTGTTACAGTCGCTGTTGATCATTAAGTTTATGTATTGCTACATCCTTTTCCAAGCCTTCCTTTGTGGAGTTCCAAGCCTTGACCGCTCTCGTATGATTAAAATAAGACACAAAGAGGAAGTGGTTGGATCAAGGAACCGGAGGGATATGACAAATTCAATTTTTCCAAAGTCCCTATGAGCAGTTATCATAATTACATAGTGTCGTGGGTGAAGTGAAAGAGGGGGTTGCAATGTCGGAGGAGAGAAGCGGAAAGGAGACCGACCTCGCTGTCTGAATTCATTCCTTGTTAAGAATGGAGAAGAGAAGTTGGTGACAGGAAGGCGCAACGCTTTTAAGTCCCATTGTAAATGTGAAAAGGTGTTTTGCATCAGTTCCGTAGAAGCTTAGGTTGAATTACAACCACTTTCTTTAAGTTGCTGAGATCCAATTGACCCCAATGAGAAAGATGCTTTTGAATTTGATTGAGACATTCCTGGTTAAATAAGAATAAAATAGAAGTACAATATTATGTAATTGGTTTAGGGTGAAGTCTGTCTTTCGCCCCAAATAATGGTGGAGCCAGCATACAATCTTCAACTGCGATGCTGATGTGCTGCATCACAAGGTTGGCACACAGAATGAGCTGCCAAAATGTTCTCGCTGTCCCTGACATCAATTTGCCATGGCCGCTACCGCTGGATTATCAGCATAACATTTACTTTCCATCACTCTAGTTTCTAGAGAACGGTGGAAAAAAAAAAAGGGCATGCAGCAGCAATGCTGCAGAGAAGCAGCTATGTCAAAACTGCAAGTTATTTCACATTCATCATTGTTCAAATGCAAATGAGAGATTCAGCAATTCAGTCCCATGAACACCATACAACTAATAACAGATACTTGGGGTCATTGCAATTCATTAAAAAAAAAGTCTTCCCTTTATTCAGAAAGGGAAGATTTCCTCACACAATCATATTTTAAATAGAGCTTGCACTTTATGAAGCAAGCACAGTAGGTGCACACGGTATGAAAGCACCTTCATCTATTTTGTTTAAACCCACCAAGCATTCAACCTTCACACATATAATGCACCATTGCATTCCAGTTTCATAGCTCATCCCCAGCCCCACTTAATTCGATTCATTCATTTTCTCCTCGCTCACTTTTTCCTCTGACTGCCTCCTCCATGCATATTAATAACACAAAGATAAAAATACACATGATTAAAATCAAATCCCAACATTCACACGCCGAAGGCTCTTTCTTCAGGGTAGGAGGTTGGAATTGATGGATTTGATTTTATAGATAACATTATTGAGCATATGCACAATTCAGTCCTTAGCTACAGTATTTGTTTGCTGGCGCGAAGTCAGATTTGATTATCCGGTGGACTTGAATTGCTCTGAGACGTCGCGGGTCCAATAAACACAATTCCGCACCTTTTTTTGTTTACCCGTGCGTCATATGTTTACTGACTGAGTCGGTGTCATTTGTCACGACTCGCTGTTTGTCATTTAATGTGCGGGAAAGATGAATGATTTGTTATTGGCGGGCAGCAGTTGCCCTTGGGTGAAGTGCTAATAAGATAGGAGCTACTGAGAATTGACACGTCATTGTATTGTCTGCCGTAGGCTCCCGGCTGTAAAAACTAAATTGATATGTGGCAGAAGCCAGCACATATTCATCTGTGATGTTAAAATACAGATCAGAGAGGCGAGGCTGTGGTCAGCTCTCAAAAGTGCAAGTGGACCGAGTGGTCGTGAAGGTTGAGTCATTTCATTCACCCTTTTCTGTTATAATATTGGAAATATAATGAGTGATTAAACTAACAGGTCCCCTATTAGCTCTTCAACAGCAACTGAATTTCAAATATTTTATCATAAAACATTTACTTTCCCTCTGTTCAAACCTTCCATATAAATTTCCAGACATAATTATCCGAGCTATATTTAACTCATTCGGTGCCATAGACGTCAAAGATATTAACTGGGTTGGCAGTGAATGAGTTAATAGTTGTGTAATTCAAGAACACATTACACAGTGGTAACGGTGAACTGGGTAGACTGGATTTTATTTCCGCAAAGACTAAAATTTTAAATGCAGTTCATCACCTCATATCTGGAAATCGGGTTAGGGTTTTCCTGACACTTGGTGACTTTTAAGTTGATATGTCATATGATGTTGATATATATCGGATATGATATATCATAGCTGTGGTCATCTTGGAAATGGGAAATACCCAGAGCAACAAAATAATGCCCCCTAAAAGAAAATTAAAATAATTGGAACCAAGCCTTAAATTAGACCAACGATGAGCATTTTCTCAAATAATTCCTCCATTTGATTTAAAAATGAAAAAACTGAGTTTGTATTCAGTGGCTCAGCTGGAACTTTACCAAAATATATCATTTTCATCTTTTCATTTGTGCTCGGCGTAGACTTATTGAGCTGAACAAATAAGAGTCTCCATTTCAGTTTGAGTCTTTTACAGAGAGATATTCAATGAAATATTTTTTTCCGAGGAAAATAGTTCACACACATAAAATGAAAATGGTTACATACATCATAAACAAATCAAACATTGATTTATGTGATGCTGATTAGAAAAAAATCCTATTTTCATGGCTGGGTATAAATACATTTATTTATTGACAGTTGACACTTTCTTGCAATCCATTTGTGAAAGCATGTTCAAAAACAAAGTACAGTTTATTCTGAAAATTGAATTACAGGACGGTAAATCTTTAGATTCTCCTTTTCCTTCACTTATTTTCCCGCCACTTCATTTCTGGGAACAATTTAATAACAGAAATGCTCCGTGCAATATTTCAGCAGCATTTATGACACAGTAATAGTTAACGGTCAACTCAAACATTATTAGAGCCGTATACACGCCATTATAGATTAAAAATCACCTTGTGTAAAGTGCTTGGTTTCCAAACACAGATGGGAGGTAGTTAAGTGATTTTAATCGTAGCATGAATCATGTTTCAAACTGAGCATTGTATTTTTGATGACTTTCAAATGTAGCCAGACTATTTTGGGGGATTAAATTCCTCCCAAAAAGTCTGCTTGGATGTTATTACGTTGCTTCACTGCTCATTTGGATAGCGTAGCATGTCATTTCCGTCTCAATGTCGTCCCAATTACAAACCAATTTTTTAAGTTTTGTCAGCGTCTCACTATATCTCCATTATCGGCATGATTTTATTCCATTGGCTGAATTTCCTATTAAACAAGCCAGGCTGTATAACAGCATGAAGTATATGCTCAGCTAAACCTATTTGTATAAATCCAGGCTTAACTTGAAGTTTGTGTTGTAAAATATCCCTGTGACGGCAATAATGTACAGATGGTAGTGTGTGTAAAGCTGTTGCCTCACTGAAAAATAATGCACCATCTGTTGAAGTACTTTCAACCATCCTCCCATTTTGCTAAGTAATGTCACCTTTACGAGACTGTAGGGATGTGTAAAGCATGTATGTGCTATGACACTGCAGAGGACTTCATAACTAATTGTTTCGGGTCACTCGCCGTTTTGAGTCCGAAATCCCTAACTGCAGGATGTATGAGCTGCAACAAGTAAATAGTGTGACCTCATACCACATCATTAAATTCAAAGTGGAGCAGAGTAAACAAAAGATTTCAAGGGAGAAGTTTGACATGAATATTTCATGCTTTCCTCTTGACATGTGACTACTGAGCATAAAAAAAAAAAAGGAGCTTTATACAAGAAAGTGTGTTCTTTTTATTCTCACAGGTGGAGTGAAGTGACCTTTTGGTTTCCCCAATCTCAATTTCTTTTAGGTATCTGTGGTTGAAATACTTAAACCGGAGTGTGCCCGACAGCATTAGAATAAAAATCAGCAAAGCCATCACAACTTTCAACGCTAAATGTTGTCTCCAAATGTATCCATCCATCCATTGAATGGTTGTTTGTCTATATGTGCCCTGCGGCTGACTGGCGACCCGGTCCAGTGAGTACCCAGCTTCATCAGTTTGGATAGGCGCCAGTTCACTATAGCAACCCTAATAAGGACAAGCGGAACAGAAAAGTAATGAATGACTGTCCATGAGAGCCAGGATTTTTTTTTTTTTTTTTTTTTTTTACTTGACGGTAGAAAATGCAGCTTCAAGAGCAACATAATGAATTTTTCAGATAAACAGTGGGGAGCCTTTGTGGCACTTACTAGATACATAGTATAAGTACCACATTCAAAATGTTACATTATTCTTTGAACACCAACAGAGAAAAAATAATACAGGGATTCAAAAGAACAGGAACCTTGGAAGTCAAAGGAGTCACATGCAGTGCTATGCCTGACAAACGTTTGTATTTTGAATATATGAAGCTCAGCCTTCACTTTTGAGCACGTTGCTGAACTCCAGTGGAAATAAAGTGTCAAACTCGACTGTGCTTTGAGATAATGTATTCAAAGTAGTGTCTCATCAGCAGTCAAACCAGGACTTCAACATTAAGCCAAACAACAAGCATGCGCCAGGATGAGTGTCAGCCTCTCTTCTCTTTCCAAGCCTTCTTTTCATCCTTGATTCCACAAGGTGGAAGAGCTTTGAGAATGACCTAAGAGAGGCCGGCCAGGCAGCAGCTATGGAGAAACCAGGGAAGGAGGTTTAATTCTGATAAGGTTCAACTCAAGGGAGGGGGGAGTCAGAAGAGGGAAAGAGCTTCAAAGCAGTTTCCATCTGTGTGGCTCAGAGGCGGTGGACCTGAGGGTCCGGCCATGACACGGGTGTTACACTGGTGAGCCAAATAGCAGAATAGAGCAACTAAAAATGAAGCGGTAAATTCAAGCTGAGCTCCATAATGATCTCAGCCAACATCTCAGAAAAAAGATTTAGTTCAAGCTATTAATGTTACTCTCATCTGTGGGATTAAACTGCACAAGACAAAAAGACTCATGTGTTGTTTAAGAATGGCCCGCGATGGAAAACACCATTGACGTTTTGGGTTTAGAACCCCATGCACACAGATAATATAATACTCACAGACATATGTTCTCGATCTACTAAAAATAACAATTATTACAGCACTTTACTGTGACATTTGAGTCTTGCATGATTTTATTATCCTGCCTTCCAGTCACCAAGGGGGGGCACAGTTCTTGTAGAGAAAAGATAGCATAAAGTGAGTCTTGCGTGTGCGTTTGTGTATGCGTGCGTGTTAGTGTGCGTGCATGTGTGTGTGAATGTGCGTGCATACTATGTTGTTTTGTCATGAGCACCTGCCTGGTGGCTTTTTGCGTGAGCGAATAGCAGTGGGTGGCCAGAGTTAGAAAATAGAAAATAACACAAACACACACAATCACAGTAGGACGAGCTACAACCTGTGAGTTTGTTAGATAAAGGGAGCCTGAGCTTTGTATGGACTGACCAAATATAATATATAATAATATATATAATAATATATATTTACATTTATATATATATATATTAATATATATGTACATGTACTATATTAGTACTGTATGCCAAGTCATTTTATGTTATGTTCTTATGTTAAAACTGATTGTAGACTTACACTGACTATTTATTTTCTAGATGCGGAACACTCGACGTGTATCTGTGTGGCCAGTGGCGTTTGTAGGTGCCAGAACATATGAGCGCCCAATAGTGGCAGGGGGCAGAGTTGTGGGCTGGTACACTGGCTGGAGACCAGATCGTACCTTTGCCACCGACATGGCAGGTAAGACATAATTCATTCAAAACAATTGGGATTTTTTAATATCCATCTTCTGATAAAAATTATGTTCTAATTTCATTTGAGCAAAATCATTTTGACGGTGCTCTGGCTTGTAATGAGGTCTTAATTGTTGTCTGTGTGTATTTATGAACTCACAGACAATTTAAAGATTCTTATGGGAAGCAAATGGTTTGAAATTCAAACAGAATGGAATTAAATCAAGTCTCAGAGCAGATGGACTTGGCGGTTTTACTGCACTTTATCCTAAATAGAAACATTTCAGCCACACATTTACTTTATGTTGATTACCAGGAACCAAAGCATAATTAGAGTTGATGGCACGAATGCTTTCAAAACACATATGTCCACAAAACTGCCAAATGCACTGCGGCCGACCACACATGCACTCACATTATCTCAAATATGCACTAGTCTGCCCCCGGGATTATTGTTAATTAAACCCTCATAACAAGAGTGAGCATCTCTTTTTCTATCTACTGCCTTGCTCCACCACAACAAGCACTGCCAGCACGCTCTTCTTCTCTTTTGCCTAATTTCCCTCTTAGACTCTCACATACAGCGGAGTAAAAAAAACAATTTTCCCTCTTACTTTTGTTGCATCCAATTCGCATCTTTTAAATCAAGAAACAATTTTCTGGCTCAAATTGTTTGTTTTGTTAACCCACTTCGAAAATCCATTTGTAGCAGAAGGTTGACTAGACAAAGTCATTCTTCATAAAATTTGCCAAACGTCATTTGTAACTCGCTGGATTCCTACAGAGCTAACACAATGCTGATGCAGAACCCAAGAGGGAACTGAAAGCTGTTTTTCATCTTAAAGTGGGAAAACAACAATGCAAAAAGTAAGGATTTGACAAGAGGGCAAATACACATACAAACACAATAATTATCCTCATATTTTCACTTGTGCTAAATCATTTCACAGTAGCTAGATTTACAGCAGTAGCAGCATAGTCCAGCAATTCTTTGCATTAATTTGTGCTCAAACAACAAACGATGTGCTGAACCAGTCACCATACTTGATTCCCTTTTAAACGATTATTCATAGGGTGACAATGAGGTGACTGTGAGCCGTTGAATGGGTGCCAGTGCTCGCTCGAAAAGTTTACTGTTGGACAGCGCTGCATTGTTCTAACTGCACGAAAGCGGCGCATCTACAATGTGACCTCATTGAGCTGTACACAAAGGAGCCAATTTCGTGCATGCGTGTGTGTGTGTATATAAAGCAGGGACACGCAATAGCGCACTGAATTTCATCATGAATCTTTTCAGAATGACACACCTGCCAGCACATGAATTGATGCCAGCGGACTTGTGTACATGTTCCAGAGAACTGACAAGCGTGCAATTGTCTAAGCGCACATCAGAGCAGCATCTCTGCAAATCGGGGCACAGGGGCACCTGTGCACACACAGCAAACAACAAAACACACAAACACAACATGCCGGCACTGAGATGGCGGGGATTTTGCCCAAGTGGTGCTCGCTGTCGGAGAAGTGGTCGCTGAGAAGGACATGAAAGTGTTTAACCCGGAGTGACCTTGTCGGTTAGATGCTGCTGCTCCCGAGGCAGTGAGATGGGAGACTCTCTGCACGAGGTTACATCACAACAACATATATATATGTATATACACATATAAATATATATATATACACACATATAAATATATTTAAAATGTATTATATTATATTTAGTATATATATCTATTATTTATATTATAAATTATATTAATATATATAATTACCTAAAAACTGAAATGAAATAATGCAGACCATTCTGGGTTTTTAAAATGACTGAACATAAAAAATCAAAACGGTTTTCTTGCATATGTGTAACGGAATGTACTGTGGGCAGGCAGCTGACCTGGTTTAAAACTTAACTCATGGGGGGGGTGATGTATGTGCACGGCCACAGTTTCTCTGTGTGAGATGCATGCTGACACATATCTCAAGAGGACTGCTCTCTGCGAGTGCTGCGTTTCATTATTTCAACATTGCTGCAGTCAACAACATTCTGCTCAGACAGGAGGCGAAGGAAATGAGAGATGGTCAGGATGCTAAATTACTCAAGGAGAATTCCCCAACTATAACCTTGATTGCCATGGTGCGCTAGCCGCTAACGATTTGCATAAACAAATATTCAATCATTATGATTAGACCTTGCATGACGACTGCAGCTAGTTCTGAAAGGATGAGGTCCCTGTGAGCAATTCTGTTCCATTAAGTGCACCCACACTTTCATTTGTCACGTTGACATTTGGGTCCATGTCATTATCATATCATGGAAATGTTACTTTGATTAACATTAGTTATTACATGCCCTTCATCGTTTAATTATGCACATGTCAGACACCATGGTCATCAAATCATACATAGGTTACTGACATTGGGTATTATTATTATTTTTTTTGCCAATCTCCGGGATCAGACTAACAACCTCCCCCTTTTCAATTACCCCAGTATACCTTTTTGAAATGTGGAAATAAGGCAGAATACCAGGGAAAAAAACTTTAAAATCAAGATAGTGAGGCGGACATATCAACGACTACTCCATCATACTGCAGTTGACGCAATACTTAAAACTACAAAAATAACCACCAGTAGTAACTAAATGCAAAATAAGCTTGAAGATGTGCAGTCATGAAGACGACTCTGTGGAGTAGTGTCAACTCCCCAAACAACAAACGAGTTATAAACAAGTTGATCTCACCGAGCATTGGGCCAATTAGCCGCATTAATCCGTTTTCATTGAGGGCTGACGATCACAGATTTTTATATATTCAAAACAACTGGAGGCAGTCAGATAACCAGAGGCCCCGGTCTTGAATTTTAAGTACTTGTGTCAATAAAAATGACTTAATATGCTCATAAAACCCCTGGCAAACACAGATTAACTACAGGCCAAGGCAGAGAGAATACTATTGTCATCCTAGCAGAGGCTAGCACAAATATTCGTTGAATTGGCAAAAAAGGAGGAGGCAGGTGCTGCCATTTTTAAATCATTATTTCAGTGTTCAGCCTACTTCCTGCACAAAAAGCAGTGGAGTAGATTGGGACATTTTCCAGCAGACATGAAGGTGTTCACTACATTTTGCTGAACATTCATGAGAAATTGCTTTGTACTAGAGTTCTTTATACTTTAGCTCAAATAATCAGTACTCCCCACACACATGAATTTTAATAAACTTTTAACTAGATTGATTAAATCTTATTGCAGACAGTCCATTATAACGCTCTATAAAAGCTCATCTCTGCATTGTCATCAGTCTTATGAAGCTTTCCAAAGCGTCCCATCTCCATAATGCAATTACCGCTGAGGAATTGCATACCCCTGTGCTAAATTAATTTCTTATCAGCCATATCATAGTCATTAGATACATGAATGCGTGCTATCATCATTACCTGGTGTGATCATAATAGCTTCATAATAGGCTTTTAATTCATGCTGGCTAACCTCTTCATGCCTCCCCTCTGTCCTTGTTGCACCTTGTCTCCCTCTCTCCCCTTTCTCGTTTGCCACAGGTTTTGCTGTGAACCTCCAAGTCATCCTGGCCAATCCAAGGGCGCAGTTCAAGAGGCGCGGCAGCCAGCCCGGAATGCAGGAGACCGACTTCCTCAAGCAGATCACCAAGGTGGCGGAGTTAGAACCCAAGGCCAACAACTGTACTCGGGTTAGTGAGACAGACCCACTGAAAGTCTTTACAGCAGTACAACAATGCTATTTGACATATACCCAATCCATAAATGTAGCTTGATACTGAAGCATTTCACTAGGCTGAGGTCTTTTTCTTTTACATATCCACGGTGCACTTGACAGTTTGGTGACTGAAAGTCGACTAGACGTTTCAACAGCAGGAAGCAGGTCTAAGTTGTGGCGCAGGTGGTGTAACACAAATAGCTTCAAATGCGCTCATATTCCTATCATTCCTATCAATACTCAATTGTGACCAGTCTATCTATCTATCTATCTATCTATCTATCTATCTATCTATCTATCTATCTATCTATCTATCTATCTATCTATCTATCTATCTATCTATCTATCTATCTATCTATCTATCTATCTATCTATCTATCTATCTATCTATCTATCTATCTATCTATCTATCTATCCATCCATCTATCCATCTATCCATCTATCCATCTATCCATCCATCCATCCAAGAACCAACCAACTAACCAACCAATCCGATAACCTATCAACCTTTATTGTAATGTTGGAGGAAAGCAGCATGCCAGGATAAAACTGATGCAAACACAAGGATAATCACAATGCCTAAGGTTTTACTGTGTGTGTGAGAGAGATTGAGAGATAAAAAAAGAATTGCTTGAACTCGCAATGGCTGTTCTCTCCCCACTACTGTATTGACAGCATGAGTCATGCATAAAGCCAGTGGCCTGCTCTAAACGTAGACGTACATACTAGCTTGAATAGACTAGAAACACTTTTATGTGAGGCAGTCAATTGTAGTCCCGTGCTTAGACAGCTTAAATCGATGGTGCTCATCTTAAATCACTGAAACCCCTTTTTGGCACGTGGTTTTATGAAGCCACTCATCCTTTTGACAACCGTCACTAAGGTGCCTTCAAATACCTGCTGAGAAATGGATTCTATTACACGCTTTCAAGGGAATCATCAACTAAAAGTATTACGGTCCAGTGTTTCCAGGGTAAACAGGTTATATTTATTAGCCCCCCCCCCTCTGTTGTTTTGGCACTATTGGCATTTGTTACTGAACAGAAGATGACATTCCGACCAAAATGCACTTTCCTTGCTCTAACCCAATTATTCCATTATTAGTTTGAAATTGATGATGATGATAGAACTTTATTCATCCCACAGCGGGGAAATTTACTTGCCACAGCAGCCCATACAAGTGCAAGAATACAAGGGCCAAAATATCAAAAAAGGATAAATAACAGACAAGGACAAAGACAAATGCCGCTAGTAGAGACGAAACCATTTTATCAGATGCCACGCATGTTGTAGAGTCTGACAACAGAGGGAATGAAGGACCTGCGGAATCGTTCTTTCCTACACCGTGGCTGTAATAGTCTGCTGCTAAAGGAGCTGCTCAAGGACCGCACAATGTCATGGAGGGGGTGAGAGGTGTTGTCCATGATGGATGGATTTCAGCTTAATTAACATCCTCCTCTAACACTAGTGCACTAGTAATCAAATGGTCACATATTCCAGGTTATTTCACGCCAGGTATTAAGCATTATTTATTTAATAAAAGATCATTTTCACAAATTAAAATCATAACTGTGTAGCCAACAAAAAGGAGAAGCACATTTTAATTTCTCACTCTTACTGAAACAGTAATCATGTGCTGATGGCATCTTCTTCTCACTTCCAGATTCTGTTTGCATACTTTACATCTCCTCTTTTCCCATTAGGTGATAATGGAATTCTTTTTGAACTGGTTCTGCATTAATGTAAGTTTAATGTATGCATGAACCATAGAATTGCTGCGTGGCCAAGGTTGGCCCCTCCGCCCCAACTTAATGTTGCTTTCAGGTTAAGGCAGCGACGTCACGATGTGGGGCACATTAAATATTGAATCATATAAGGGTGCTTTCCAGAATGTTGAAACATTTAAACCCACAGGCCAGCTCCATTTTGTGTCCAGTGTAAAGAAATATTAGTTTTATTTTATATGGCGATGAAAAGACTACAGTTGAAACTATTTCTCCTTATGGAGTGCATGTGTGTGTGTGTGTGTGTGTGTGGCACTGCAGTATATCCCGGGAGGATTATTGGTTAATGTCTCCTACAGGAAAGAGGATAAATATTCAGACCTGCTGGCTCATCATTTCCAGTCGACTGCTGCTGCAGCTGCTGCTGACAGCTCTGTGTTGAAACTATCGCTACGATTATCAGCCCCATTACCTTTAATGGGGCTGATATGAATGCTGGCCTTTAACAGTCTGTGACATCATCAGTCATTTCAATGGCAGGGTTGCAGTTATGAGATTAATTTGAGAATGAAAATATATGTCACAAAGTGACATCATTACTCAGTGAAGGATCATTCCAGTCACAATATGACACCACTCAGTTCATTAATTGGGCTGACGTCAGACATACATGGGTGTTCCTCTCGAAATGGGCCGTGTTACTCAGAGTAGTTTGGTACAAGCGTCTAAAACGCAGAATCAGGGACTTTTTTGGTGACATTCCACCTGGTACAATTGGGTTGCAGCTGTATCCATAGCTTAATGTACGTCAATGGTAAAAACAAAGGTGTCAAAAGTATTCATTCACGTTCATTACTCAAGTTAGAATTATAGACATTTAGGTTTAAAAAGACCGACAAAAAAAGCTTGTTGGATTTCCTCCATTTTATCCTAGTGCACAGGTGTCAAACTCAAGGCCCGGGGCCAGATACGGCCCGCCACATCATTTTATGTGGCCCGCGAAGACAAATTGTGCATCAAATTCGTGTGTCATTACTAGAATTGCAAATTGTTTTCGCTTTTAATAATCACTTTTTTTTTTTTTAAATATTTGACCAGTTTTTACTCGTCTGATTTGAAAACGAGTTATTTGTTAGTTTGTTTTGTAGCTTTTACTGTATATAATATGAGGTGCTCATACATTTATTTGGGTTGACAGTCATAATGGCCCTCCGAAAGAAGCTATTACTACAATACGGCCCGCGAAAAAAATTTGTTTGCCACCCCTGTCCTAGTGGGTGTCAAGAAAAAGGATGTCCTCCACCTGAGTGTCGAGTTTTACAATACAAATGCTCAGCAAGAGGATGTGTATTCATTTTAGTCATTTCTAGCTGTGTTTGAGTGATGGAAGACTGACTTTTTGCTGTTAAATCTCTTTTGATCATCAGCACCTTTGAGTAGTAGCACACATAAAAGCTTTGCAAGAAATCGATGGTAATGTAATCCCGCTGCAGTTGTTGCAGTTGGAAAGATCTCCTTTATTAGGGCGAGCAACAATCATGGCTCGCTTCCATGCTCCAAGGCTAGTTTCATTGCACCAAAGTTGGCTGCGGATCTTTAGTTGCTGCTGTGAAAGTTAGCCTTTTAGCTACAGCGGTGACCTCGATTCATGAAGCTATAAAATGGTCTTCTAATTCCATTCTTTTCTGACTGTCGAGCAAGAATGTTATATGTTCAACTCATAATTGAAACTTGCATCATAGAATATATACAGTTGAAATAGTCATAATAAAATCTCATTTCACTCATTCACTGCCATTGACGCATATAAACGTTCACTGGTAGCCCAGATAAAATACAACTTTGACATCTATCTGCGTCAATGGCAGTGAATGAGTTAATATTACAATTCATCACAAATTCCTTGAGATGCCTCGCTGTTGATTTATTAAAGATTTTGACAGGATTAGCACTTTTCCTTCGTGTTTGAGATTATAATAAGTGAAAGTCTGAACACAGGTAGACAAGATAAAGAAGTGATTGATTGAAGGTGGAAAGTTTCAGATTGACCTTACTGATGGTGTTGTGGTCCCGGTCTTTTCTGACCTTGATGCAGGCTGTACGAGTTCAGTTCCCATTCAGTAACTGTGTGAATGGTTGTCTGGCTCTCTGTAAGCACTTGTCGCCTGGAGTCTGCATGCTGGGAATGGACCTTGAACAGAAGATGTAGAAAATCAATGGATGCACCTCAAATAAGACTGAAAAATGACACTTTATTTCATTTGCATTGACCTTTCGTCTTTTCTTTTGATAAATTGTGTTTTATTCTATTATTGTCGGCTTAGTGTGTCTGCGGCAACCAGATCTGATTTATTTTGCTTTCTTGAGTGGTTCTCCTGGATTGCATGCTGTTTGATCCATTTGTTTATTAGGTTTATTGCAAGGGTGCTATCAGTCTTAAAGGAAGGGGGTGGGGGGCAAAACATGTCTGAGAAATAAGTTGCTCCTGAACTCCATATATATATCCCATTTTTCTCCCTCTCTGTATGCTATTAAGGGCGATAAAACACCCAGGTAAAGTGTTTTGTCTCCAAATCACTGCAGGCAAGAAGAGAAAAGTAAAGAGTGACATAAGAGATCATGCAAAGCCATCAGAGAAAATGTCAGAGATACCAAAATGTGAGCAGGATATTCCAGGGTAACTCCGAGTGCATGATTAGCGCAAGTGGGAATATGCACACGTATACATTGTGTACATACACACTCTCAGTCCCCACAGCTCTGGCACACTTCTTGGTGGATGCCGCATTAGTCTCGTTAAGTATGCAAAGTGGACCAATTAGGGGCACAGTGGGCAGGAAGTGACATATTCCAAGTGAAGAAGCCCACATGCACACACTTGTAATATTTTCAGCCTGCTATAAATCAACGCCCCTGTGAGTCTCAGAGAGCAAAATATTCCTCTGGAGCCACAAATGTCACACGCATCTGAATTATAGGCTAATTAGCTTCAGGCAGAGAATAATAAAAAAAAAAAAAATAGAGGGGGTGCTAATGAAATGAGTCTTGGCATTCTTGTTGAAAGCATAAATGTTTGCATGCGCTGCTGCGGTTTTCTTCTCGATATGCTGTGACACTGACTGCAAAATGTGTAAGAGCTGTAGCGATGAGTGTTGCTTTTGCTCTGAGACTTTTGGTGAGGTGTCACACTGCAGAGCATCGACTGGCACAAAGAAGCAAAATACGTAAAAACATATGAATACGGCAATCGCCTAAAAACAACAAACAGAATGTAGTTGTAATGAAAACAAAAATCCAAGATTTCAGAGTAGCAGCGGGAGTTTTGACTGACTCCGTCTTTCCTTGCACCTTCACGTTTCTCATTCGGCACCCGCAAGCAATTTGAGAGTCAATGTCTATCACTCTTCGACAGCTATGAGCTCTCCAGATTTTTAAGGGTGGTATCTTCTTTTTTCTTCTGAGACTGCAATACGCAATTAACTGTGGCTTGTTAAACAGGTTCCCGTCATATTTTGACTAAATTGCAAAAATAACGGTGTCCCAAAGAGCAACCCCAAGATCTTCATGAGCAACTGTGGCTGTCTATCAAATTTTGATGCAGTGCATGAATCCGATTTTTTGGCTTGTGGCATCAGTTTCCCAAAAAGCTTTAAATTGCTGCCAAAGACGAATCAACAGCGTTGAGCCAAGTCCATGTCATTTTATTCCCTTAAATGTTTTTACAATAATAATACATAGTTGATTTATTCCTTACTTTTTTGTCATTATCAAATGTGCTGAGAAATTTGAAGGGAAGTTTTATTTTATTGTTCAATTTTGAAATAAGGCTAACAATAAAAAAAGCGACCCCTTTTTGGCTGCATCGATGTGATTTTTTTTTTTGTAATTCAATTGCTTTTTGTCCCTAGGTGCTGGTTTGGCATACACGCACTGAGAAGCCACACCTTGGAAATGAGTCTAAACATCCTAAGGACACTGTGGTCATCGAGGTGTGACCTACAAAGAGAAGAGTATTTTAAAACAAAAAGGCATTCGGGATTCCCATCATATCGGAGCTGGAACTCGCTGGTTGCATACAGCTCGCTTTCTTTGGTGAATAACGACATAACACGGAGGAAGTGAATCAGTCAGGACATGTCAACAGGAACAGTGAGAGCTACTCTATCTATTTTCAACACCTGAAGGATGCTTCGGAGCTGACAGCGAGAGAGTGTAGTCAATCCCAGCTGACCTTGGTCCCGGACTGCCCAGCTATCAATTAGAGAGCCGCAATGGAAATTCTGCAGCGTTAACCTCTACACCACCCATGACCCCAAAAAGATAACTGTATATTTCATCCATCCATGGTGGTTTAAAAAAGAAAACATTGTGTTCAAGTGTGATTATTTTTGAAAGCATTACTGTTGGTGTACTGTTGCTAAACAATCAAGATTTGTGGTCTGTGTAAAGGTACTGGCCAACATTGTTTGACGTAGTGACTGGAACATTTCTCAGTGATACTGATAATGAAAATTTGGGAAGTGCATGACTTCACTTTGTTTGATAATTGTGTCTTTCTTTAACTGTATCGACATAGAGAGAAAACAAGTTCAAGATTTGGGTCAAGCAGAGTGCAGTTTGCCATAAAGCAATCGTTATTTGATTGTATCTGGAAGCAATTAAGGCGAGTTGGATTTAGTTCTAAAGAAGGAACCACCAAGCGATAAGGATCGGAATAAAATCCATATCAAATGTTCCAGGAAATATTATTTTGCTGAATGTAAGTAGGACTTTGAACAATCCGAGAAATATTGTCATCCAAGAAGACCTTGTCAAATGCTTGTCCATAATCTAAGAGGGAGAACTCCAGTGCTTTGCCTTCTTCTCAAATTCCTACTTTCTTGTGAAGTTTCCAGATTTTAATGTTCAGATCATAAAACAGTACAAGACAAAGATTTGTTTTAATTCAACAACATGGGGACCCAAGCGCATGAAGGGCAGTTTTAAGGATGGGATACAAGTCCAGAATTTAACGAGGCCATTCCTATTATTTTTCTTTCTTTCTTATTTTTAAAGCATTTAAGGTTGCAAGTATGTTATGGATTGTATTCCTGCAGCAGAATCCAAAGCTGGAGGTCAGAAAATGAAGGCTGAACATTCTCCCTGAAGATTTTTTGATAAAGGACAGAATTCGACCTTAAGTGAGGTGCGGGAGGTTTGCAGCATTTTAGATGTGGCCTTGGGTTCCTTTGTGACCTCCTAAATGAGTCCTCACTGTGCTCTTGGGGTCATTTCTGTTCATCCCTGCGTCACATTTTATCCATTTGTGAATAACGGCTCTCACTATGGTTTGCTGGAGTCCTAACCCATTAGGCTTTGCTACTCTTCTCAGACTGAGAGATGTCATATCAATTATTTCTCATCCGTTCTCAAATGTATTTGGATTACGGCATTTTATTGCAGCTTTTTGATATCTTCTGGACGATTTTGTTTTGCCAGACAGGTTGTAGCTATTTAATGTTTCCTGGGTCGATCAGGTCTGGAGGTAAAAAAAAAAATAAGAGAAGTTAAATTACGAAGAGGCGGCTCGGTGAGTACGAATTGACATATTAAGCAGAAGGGCAGAATTAAATCAAAGACTTTGACACTGATCCGCATATCATTTCAACTTTGATGAACTGGTTCATTGTATTGTTTTGTTGGCTGCTGATGTCCCATCAAGACAGTAAGTCAATAAAGTCACTCTATTTTTTTGTTTCTAAGTTTCACAAAAGCTGTGATCTACTGTATTTCAATTTGTGAATGTAAAACCAACTAAAGTGACTATTTTGGGGCTTATGCCGAAATAGAATGCATACATAATACACAAAAAATATTTGTCGTCACTTGAAAGGTCTCACAACAACAAAAAACAATGTGATATTTTTAGTAGCTTGTCTTGAATCTATCTTCCAGATTCTGTGATGTCTTTACAGTATTCATAATGAATAAAATATGAATGCGATAACAGTTGAACGATGCCTAATTACGTATTTGCACTAATGCAATTGGAAGACATCAGTGTGTGCAGTAAATGCAGCACTACAGGATGAAGTAGTGAGCGTACAACTACATTTAGGATTCAACATCCTTTATTCCACGTGTTCTGCTGGTAAATGCTGGGACCAATACAAATAGAATGGAATTCCCAAACAACAATACAGTACTCACACAGTGGGGTCGAAGTCTTGGTCAACAACAAACATGGATAAATTGATACACAGAAAAATGTTTTGTATTAAGCACCAGAAAATGTAAACACAAATGTAAATAAACCCGGCGGGCGTGTCATGTGTTGATGTGTCATCCACACTAACCACGTTATTATGTTTATGAATATGTATTATGTGGCAGAGGGACCCTGTTACAAGTGAATGAGATTCTCTGCATTGGTGTGGCAGAGAATCTTTCAAGTTTTTTTATTTATTTTTTCTGGTGTGTGCATTTGTACTGTTGCTTTTACTCTCAACGGCAACAATGCAAGCAAGCCGGCATTTTTCACCATTATGTGATTCGTCGTACAGGTTTATTTGTGTCACAGTAATTGTGCTACTCTTGTACCACACGCAACAACACACACAATAAAAAAAAGGATGCCAGAACACCGGGTTAAGACTCAACCATGGATTTGAAATTGCATTATATAGATGGAAGGAGGAGACTACATTTGAAATACACATTTCACATATCTGTTCCCTGATGACAATCTTGAGACAAAACCACAATGCACTGAGATGCAGCGCTCGCTCTGTGGTATTTAAAGTGCACCGAGATGAATCGCTGTAATTCCACAGAGGTTTAATTTAGCTTCAGGAATGCAAGAGAGGTCTACAGAAAAAATGAATGACTTTACTGGCTCATAGCCCAGGAGCTTGATCTGACTTTGTGTAATATGCAACATGGCTGATACTCCTAGGAGACCTTAGTTTAGGACAACCCAACTGTGGACAGTCGTACAGTCTAAGCGCCTAATTTACTAAGATCCCAAATTTTCACGCTAACGGATAGCACGCGCTGTTAGTGGACATGTGTCACATGCACTGACAGCGCTAGGATTTCTTTCTTAGAGGGGGTGGGGCATTGTGTGGCCAGGTATATCGCAGAGAGTCTACGATTTATTTTTTACATTTACAAAAAATGAAAAACTGCTCTGGGAGATGCCAGCACCAGACAATTGTGCATTGGAATTATGATATGAAGAGTTGAAAACAGCTTAGTCATAGGAGATATGGCATGATTCCTTCTTATGACTGGTCACAAGTCAGCCCTCAGATCGCCCAGAAGCTCTGAAACCGCATTGGTGATTAATTGTTGGTTCAAACATTTTGCACGAGCGGAAAAGATCAGTTCTCCTGGTCTCCACTCATATTTCCCATGCCTCCTCATTATGATTACCCACAGTGGTGCAATTAATCTTGCCAGAATTGTATTTGATAAATCACAGTGGGTGTGCTAAATAAATCTATTTGCATAAACCCCTGACAGAACAAACAAAATGAACTGCTTGGCAATTTAGTGCATTTGACAGATGCAATTCTTGGTACACTTCATTGGTGGACAGGGATGTGCAGTGAGGGGAGCCAAAGGTATTTGCATTGCACAGATTTTCATTTCTAATCCAATAATGACAATGATTTTGTCATTACAATTACAATTGTGTCTTTCCCATTCAAATAAAAGAATGGAAGGCAATGTCAATGCTCCACCATCACGATGCATAGAAAAAGCACGGCGCTCTTCCCATAAATACATAAAGCACTCGAGAAACCCTCGGCTAGTTGGGGACGTAAATGAGAATTGGCTAAACAACTATGTTAGTTGTATCGGCTTTTCCAAAATGACAAGAGCATAAAACATCAACAACTAAAATCATATCTGGGTTATTAAAATTTAAATTTTTAAACACCCATTAAAGTTTTATCAAATCAATTTACAAATGCAATCATTTTTGATTGATTTCACATTACACGGCTAGGTTTTAGAACTACGGCTTCTCAGATGGGATTTCGACACTGATTAGAAAGGATAAACAGAGATGTGTGGTTCCACTGTCATTTGGCATCATGACCAAACATATACAACACAATACATGTCTGAGAAATGAATCACTGACCTGACCACCGGCTATGGCTCTGTGGTTCACACATCATTATCACACAAATACAGTACTGGTCAGACGATTGATTACCTGCCCACGAGACTCTGTCGGTTCTAAAGAAGGTGAGGGCAGCTGTGGGAGGAGTTTAACATACACAGCAGAAAGCGGAGACCAACCACCACGAGGGAACCATATCTACTGTATGACTATCAACTATCTATTCATTTTCATGATATTATAGACCTACAGTATTACATTACTACTATAGTGAATACTCTGTCCAGCAGTGTTTTCTATTGTGTGTTGTTGTGTTACTGTACCTACTCTTCACACAACACGAACAGAAAATCCCAATGACATCCAATTCAGAAAAAATATGACGGTGGCCTGTGCTCCCACCCCTACTTTATTGTATTGGCTTTGTAGAAGAAACCTCCGCGATGCCGTTGGAGGATGTCTGTTAAATCATTCACTGCCAGGACAGTTAAAACGGATCGTTGACGTCTATAGGCGTCGATGGCAGTGGATGAGTTAATTTGGTGTAGGTACTACAAGCCGCACAACAAATTTTGTGGGCTGCCCACTCGTCACTTCCACAGCTGAGTGCTGAGGGTCTGCCCAGAAGCTATTGGCGCTGGGGACCAACTGGCTGCAGACGTGCTTGATGGTGTTGCGCCTCCATTGGTGGCCATGTCTGACATCTGCTGGGATAACTGAGGGAGAGAAGAAAACAAATAGAATCATAAAATAAATAATCATGAAAATGTATTTGAATACAGATTGGCTGGCAACCAATTCTTGGTGTTTGCCCGTAGTCAGCTGGGATAGGCGACCCTTGTGAGGATAAGCGGTTCCGAAAATGGATTCGAATACACTCAACTAAAAACACCCACTGAACCTCACATTTTTCCTTGAATATTACTCTCCCAACCACTCCAAGTGACCTCCTGACACTTCCCCACAAGCGCCTCGATTCAGTACCTCATCTGCTTCGCTCTGCTTGCCTTCGGTCTTCCATTTTGTCTTATCTATTATGAGTGTGCCCTGCACCACTCTCTTATCTGGTCATCTGAGAGCTTTGTGCAGGTATGTGTGTTAGCACACACACACACACACACACACATGCACTTACACATACACACTAAGAGCTAAAGCAATCTCGAATGTGCACCGGCTTTTCAGTCACTGTGCCTCAGCTCCCACATACTCACTGACAATTAGAAAGACAGACACACGTATTTAAGTTGAATGCCAGCGTCCAAGGCCTGCACGCACCTGGAATAAGACACAGTAGCTTCATATAAACTGTATTTTGTAACAGTGCAGATATGACTCTCTCATTCTCTCCCTGTCTATTGTAATTGTACTGTATTATTTTTACCTGGCCCACACTCCAGTGTCCTTGCTGAATGCCGCCGTGCATATTCTGCTGCATGTCTGCATAGCTGCAGTTAGGTAGAGTCATGCCTGGCATCATGGCCCCTCCTCCCATCATGGCGCTGTTGAAGCCTTGCTGTGTTATTTGAGGCTGGCCCAAGTGTATTCCTGTAGCACAATACAGTAGTCCAGTGATTTGGAGTGGGATCATTAGCCCATTTTGATTTCCATCAGCATTTATTTAGATCCAAGGCAATGACAAGGGAGGGCTTCTCAAGTGTGAGTCACACGTACACACAAACACTGTGAACACACTTGCACACGCGTATGCACACTCGCACAAACAATGCCCAACCCTCCGACCCCCACCCCTCCTCAAATAAAAGGAGGCAGGGAGAGTGAGTCTGCTTTCACTTCACTGGTTAAGTTGGACACCAGAAAATGGACCTGACTGCCTTTCATCACACTGACCTTTCATCTGCCTTCACTCTGATCTGTTATTCTGATTCTTGTGTGAGAGTACTCTAAGTGCATGTGCATACGGCCAACAATGTGTGCATGCATCGCTCAAACATGATACTTTACAATTTGCATACACACTACCTAAACAAAGTTATACTAAATATATTTCTCCACTGTATGTAATAATAATAATAATAAATAAGATGCTTAACATGACTCATGTGGGTAATTGTAATGTTGAGTGTGTTAGAAATGTGCCCGGCTAGCATCTAACAGCAAACGAAAAATTCCAGTATAGGTCTTGGCAAGTGATAAGCAATTTCTCATGATGATGCAGCAAAAGGTCCAGCTCACAATTATCTGTGGTGGAAGTTAATGGTATTGGCCAGTGGCTCAATGTAAGGTACGATAAATGCAGAAAAAAATCGATAATGATTATCCTCTGAAAGTGTCTTTCTGGATGAAACCAAAGTGGACAAAAATAATGATAGTGCTTGTTGTATGATGAAACTGTAAAAACTGTCATGGTTTATCCAACAATAGTGTGTATGCGCATGTGTGCGTGCATGAGTGTGTGTGCATATGTTTTGTATATTACCTTGGGCAGTAGCAGGCTGTTGCTGGCTCTGTGGCTGACTACCCACTGAGCTGGTGGCGTACAGAGACAGTATAGAGTCTTTGGATAAGAGCTTTTTCTCCTCTGCCCTTGTGGTGGTACAGGTGGAAGTAGAGGAGGAAGATGAAGAGGTGGAGGGATCTAATGGCTGAGCTGCTCTACTGGAATCAGGCTGTTGGGTGAAGACAAATGGATGGAATTCCTCCATCAAAAAACTGATACGGCTTTCACATTTTCATCCCCTGCCAGAGAAAACAACATTGACTGGCTAGTGTAGCCGTGCCTGTGCTGAGGAGAATTATCGTAATTGTGTGCAATACGTACACCCAATTTGGAGATAATCTAAGGCATATCTTCCCAGAACAGTACATGAAGAGATTTTTTTTTTTTTTTTAAAAGTGTCATTGTCAATTCATGAACCAATGAGCATGGTTTTAGCGTGATTATTGTTGTTTCAAGAATATCTGAAGCACGAAAAAAAATAAAAACAAAAGGGGAAGCAGAAGCGACTTCATGAATACGATAAGAGGAGACTGAGAAATGTTGGTCACTGAGAAAACAGACACACACACACACACACACACACAGCCCACTTTGAAAGTATGTTGTGCTCAACTACTTAGCAGGCAGTGCTGCACTCATCTGCTTCACTCAGCTGACTCTCTTTGACTAAAAGAGGGGCAGACAGGCAAACCAAGAGTTGAAGGGTGGAGGATAAAAAGGAATACGGAGAAAGCAAATTTTTGGAAGGGGACAAAACTTGGGAGGAAGGTGGGGGTGGTGGAGGAAGCACCAAAAATAATGAAGAGAAGGCAGTGGAGAGAGGGGCAATGAGGGAGGTTGATGGGAGACAAGTAGGGCAATGGTGAGAGGATTACCAGAGTGATGAGGAACAAATAAAGTACAGAGGTTGAGAAGACATGAAAACATCATTTGATGGAAAAGGAAGACAAGTCGGGGTCATTCAAATCCTCAGTGGCCGACCGACATGAAGCTTCATTCTTTCCTAGACATAATATTTTTAGCATGGAAGCCGTGACTTGTGAAATATTTTGTTCTGAAATTCATCTCGGAGGCTGGTGTAGTTGAAACACGTTCAGCAATAAAAATTGCTTGGAGGAATGACAAGTTTAATTAGGTTTGCATTAAGATATGGCAACTAACTGTTTGGTGTGCGTAGCTTGGATTATAACGGTTAATTAGGACTTTGGTGAGAACATTTGTGAGATTTGCCATCTTGGAAGGCAAACTAATACGCATAGTGAATTGCTCCTCCTGATAAATCTGCCCCGCCCGCTTCCCTTTCAGAACATGTGACTTGTTGATCTTGCCACAGAGTCATTGTTTGACATAAACCCAAAATATTTCAGTGAAGAGGAAAACTGAATACAAATAATTAGCATGCCTGCTCCGATAAATTTGGAAGGGCATGTATAGACAAAGTTTGCTCAGGGAGCTTGTGTGTATGCCCAGATACATGAAAAATTAGAGGGAACATTGCTCATGTATTTATTTATTTTTGTATATTTACTATATAGGATATACACTGAGATATAAGAGGAGAAATTCACTTGGACTTGAGCACACACATGCACGCGCAGAACACAAATGCACAAGCGCACCCACATTACGTGTGATATGTCGGGGGCTCCTAGCAGCACATTGTGTGCCCGAAAGCCTCTCCAACAAGGCTCCATTCTTTCCGACCAATTCTGTGCTGTATGGTGAATTAGCATCTCTCACAGCATTGTCCTCGCTGTCGCCATTCAAACACAAGCGCACATACACATTCACGTATACACACACACAGAGCAACCTTTTTCCTCCATGGTTTTCCATCACTGCTTGAAACAGCAGACCATCTGTGTCTTTTACGGCCACAGTAAAATTGTTGGTGTGTGTTGAGAAATTTGAACAAAGAATGGAGTACACTAGAAAAGGCCAAAAAGGGGGTGGGGGAAATCAATCAGGAGTCACTAGTTCATTACTTCACTTGTCTGCACCATTCTTCTCTCTTCGGCAATTAACAGCGTGTGCCTCTCTTTCCTAATCCCTGCTTCTCCATTTTTCTTCACACTTTTAATCCTGTTAAGAACTCAAATTGAGCACCTGAATAGGTCAACGAGCAATTTACTTCTTGTTCACTCTGCTCACAAAATATTGAACAGTCTGGACTGTCTTGAGCCTCAAAATCAGTTTGGCGTAGATTTATGTTTGTCTTTTATCTGCTAGAGAAACAATGACACTAGCAGGAGAAATGCTCCATTTACAATTTATTACAGCTACAAAGTGGCTGTTACGGTTTCATGGTTTTAATTAGTGTAGCCTTGCCAAGGACATTTTTAACAGCAGTCGAAATGTAATATTAATGGCTGAATCCATCGCTGATTGCCTTGTTTAGGGCCATTGTTTGACATTTTGCTGATTTCATGCTCTGCTGCCTTCAGAACTCATTTCTGTAAATAATTATTTCTTAATCCACAACTTAAAGCGTGAATTGAGAATCGTCGGAAAATACGCTATATGACTTTTCAAGATTACCAACGACTTCTGATTTTATTTTAAGGACAATTTCCCAGAGGAGGTTTTTAGTGCTACGGTTGCATCTGTGGTAGAAAACTAATGCCTCCATATTTGCTCAAGGCCTGGTGCTAAGACAGAAAAAAAACGAGTATGATGCCCAACCCCTAAAATATTTTATAACTAACTACATTGAGAGTTTACACCATAAATATACCACAAATAACACTTCAAATCCATTAATAGAAGACTTGCCCTGTGTGACTACATGTGTCCTATAATTGCCCGTCAGCCCAGCCCACACAAACTCAGTTGAATAAGGTTGCAGTACTCATGACCTAGAACAAGATAAGCCGTAGAAAATGAACAAATGAAGACCTATCTAAAATTGGGATAAGGCTTAAACACGCATAAGACACGCAGAAAATATGTTGGCAAGGGAGAGAGGGAGAGAAAGAAGAAACACAAATCCTCTCCCTCCCACAAGGCTGTAATCACAATTTAGTAATTGACATTCATAGATAAGCAAGCACTCCCAGATGCCAGTTAATAACTGCAAGAATCAGCAAGCTATAGCTTCCCTTTTTTTTTTTTTTTCATGCACCTGGATAATCACAGCCATAAAGCAAAATCCGTCTGCAAAATCTCAAAGCAATGCTGGCGAAGCTCTAGAAGTAGATGTCAAATTTGTAAAAGTAGTCAAAGATGAGCCTGACATGTGCACAGTGCATTCATCCACTTGGGGGGGGGGGGGGGGGGGGGGGGGCATATTGGCAGCTGTTTTAGAACATTCTGACCAATCTGTCAAGTCCAACAGAATACAGTGTTCTATAAAAAAATATATATATATATTCCTGTTCTTTAGTAATCAGCAATTGAACATTGATTGGTTTTACCAAACACACTAACAAGCTGAGACAAAACAAAAACACTGAATAAAAGGTTTTTGATGACGTACTTAGTATTTGCAGATACACCTACAAGCACAAAATTTGTTGTCTGTGACATAAATTCAATTAATTGACTGTCAGTGGCTTTTTTACCTGACGATTATCATTGACTGAACTGCGACAAGCTTTCGATATGCACTTTGTAAAAATTACCCCAAGACTATCCATTACTATACATGTATAAACGTGTCAGGTGCTTAAATGTGTCCAATTTGCAATTTGTGTATATTACCTTAGCCTGTTGCGTGATGCTGGAGGGGGGTAGAGGGTTGGAGACCATTGGTCCAAAGATGTCCACTTCATCATTGATTGTTGGGCTTTTTTGTTGACCATCTGGAGTATCTGAGGGAGACAAGAGGACACACACACATTACCAATTTTATTACCAAAATAATCGCAATTGGGGTTTTTTCATAATCCAGCAGCCCTACAACACAGTATTTGTAATTTGTGAGTTATGTTGTCGGTAATTTATAGAATGAAAAAAATGTACATAGTATCAAAACCAGAGAAATGATTATTTTGCATTGATTCATTCTCACCTCCTTCAGTGTTTTGTAAAAACAGGTCCATATATATCCAACCTGTCTGTTTACTTTGCAGCTTAGACAGACATTCAAATCATATTCAGATTTTTATCCACACTTATAAGTGGCATGATTCCATTATGGAGATGAGGAGCAAGGGGAAAAGGGTCCATCATCATCATCATCATTACCTGTGCCATATTTGCAATGAAATGGGGTTGCGTCTATAGACCACTCTCAATTTCTCCATGGAAACAGACCAATGGTGCAAGATGTGCTTTTTTTAATCATCCAGTATCACCCACACACTATTTCACATGCTTTTACTGTTACTTGTAATAGTCAGGTGTCCTGCTACGTTTTTCAATATCGGTTGCATTACTTTAGTGTTGTGGGTGTACGAACTGCAACGATACTCCAGGTTTTTTGGGTGTAGACAAATTAATTGTACCCTTAACACCATATTATTGTAGTTAGTAGATATTTGGGAGGCCTTTTCACATCCATACAAGACAGCAGTGTACAGTGTAGCATATTCAGTCTTCATAGATAAGTTCTGAACATTTAATAAAAGCTCTCTCTATATATGACTCGTGTATCCTGACTGCATTCAACTGTTCATTAATGGGCCGGCATTAATCAACTACAAATGACAGCAACATTACTCTAGAAGTATAATTACCTTTTTTGTCCTGTCGGGTGCAATTTGCATACTATCGGACACATGAAGCAGAAACGCAAAAGGATTTGGAAATGTTCTTGAGAGTGTTTTTCAGGTCTTACCCAGGCTCAAAAGGTCCACAGACGCATCTGGACTTTTCTTGGGACTGGCTCTGGACTCTGACTGCAAAAAAAATAAATAATAAATAGGTGAAAAGTAGAAAAATAGGATTAAAAAATAAATAAATAGGTAATATATTGATGCAGATATCTGAGAGAAATCCTGTGTGGGAGGGTGTAACAGTCTAACAAGGGCGACTTTCGACAGCTAACAAACCCAATTTCCCCTCCAACTAAAGATCGATGGGTCACATTAAATTCAATACCTTCGCAATTCCAGGCAATGAAAACAATTACAGTGGCTACGCCTAATTGGCTGTGAATTGGGTGCGACAACTGCAGAAGCACATGAAAAGTGCTGGCCTGAATCACAACAGGAAGCCACCTGGCTGACTGCAGAAAATACTTGGCTCACATTCATTCAGAATTAACTCAAATAGCCCAACCCAACATTCGATACCTTTGAAAACACTATAAAACAAGAAACATGAAAATCTATTCATACAAAGTTCAATTTCTTGCTATAATTTGAATAGATTGAGCTGCAATTCTGTCCAGATTTGACAAGACCACGCTGTCTCGTTAATGAAACATTTTGAGTTTTCCTGGCCCAGAAAGAGTTTTTGATGGAGAAACCGCTTGCAATTAATTATCTGGGGTGTCACTAAGCAATGTCACCAGGAGAAAGTTATAAAGGAAGCGCGAGAGGCTGTCAGGATCATTTCTCTTCCAAGTGGTAAAAAAGGAATTGAAATGGAAGGGAGAAATCGATAGCGCTCCACCTGAACATGTGAATAGAGTCTCATTTGATGGCGAGGTACGGCGCGCCAGTTCAGGGGAGAAAAGCAATCCCTGAAATGCCGTCTGTCACATCTGATTGTTGTAACATCCACACCGAGACAAACGTGCATCTGTCACACTTAACGGGCTTTGGTGTTTTTAGGTTTGCCTGACGTGCACGACAGGACAGGAGTTTCAAATGATATTTTCAAATCACGTATTAAATTTGTTTTTTATTTTAGTTTTGCTTCATCGACAGCCAGCATAGAAATAAACCAGAGATAGTCTGGAATGATTAGCATGGGGGGTATGGTAATATGGTTTTAAATATTTATAAGGCACAGGAAACTGGACCACATGGCATCCCAATCACCATTCCAAAAAGTATGAGATGGTACTTTAAAACAATAATATAATAAGGAGGAGCTCTCAAAAAGCGCAGAGCATCTGCCAAGGCTTAATGTTTTTTCTCCTGGGAACTCAGTAAATGAACAGATGTTATCTAGGATATGGATATTAAAAAACAAGGCTTAATTCAGCCATTGCAATACATTATCATGAGTTAGAATTAAATATTAGTTGTATTGCTATCTAATGCAAAATCTG
Source organism: Syngnathus acus (assembly GCF_901709675.1). Classification (NCBI taxonomy): domain Eukaryota; kingdom Metazoa; phylum Chordata; class Actinopteri; order Syngnathiformes; family Syngnathidae; genus Syngnathus; species Syngnathus acus. Next base: position 6,059,313 of record NC_051100.1, read on the forward strand.
TATCAAACAAAATTTCAAATTAAAGTGGACATATCTTGGAAAAGTGAAATTTGACTAGATTAGGCGATGGTGCCTTCACACAATAAGCAGAGCTGTATTGAGTTTTGTTGCATGCATCTTGGCAGTAATACAAGATCATTTTTCATTTGCCATAATGTATAATCTGTTTAGTACTTCTTTGAAAAAAAAATATACAATGTAGTTTGTTGATCACAAAAAAAAATGAACTAACAAAGTGAGAAAACCAACCATATGTATACTAAGCAGAGAAAATAGTCAAAAATATTGACGGCCATAATGACAGGAGCATCATGCTCACACACGAAAGCACATTACATTACAGAGGAAAGCACGAGTCAAAAGGGAAATAGCAGCGTGCACGCCGGAAATTGACCTTTAGAATTCGTAGGTGCCTGACAGCCCCTGTAGCGGATAACCAGCTTCAATAGGGAAAGAGGCCAAAATGGTATGGAAATTTTAATGAAAAATAACCAATTGTTTGCTTTTCATTATGATATTCAAAGAGCACAATGTCCTACTGCCAACAACCTGCTCTCCAAAATGCTGTCACCACCTTCCAGACGTGTTTATTAAATCATTTTGACTCTAGTTGTCAGGCCTGATTATAATCTAACTTTAGTGCTGCAAATAACGATTATTTTAATAAAAGATTAATCTGTCAATTAATCGACAAATCAGATTTTTTTAAAAAACAAGTCTTAATTTCTTAATTCGAAAATTATTTCAAAATGACAGTGCAGTAAGTGCACAAACAATGATGATCATTGTTTTCCAGCATTAGTAAAAACATAAAAGCAAATGTTTTCATTTTTTGTATTTTGATTACCAACAAAAAAAAGAAGTCTGATTGATGATGACGATGAAGGAATGCAGCTAACAATTGTAAGTTAAACAATCTTTCTAAATGATTAATTGAAGATAAAAATAATTGTACATCACGCTTAGAAAACAGGTTTAAAAAAAATGATCATAGCCAGACTTCCAAAACCATTTTATCATGCCCGAAAGTGAAAAGAAACAAAAAAAACACTTCGACTAATTTCCATGTAGGGTCTAAGATAATTTTGTTAACATCTTTTTTGAATTAGGACAAAGTGTTTTCCATTTTACCAAGGTGAAAATACTCCAGCTTTTTCGCAACCAACTGCATGCGGGTTGTTTGCGCACCGCAGCACAAATGAGTAACCTCCTTGGTGTGTACAGTACAGGGAGAATTAAAAACAAAGGTCTGATTGTCGTAGGAAACCAGAGCAAACAACAATGAGCGGGGTGGAGAAAAACAAATCACAAAAAAAGGAAAGAATCGGGAGATGGGGGTTGCCAATTGACTAGCAGTGAGTGGGCAAGGATGGATGAATACAAAAGAGGCAGGAAATAGAGGACAAATAAGAGAGTGAGAGTGAGGGAAAATGAGGGCATTGGAGGGACATAAAACAGAGAGTGCAGCAGAGGAATAAGTCCACATTGTCCACATTTCTGTAAGGGCATGCAAATGAGCAAATAATCCCCGTCTATCGTTTAAGGTAGGATGCTCTTGAAATTTTGGGAAAATGCCATATTGTCATGCTAGGTGGACATTTCCCCAGGTTTTAGAACTGCTGTATAATCCATTAAGCGGGAACGCTACCACACTCCATTAACAGCAATATTGCACAATCTTAATGGCTGTGAAAGAAGGCTTATGACATTATATGTCTTTTCATGGGCGGTTCAGCGAGGCACTACAGTGTAGTAAACTGCTGCTAAATATAAATGCTCGTGTGAATATATCCGCTCCTTGGAGTGACTGATTTGTGCCGTATCGTGCAGACTGCAATTAATGGAGCATTCGGGATCATGATTAAAATGAGTGTGTGGTTGCACGAATGAAGCGGTCTTGTAGTCTATAAACAAATACTAACAATAAGATTAGCAAATTCCAAATATTGCTGTTTTAGAGCATTCCGTTCATTTAGTATATAGTATGCATTTTTTGTATGAATGCCCTGCAAAAACACTCCCTTTATTTTCTTTTTTAAACAATCATTTGAATGGTGCAAAATACAAGACAACACCATATCAAATGTTAATCTCTCTTACACGGTCAAACGTTTGCAATGTCATTTTGTAAAAGTGGGATTTTTGATACAGGTCGTGTATTGCACCACATTTGATTGAATGATAAGAATAATTGCCATGTGCACTGTATGTGGCCTCATTTTATTGAAATGACATAATTGATCATAGGTTTTAGATCATATTTATAGGGCTTGCAGTGGTGACAGCAACAGTGCAGTGACGACCATCTACAGAGGGTGGATCATCTTTGTTTGCTGACAGCTGGCGTACTAACAACATGAAAGAGAATAATACAACTGCCACTGGCTATGATGAGTCGATACTTAAATCAGACAGCTACAGCGGAGCTTTGAGAAAATGCTGAAAGGCGAACATCGTAATAGGGCAAGGTATAAGAAGACAAAAGGTGTTATGGGAGAAGAATGTTGCTCGTGAAGTAAGAGTGATAACAGATGGAGGGAGGGAGAATTGCATTGGAGGTGGGAGGATCTAAACAATGAGGATGACAAGCAAGAAAATGCGAAAGAAGATCGATAGCTGGTGGAGATGGTGACGGAGGGAAGGAAAGAATGACAAAAGATGATTAGATTAAGTCAAGGAAAAATGTGTGCTGGATTGCGCCATTCGCCATGGCCGCTTACTCAGCTGCTCACGTGCAGTGTGTGGTCATGTCTTCAGCCTACATCATCACTCACTGCCCACGTCTACCGGTGGCAAACTCGATGCTCGGTGTTGTGAGAGAGAAAAGTCAAAGCCCAAAATCAAAAGGAGAAACACCTTGCTGAGCGCCAGCTGCTCTCACCGCATGCTCCACCGTGTGATGAAAGCTTTTGTGTTTGAGAGAAATTGCAGTAGGGAACCATAGGGGTCGTCATATAATGTCAAATCATTTGAAATGTGCTGAATTCAAAATAACCAGCAAACTCAGGGGTGTCTCCTCAAAGAATCTCGGTGGGATGAATAATCTTTGCTTTCACTCGCTCCTCTCCTCCTTCATTTGTCCCACCTATCTCTGTCATGATCGTTCCTTCTCTGTCTCCTCTTTTTGTCTGTAGCGCTTTTTACAGACACTAAATCACTGTCATCCCATTAGGCTGCTAACATGTTGTCGTCTTCTTTGAGATCATGAATAAATTATCAACGAGAACAAGACGTTTCTCCACTCGGTGGAAGGCGCTTGTCGAGAGTGAGTTTGAGGTGTATGTAAAGGCATGATTGGACAAGTGCAGTTGGAAAAAAAATAGTCAAGCACATTTCTGAATTGTCAGTTTTAGATTGATGATAAATGGAGGATGCAGGCAAACGCCAAGCTGCGAGTCCTAGCATCACCCTCACCCTCCCGCCGGCAGTGCTCTTTAAGGTCTAGCAGTCAGGGGGCGGATCGATAGCATAGCCACAATGAGGCTAATCAATAAAATGGATTTGTACTGCTGCAGGAGGAGAGCCAAGCCTGCCTCCAAGAAAAGACACAAATGCACAACACAGACACACGTATAAATAAACATATGCGCCCTCCCCCCAGCAGGAAGGATCCCCCCTGCTGTGATGTGGGAGAGCATGCCATTGAGATTGTTAAAGCCCAGCGTCTTAAACTGAAGCTGTCGTCATGAATGCAACCAGGGGCCCGTACGGATTAACGTCATCACCACAAACTCCATGTTATCGATCTTTTTTTTTTTTTTCTGTTCGACAATAATAAGCCGATAATTTGCTTTTCCGCTTATTTACAGTTTAAGGCACAAAGGAGCTCATCAAAAGCACTGCTTGATCAACACAAATAAAATGAAGTCTAGACAGTAGATAGGTTGCCACACAGCCTACATTTCTACACCGTGTAGTATTTGATCATGCAACGCCACACGTGAAGATACTATGTTAACAGTCACTCAGTATGCAGCAGCAGCACCCAAATAAGTGAGAGCTGCATTACTCCCTTGTTGCTTACCAAACCCTAGAAATATGTCCATGACCCAGAAACACACTTCTTATAGGCTGTAAGGAAAAAACAATACTGTTGGAGTTGTACACATGTATGGATCTATGTCCCATGAAAAAGTATTTGGCCTCGACTACATTTTTTTTTTTTTAACATCCATTTTATGTTTAAGATTATCAAACAAATTCAAAGACCTGGCAAAGATGAAGTAAAGTAAAACCAAACAGTTTTGTGCCGGGTCAAATCTAGTTTAGGGTGTTTGGGATTGTGTTCATCGGACGTTAAGGCGTACGGATTTGTCGCCCCCAGAACGCACTTAGTCAAACGTGCAAACCCAAATAAAATGAAGTGGGATGCATCAGGAAGGGCATTCGGTGTCAAATCTATGTCAAACATATTTATTCAATGTATACAAATGTATTCAGACAGCAGGAGATTAATACAAGTTACCTTTGACCTCTACTACAACAAGAGGTGCTCAAAATTGTGGCCATTACATTCCAGACATTCATGTGTACGCCAAACTACTGCGTTGGGCAACGTTGGCTAAAGTGTCCAATGGGATTGCTGCACATGCATTTTCGATTTTCATGTCCCCCATAGGTACCCTCAAGGATGTTGTCGCAGGAAACTGACTACACAGCTAGAAATTGAAAATGCATGTGCAGAAACCCCACTGGAGATATTTAAGAGCAACTCTAAGATGTATGCACGATGAAGAATGGGGGGAAGATGGCAAGATTGTATCGTGGCAACAACGACAAACAAAAAAATAAGAAATATTGCAGAAGAACATTATGAGCAACGGGGCAAATAATTTGCATCGGAAAACGATAGTGGACGCCGGAGATTCACGGTATAAATGACAAGAGCTTCTATAAGAAGAAATGTTGCATGGCTGCACCCTGCATATGACTTACAAATGATCACAGAGGTAAAGCAAAGCCTCTCTGTGTGACAGTGTTTACGAGCCGACTCCCTCGAGAATGTAGTCTCTGCAGCAAAGCGGCAGAATGAACACACAAACTCTCATCCTCGCTGTTGTCGCACGCACGTCATGCAGAGAAAATAGCGTGCCAACACACAAATAACACATATTTAAATATTTTTCTGCTACCCTTGAAAAATACATTGCGATTTATAAAAAGTATTAGCATTATTTTCTGTACCTCTTGATTTACTTCCAGATTGACTGACTGTGTGACAATTTCCATTAACTGAATTCAACTGTGTGATGCACATTTGTTATTTGAACAAACAAATCAAGCCCATTCTTACAATACAGAATTGGATGTTGATTTTCAAAAACAAATTGATTCCTTGTTATAACAAAATAGGCACAATAATGAAGCTGAGTGAGGTGAAGTTTCTAAAAATAAAAAAAAATGTCTAACTTCTAGATTTGAATGTAATAATCCACCACTAATAAACAGTACCTTCACGTTGTTTCGATCAGAGTCCTTCTCTTTTTTCTTCTCATCTTTCTTCTTTTCACGTTCCTTCTGTAGAGGAAGCAAAAATTCCTATCAATCCACATTTTTTGACGTCCAATTCTCATTTTATGATGTGCTTTCAGTGCACACAACAGCATCTGTCACAGGTCGACCATACTTCTTCCATAGCGGGGTTTCATGAAGTTACTATCAGTATCCTGATTTTTCAACAACCTTTCAAGGCCTTTTATACTGAACTCTTCATTTTGCTTTTTGCTATGATGCCAAATAAAATGGCAGCCTGTACACAATACAGTGGAATCACAAGAAAACAATACTGTTGTTGTTCTTATTATTATTATTATTATAACAGATTGCCGGAGGTTGCACAAGGAACAAAGTGTACCTCGTGTTTGCTTCTGACAGCCTGGGAGGATGATGAGTTGGAGTGAGGAGCACCTTCACCTGACTTCTGTGAGAAGAAAAATCTGGATGAGCACATAATTGAGGTTGCAGGAAGAAACACATATACAGCAGGAAAAAAAAAATCCACCCAGTAAAAAAAAAACAAAATAGAGTCAGCGAGATATGTCAGTACAAGCAAATGAGGTTTTCCACTGCTACAGTGAAGTGCTCTTCTGCTTGTTGCGAACCAAGGTTATATTCAGCATCTCAGCTGAAAACAAGAAATGGTGTTGAAAGAGGCCGTCTCACGCACACTCAAGTTACGGACTGGACAGATGACCGCCATTAACCCGAGAGTTGGACAGAAGTACAGATGAATTACAATGATGACTGCAAAAGTTCATTATAAAACATGTTTTTGTTATTATTATTATTATTATTACTATTATATCAATATTGTTCTATCGCCGTTTAAAATCTGTGATAACAAATTCAGTTTTTCCTTTCTTCCTTATATACAATATCCAGAGTTAAGTTAAAAGAGAATATAAGTCTGGGTACTGCCAACAAATTCAGAAGCATGAGCATGTCGACGCTGAAATGATTTCACTTAAGAGAGAAATCTCTATGCCTACACCCAAAAATGGCTGTGGGTTAATGGCTGCCTCTCCTCTGTTTTTCTCCATCCACACCCTAGTGCATAAAGTGATAATCACTTGTTTTTAATAATTAATTTGCATATAAAAGACAGGCATATAAGTGGGTGGCAGAAACAGATCCGAGATCACAGTCTGGCTGCTGGCAGTGCTCAACAGAAAAGCAAAGAAAAATGAGAGGGATGCAAAATGCGAGATATCAAACAAGTGAGGAATGAAAGGAACAAAACAGAAAAAACAGCATAAGGAAATCACATTTAGAGATCAAATAAGGATAGGATGAGAAGGAAGCTGTGGCCGACTCATTTGGAATAAAAGAAATTAACGTGTGTAGGAATCATATTTGAAGTTAATGTGCTCTCCTCCTGGCAGCTGGATCAGCAGATGTGTCAACAATTACAACAAATAAGATTTGCGATACTCACCAGGGTTGTAGCCAGAGTCTCGTCGTAGTATTTTTTCCTCTCATATTTGTCACGGATGAAAATCTCCACAGCCCTGACAATTTCGGTTCAGGACTGCTTAGTTGTATACAATCAATAATTGAAAATGAAATTCAACATTGAAAAATGACCTCAAATTTTCGACCACTTTAACTAGGTTAGCAACTGAGCATTGTGACTGAAATTTGGTCACAACTCCCCACAAAATGAACCTCCTTAGTTCTGATCCTCTCCAGTGAGTTTGTGAAGGTTAAGGCCACTGGCATGGAGTTATTGTTTTCCAAGGAAAAGAAGGATTGGATTTACAATTGATTTATTTTCCTCTGGCACTGTGCATAACAACTGAAGTGCTCCTCAGCATATTCCATGCCAAGAGCGCCCTCGGCTTTGTTGCCATGTAAATTGCTGGAGGGATCAAAAACATCAATTTGGTCATATGAAACGAACGTGTGGCTGCCCTCTGCACACATGAGTGGACTTCAGCTAAATGTCACCCTTTGTATCAGCTCCTTGTTTGCATCATACCTACGATTTTACATCAGATTTTAAAACAGATATTTCAATTAAACAGGCTAAGGAGTTTTGACGTACATTTTTATGCAGCCCAAAAAAGTGAGCAGTTTTAGGACTTATAAGCACATAGGTGCCCAAAGGTGTGCCAGATGCTTAAATGACTTCAATAAGCACCTCTTGATGTGGAGTAGCAGCTCTGCTCTGAGGCTGTGCTAACACTTGACAGGTTTGATCACTTAAAATGAACTGTGACGCAATTACATTAATAGGGTGGTTCAAATGAGTAAGCTCAAATGTTACCGTTCAAACCCTGGTGCATCATGGGATTAAAAATATAGTAGATGTCAGTCTATTTCCCAAAACAAATGGTCGAGTCCTACTGAAATACACATGCTGCACAGACATGGAGCAATGTTGGAATGGCAGTGGGAAAACGACAAGGCAGTACAAGTGTTTGAAGTGTCACGAGCCAGACAGTACACCTGAGAGTCGATCAATACAAACGCAAAGCCAACCAGTATAAACTAGCAGCCAGCACTGCCACACAGTTTGGCTTTCATCACGTCATACGTTCCAAGTGCTGTTAAATGTAACAAAGACTTTATCCAAACAATTTCCAATGGACAACTTTTACCAATGCCATTATGAATCAGGATTTTTCTGCTAGGGTCCAGACCAGAGAAACAAATTGCAAGCGTAAGCACATCCGCAGATCCTCCAGGATGAGCAAATTCTCTCAGCGTATCTCCAAGGGTGAGCCCAGACACCCTGCAGAGGAAAGCAATTTCGGCAGCTTGTTTCCGTGACCTTGTCCTTTCGGTCAGCACCCCGCAGCTTGGCCATTAAATTCCGAACTTCGCCTTTAAGCTCCACTTTCATTGCACACACCATCAATCTCACACTTCAACTTTCCGCCCCTCATGAACATGACTCGGCCATGATTGACTCACTCCTCTACTGGAGGGCTCGGGCGAGCCTTTTCCGTCAACCCTGGCCTCAGATTTGGATGGGTGGATTCTCATCCCAGCGGCTAAACAGTCATCAGTGAAACATGGAAGCAAACTCTCAAGGTCACAGCAGGACCGTGTCATCTGCAAATAGCAGAAGTGAGCTCCTCAGGCCGCTCACCACACCTTGGTAGCAGCGAGACATTCCGACAAAGAGCCCCCATGGTAACATCTAACTCCTTCTGTGAGCTTACCGCTCGTAATATAGATGGCATATCTGTTCTGTGAAGAATGATGAGCCCACGCAGCAAGCTGCCAGATAAAAGATACATTATTAGAACGCCATTTCCAACTGTGTAATTATTTATTTCAGCCTGCTGATGGAAATATAAAGATTTGCTGCTCTGTTAACCACACAAATGTCTCTTCTTGTAAAGCGGAAAAGGGCAAACTTGTAAGACTGTTCTACACAGTCTGAGCTAGCAGTGCATTAATGCCTCAACATTAGAGACTTTTTACTCTGATGTGTAGAGGTTGCTAAAAGGACAAGATCTGTATGCAGAATAACTGACTGGAAATGGCAGAATGTGCAAGCATGAGGAGGATACTGGTCAGTCTGTGGCCGACAGAAGTTCTCTGGAAGGTGGGCTTCATACAGCTGCTTGGCCCGGCCGTTACCCATGTCCACCATACTCTAAGAGGGGAGAAAACAACATTATTTTTTTATTAATATTATGATGATATATATTATTATATTATATCTATCATATATTATTAATAATAATAATTTTATTTTATTATTAAATTAGACAGGTGTACACATTGGGCCCCATATATCAAGGCCAGAATGGGAAAAAAGATACGTGATGATAGCTGAAGTCGAAACGTGTCAGAATACTCAGCCATCCATAATTAATTAGTCACTGAGAGCAGAATTACTATTCAGAGAGTGACATTCTCCACTGACCCAGCAGATAGTTAGGGATCATGCACACACACACACACTCACAGATACACGAACACAATTGCTAAGCAAAACAATTGGATGTATTAATCACAATGAATAAATGAAGTGACCTTCAGCAATATATGCACAGCCCTTGGCCGTTGTGTGATTAAATTAAAGTAATGTGCTGGTTATACACACAAGCTTCTTTCATTTTGACGTTAACAGTCACCTCAGTGTGACATTAAAATGTATACATTTGACACTATGCACACATTAGCTGAACATTCACCATTAATTTGTGTTTGAAAAATCAAAGATGGGTTTGTCTTTGCTCTATAAGCTTCACTATTAAATAAAGATAATGGACAGAAATTTACTGTGTCAACTGTGTAACTTGTGCGCTCGTGCATGTGTGTTTGGGTGTGTACCTGCATCTGCTCTGGGGTCCACTGGTCTAGATTGACAGATTTGACTCTGGAGATGTGGACACCCAGGTTGCGGTGGATGCCAGCACAGCGGATGCACATGAACACCCCAAGGTTCCATGAGGCCCACCGAGGACCTGGAAGAGAAAGAAAAAAATGATGATTGCTTTAAAGCTCAATCTCCAGCGCCACAGCTTTCTACTTCTGGTTTTGTTGTCTTTGAATAAAAGTTGGCGAATTGTTCTAAGAGAAAGATAATGATGAGTCAGTGGAAGAAAAAAAGAAAAGCAAAAATTCAATAAAGAGCATAGTGCATAAAAACACTTACCTATCTATAAAAGCTACAACAAAACTAATGTTGGCTAATAAAATTGCTTTATTGTGTTTTCACGTTTTAGGAAGAGCATTTGAACACTGGACTACAAGGAGTAAATTAGGGCATTTCAACAAATAAGAAGAAGAGGCTTAAGTTTTCTGCCTCTAGTTGTAAAATGTAAATCAAGACAACTACCATTTAACAGAGCCACATTTAGCCATGTTAAAGTGAACTATTACTTTTATATTTGATCGAAGATGGAACCGGGTTCCTCTCCTTTTATTTTGTACTTTAGTGTAATGTAATGATGGAATCTACAGGGGAAGTAGCACATCCAACAAAATGCTTTTAGAGAACTCCGCAGAGCAGCAGGGTGCTTGAATCCCCCTGTCATCCCAAATATGTCAGAACTGGAGACTGCTAAATTATCCTCAGCACTTCCCTCATTTGCAAATATGCTAAGGAAATCTTACCACTCCAATAACTATGTATCAGCACTAATAGTATTCGGCAGTTCAATGATTCGAACGGGCTGGCGGCTGAAGACGCTCAGCGCTGCATCCAGGGCAATCAGATTATATCTCCAAGCCTGACAAATTGAACTGACTTTTATAGATCCAGGATACAAAATATTGGTACGGCGGGACACTGCTGGATGGGGGCAGAATGGACCGCAGAGCTTGCCGGTCTCGGGTAAGAGCATCTGAGTGTTAATTCAGTGGCACTAATACGCTTGACGGCCTAAAGGGGCATTAAAGCAGGGATGACTGAGTGTTAAGCCTAAATCAACAAGCTGAGCCCCCGTAAGCAGGACCCTATCTGTTGGCGTCACAAAAGATTCCACATGCATGAAATTATCTCTGTGGCGCACTCGTAGGGCTCTTTAAAATTATCTCCAAAGTGTGCGACAGTCCAATCAAAACAGCAAATCATCAGATGGAGCGCAGTAGCATAAAAATAAAAAATAGGATGTCACTCCTTCCTAAAATTGCTGAAGAAGAGCCTGAAAATGACACTTTTTTTTTTCCTAGTACAAAAGTGTCACACAGTTTTATGAATTTCCAAACATATTGTAAATAAGTCCATCCTGATTCTCGGGAAAAAAAAAGAGTAGAAAGTATTAATTGAGCATTACACCCCATGTTCTTTGCTTGTCAGCCATGTCTCATGAAATAAGCAAGAATTGACAAGAGTCCCGAGTTCCAGTAAAAATGCTCAGATGATTACAGAAAAGTCAAAATTCCTGGTATTGGTGAGATGGGTGCATTTATCGGCTTTGACACTTTAGACCTCTGCAGTAAAGTGGCCGTCGCCAGGCACAGACGACGATGAGTACATGAGACATTTTAGAAAATAAAAAATAACAGCAAGACCTCAACACTGCTGTACTTTTAAAATATCTTCCCTCTCGTGAACTGGTTCAATTCTGACCTGATTCTTCGCAACTCTGTTCATACTACTCACACTTTCATGCAGGTAAATTTGTGCAAATCATGAAGAGTGACACAACGAGGGCATGCATGCCCGCTGACGGTAAAACCATATTTGAGCGTACAGAAAATGCACATGGGAGACACGTGTATTGGCAGTCACATCAAAACACTGAGTAGAGGCACACACGCCATCACAAAACAAGTCATCAGAACTGAGAGAAGCACAAACAAACATACCCTGGAGCCTTGATGAGGGACAGTGGAACTCTACTACAACCCGGAGGAGGAAGGACAGCCAGCAGAGCATGAAATTAAAGCCCCGTCCGTGTTTGTAATGAGCTATGACACTTTTCTGAAGCAACCAATCAGAATCTAGAAGTGTTGGATGGAATATACTGGCAACAAGCACATTTAAACATATACCTTGTGATGCTTAACAAAAGAAGCCAAGATTGGAACAGCACCTTTTTTTTTTCTCTCCAAAGTTGTCCATCTGAGTTCGGAGTTCAGAACGCAGCTCGTGATTTCATTTGTATGGTAATTTTTGTGTTAACAGATTTGCTGTTTTTTAATTATCATTCATTTTTACATGACGTTGTTATGTATACATATGAGTAGCTGTCTCTGTCACAAATTTTTATGGCAATTCTATGAGATAATCATAGGATTACATCCATCATGTTGTTTTTAGCCGCTTATCTGTCACGGGTAATCTGAAATCCATCTCAGATGACTTTGGGCTGGTTAGAGTTTGGATTGGTCGCTAGTCAATCACAGGACTAATACAGACAGATAATGATTCACACACAATTACAGCTAATTAGAGTCTTCAATTAACTACATGATAACATGGGAACGTGCATGTTACAAACATGGGAGGTCATGTAACCTCCACAATGTAAGATTAGTCAGAGCCAAGAACAAAACTCAAAACCTTTAAGACAAAAGCAAGATCTGTGGGAACAGCAATTCTCTAAGCCCAACATATTCAGATAACAGAGTCTTTATTTTGGTGACCTCCCATATGGAGTGCAAGGAAAATTCATAAAATCATGAATCCATTTAGATTTGCCAAATAAACAATTCAAGAGCAAAACATTTTCAGCACTCTCATACATTTCAAGCCTAGTGATGGATGAGTCATCCTCATTACAACAGCGATGCGTCAACAAAACAACTAAACCTGCAGTTTATTGAAGCCTAAAATATTTGTTGTTCTCCAGTTAATACATTTGCAAGAAGCTGGCTGTGATTTAATTCAATTGTATAATCAGTGAACAATTACAATTAAATACACTCATGTAGAAGTTGTTTTTATAAACAACAATTAACCACACACAATATTTTGTGATTACATTTTTCAATGCCATTGTGCTTCGTAAATAGCGGAAAAAAATACATCTTATGAATTTAGCCGTATTTCCCTCAAAAATAAGATAATTTTCCATGTCGCGCATTGTGTGCCGTTAATGACGCCTACGCCACTGTCTTGATGGATGTAAAGGATATGCTGCCCCCTGCTGGTCTTGTAGTGTAATTCCCTCTCACTATGTACAAACAAATAACGTTAAGAGGTCTGACTGACCAGATAATCCTTTGCAGTGTGTAACAGGGTTTGCTGGCACGCTTTGTTAGACATCACGTCTCTCAGTTAGGATTTAAATTCACAATTGTTCTTATAAAATGCATAAAAGCAAAACACAACAGCAGAAAGACAAAAATCAATAATCAAAAATCAATCATGCTAAAAGCAAAGCCTCGTTCGGTAACACGATGCCACACTTTGGATGACACCAGAATGCTGACCAGCGGGCCTTGTGACTCAAACTAACATGGATCAATTCAATTTACTACATTACAGACAGTAACTCAATGCTGGCTTACATACAAGGTGTTTTTATCTAGTCTTAAATTGCTGGATGCGTTTCCACTTCCAAAAGATCTGACAATCATCTACACTTAAAAGTAGACCATTCTTCAGTATTGTTTGATGAATCAACAAATCACTCAATCAACAAAATACTGAATTGCTGAACTCTGCCATGCGTCATGATAAGACATTCACTAAATAAGGCAAAATAAGGTACCGCGAATAGTGCTTGCTCATGGGAGATTACTGTCATGCCTTGAGATAACCTCCATTCCTATGTATCGATAATATTAACCAGACAATATCAACAATGCATCGAGCTTCGATCATGTGAATTGGCAAACTCCTTAGATTGTTACCAATGTTGCAAGACGTTCTTCTGCAAAATCCTACAAACGGATTGTTTAATGTGCTGTTTGTGTTTTTGATTAAAAAAATATATATATATATCATAAAGAGGATGCTTGCAAAATGTGCACAGCTGATGTTTTCAAAAACATGTAACAATATTATATTGTACATAAATGACATGTTCTCAATCTGCTTATCATTCACAAAAATAATTATGCTCGGTGTTTTTGCATCCTGGTATTTTGATTTGCTCATGATTTTGCTGCATGACAGGACAGCATAATTTCGCAAAAAACGTTTTCCGCTCATAAATAAAGCAGCCAAGGACGTGACATCGATACATCATCGCCCAACCCCGTCAAGTTGATGGCACTTTAACAAAGCGGAAGTAATGAAACTTTATATTTCAAACTAAAACAATATTTCAACCAGGTATACTACGTATTAAAATCAATGTGTCGAATCTCAATCAATATACAGAAACACTAAATGCTAAGTCGTATTTTAGTTTACCCAGTACTAACCCTTCCGAACCACTAGTTTCTATACGTTACACTACAGGCGCTCTATGCTTTTACTTTTAAAATATTTAGCGGATAACGAGTATTAAAAGATGTTGTGTATATGTACAGCTTGGAAATTTGCCATTTAAAAAAAAAAAAAAAAACTATCTGCCAATAGTTAGTTACTGTTCTGGTTATGACATCACGTTAAACAATCGTCGATGTGCAAATTAATTCTATTGTCATATCGATGTTTACTGCTTAGAACAAGAAACACAAGCATACAGCTGCACTTAGGACTCCCTTCTAAACGTATTGTGTTGCTGCCCCCGGCTTTGGTAGAGTGTTATCACGCAACCAAACACACACGACAATTTGACATTTTGCACATGCATTTGTTTTCTAACATGCACACTTTACCTTTTGCTTCGCAGTCGGCACAGTATTTGTTCTCGTCCTCTCTCAGCAGTTTCGATAGAATGGCCTGATGCTGCTCATTCAATTTCTGAGCTTTTTCTCTTTCAGAACGCGTCGTCATGTCTGCTCAAGTGCGGATGCTTGTCTTTTAGTGTGAGCAGCCGTGAAATATGACAAAGACAGCAGCTTGATATTGAAATGATTATGTCACGCCAGTGAAGCTCAGCCTCACTCGATGTACTGCTAACATCCAACCTGCTAACAAGGTAATACGGATCCAAAGTAGTGTTGACTCGTGAGTGAACGATCCGTTCAAATACACGGATCCTTTCAGCGAACGAGAGTGAACGAATCACTTCTTACAGTGATTCGTTCTTTATTCAGTTCATATGACTTCAACCAGTAGGTGTCGGTAATGCCCATTGAAGCTGGTGCCACCTCGCCGTAAAACAAAACGAAGAAGAAAATGACGTAACTTAGTTGTATTGTTTGATGTGTATGGGTTGTTTCCACTGAATATAAAATAAAAATAAAAATAAAAAAAGCCGTATCATTGTGTGTGTATGTGTGTGTGTGGGGGGGGGGGGGGGGGGGAATTCATTGATCGATTCGTTTGAACGAATCTTTTGAGTGAACCGATTCTAAGGATTCGGTTCACCTAAAAGAACGGGAATGCACATCACTCATCCAAAGCGACAGCATCTCTGCTGCGTTCACCATCATCGGATATTTCAGCACCCAAGTTGTCACACATCCATTCGGCTCCCATTTTATACAGTATTAGAGAGAGAACTTATTTTATCAAGCCATAAGGTATATTTCAAATAAATAAATAAATCGCCTAATGTGTTTACTAAAATGATTATCTTTCAGGTGACAAAATCAGGTATAAAACTACTTATTAAGGTGTTTGACTATTGCACAGTTCTGCTATGAACAAGCCAATGATGGGACACAACTGTGAACCATTCAGAACTTCAAGCTTTTAGGTGCAATTTCAGAACAAAAATAGAATATAGCATGAATGAATGTATCTAAATTTGACCTCTAACCCTATAGATATAAAGATAGGAAGAACTTAATAGGGATAGTATGCACACAGTGACTATTAACACACACAAAAAACAGCTAGTTAGGCCTCCCATACAGTTTGTGGTCAAAAGTAACTTTACTTCTTTTTAACAGTGACAGACAGCAGAATCAAAGGTAAAAATGCAGCTTCACTGTAGAACGGGCAAAGAAGTACTGTAACTATTTATTTAAATGCACACAAGGAAAGATTGTAACAGCAGAGGCTTTCGTTTTTAGAAGGTACCGTAAATCATCAGTAGAAGCAGTAGTAGGTACGCATATGTCACATCAGCTATATTAAAAAAGATAGAAAATTCGCATTTCATGCGACAAAAGTGGTTAGTCGATTGTAAAGTAAGATGATTTTACACGTATACAGCATATTAATTCACAGCTTGCTTAAAACTAACAGTTTTAACACACATGTCAACACATAAATGAGATTCATTGCTCACACACAGACAGATTTCATCACAAAATATTGACAATGAAAAAGACAGTTCAAATTAATGGAAATGATGATATTTACACTGAAATAGGAGAAGCTCTCCAATCTCGTTGTTGGACAATTTATGTATAATGACAATAAAAGCATTTTATTCTATTCTCTACATGAGTATCTCAGCAAAGCCATATGTAAAAATATGTAAAAAGTTTAGTCCCGCTCATCACCACTAGAGAGCGTTCAGTGATTAAAGTGGACATCAATTCATGAATTTGCTATCGATTTTAAGAGATTCAAAAAAATATATATTAAAAACAAAATTAGAGGAGGCTTGAGTTCTAAAATCATCCAAAGTGAGGAAGAAATAAAAGTGACACGAAACCTGGGAGTGTGTCATACTTTTAAACAAACCAGCATGACTTTAAAAATCATATGAAAAGTTAAGCACCATGTATGTAACGTTCAGCCTGCACTATTTTGCATGTACAAAAGACGAAGCCCCGCTGCAACACAAACACAATCTTGAAAACACTATACATGCCCATGAAACACTATTATTAGAAAGCAATCAAAGATTTGGGTACATAAAAGATGTTTTCATAAAGTTTGACCACAATATACAACATCAATTTTTTCTTGAGAGAATGAGCCTCAACAAACAAGGTGCTTGCAGTACTTTAAAACCATCGCTTATACACAAGCCTTTCACAGTATCATAAATGTATCATCATTCCTTAAAGAAAAAATTGTTGGTTCATTCACTGTGTCAAATTTCAGCTTCCCTAAATGGGTATGTCCTAGGTGACTAGTGACTAGCTAGAGTGGGAAAATGGGCCAGATTCCTTCCTTCCAAAGGTTAATGTTTGACTTGTGGCTAGGCAAACAAATGTTAACATCTGTGAATAGCACAAACAACACCACCTCCTCACTCACAGTGTGTATGATCACATTTGATTTTGAGACAGAATAAACTTGTGATCCCTTTTTCTTTTCTCTTTCTTTTCTAATTCCTGTACAGCTCAGCATGGCTTATGGCTGTCAAGTTGTTGTTTGAGGTCTTTAGGTAACGTTGGTCTCATGATGAAAACAAAGAAATGCATGTGACGAACAAAGAAACATAAGTATCACATTGATGGGAATGTTTGAGGAACTTATTATAAGGGCTGTGCAATTAATCGAAATTCAATTCCGATTACATTTATTACACTTCCCGATTTCAAACATGACATAATCATAAAAAAAAATGCAATTATTATTATGCATTATTATCCAATGCACTGTGTGTTTGTATAAAACCATATATTTGCGCCTTTATTTTAAAATAACTATGATAAATTTTGTTGGGATCTACAAGGAAATCTTTCAAGGAAATTTATTTATCTTAATATTTTTTACATGTTTAAATATTTTTTTGTTTTGTACCAAAAAATAAATGATTGTTTGAATAATCATGATTTCAATTATTACCAAAATAAATGTGATTAATTATTTTCTCTAATCAAGCAGCCCAATTTATTATTATTTATTATTAGTATTGGCAAACGGTGGCCATATCTTCTTCAGTGACTTATATGAATGTTCCAACAGCAGTGACATTAACCGTGTACAAAGATCAACAGGTTTGACAATGAATAGCAAAAAAAAAAAAAACCTTGCATTAGTTCACAGGACTGACTCAACGGCTTCCGGTGTGGCTTCTGATGATTTGGTTTTGTGCATAACAAGAGGTGAGGTCTCCTCCTGCGCCTGGATGTTGGCCACCGTCTCCACCCGCACCTCAGAAAGCTCCCCTCCCTTATCCAGCTCATCCTGTTGCTGCTTCTGCTTTTTCATCTCCTGCTGGTTGATGTGATGCAAAATCCCAGCACCCAGAGCATCGCCTTCCACATTGACCACTGTGGTTGTGCGATCCCTGCACAGAAATGATACCAAGTAAACACACCTTCCAAAAACACCACTGTTTTTCAAAGCCATTTCCCACCGCATGGGTGAAACAATAAAGGTATTTCATGTCATAGTGTTGATATTTAAGCCGCTGCGACGCCTCACCGAGCAGGGCTTTATCTCCTGGACTGAAGCTCTTTCGAATGGAAAATCTCTGTTTTCCATTCAGACTTTTCAAAACAATCCCCGTTAACACAGGATGTTGAAAAAACATAAAGCATAGACGATTTTCAAAGCACAAGTGCCAAAGTTGAATTCAGCAAATGTACTCACACGATCCAGTCAACCGCCAGCATAAGAGACAGATCATTGGTCGGTAGCCCGATGGCCTCCAGAATAATGGCAATGGTGATGATGCCGCCAGCTGGGATTCCCGCAGCTCCCACGCTGGAGGCTGTCGCTGTCACCCTGGAAACAACAATGGAATGTTCCCATGTATCATGAAATTATTTCATAATTCTGTATAAACAGTAGATTGCACTTACAAGATAGTAAAGATCTGCCCGGCGTTCAGCTCGATGTTGTTAAGCTGAGCGATGAAAACGGCAGCTATGCACTGGAATATGGCCGCTCCGTCCATGTTGACTGTGGCGCCGATGGGGAGGATGAAGCGGCTGATTCGCTTATCCACACCGTTGTTCTCCTCCACACACTTTATCATAGATGGAAGAGTTGCTGAGCTATGAAAGATTTTCACAATGACAACAAACTTACATTCATTCAGATCGACATTTCCATTCCGCTGTAAGTAGAGCATTACCTGGAGCAGGTGGCGAAGGCGGTCGTGAAGGGCGTAATGAGGCCCGACAGGAAACTGAAAGGGTTCTTGCGCGTGAAGGCGAAGTAGATGAGTGGCAGGACAATGCCACCGTGGATAATATGCCCCAGAATGGAAGCAAATATGTATTTGCCCAGACTTGTGACCAGGAGGACCACATCTTCCATTTCCACAATTTTACTGCCCACCAGGAACACAATGCCAAATGGGATGTACCTGAAGGCATGCAGGAGAGGGTTCTTACTCGGAAAACATCCTATTTACAGTCTTATTGTAACAAAAAAAAACATAAGACCACTTGCATACGAGAAAACGTTCGCTTGTAAGCACTCACCACATGATCCAGGATACCAGCACCATGGTCGCCTCATTGAAAGCGTTGAAGAATCGGATTAGCTCCTCGCCCTCATCGCCGAGCTTCCTCAGTGCCACGCCGAACACCATCGCGAATAACACCAGACCCAGAATGTTCATGCCATCGTTTTCTGTTCCAAAGGGCACCTAAAATTAGAAAGAGGCAAGCTGTTATTCAGTTATGTTTTGCATTTGAAAAACTATGAAATTAAATAAGTCAATTTCAAGGGTATTGATACCTTTTGATAGACGGTGGTCCCATTGGTGTCATTGCCTGAAGCAATCATCTTGTAGTCAGTAGCATACTGCGTCACAAAAAAGAAAAAACTTCATGTCGTGAATTTGTTTCTGGACACTACCTAAATTCTAAACAGAATAATAAAAACCATTTGCCAAACATTTCAGAATGTTAGTTAATTGTAGCGCAAAGACAGACAATTATAATGTTTTTTATTGTTGATTTACAACACAATACCATTTCCATTGTAAACATCTTGGAGGAATGAATTGGAATTGACATTTGATGACTATTTGAGTGTCTTCTCATTCTTTCGAAACAACACTGGCCAAAATTTTGTGCTGGTGTGGCGATGGTCAAGCAAATGGAATTTGAATGACTTGTGAAATGTTTTCTTAAAGATCTATCCGCATGTTATTTTTGTGTCTCTCTGCTTGCTTGCTTTAACCCGCAATTGGACATGTGAACCAAGTCACTGCACTCAGTGACTTGCCTGCACTTTGGAGTCATGTTTATGATTCATTTCCCCACTTTTCGCAAGTTTGTTTGAGGGACTTTGTTCCTTGCTATGTATCTATGCGGTCCTCACATGGGCGAGCGTCTCCACCATGGACCCTTTCAGCCCCAATACAGACCGTAGCCAATTCCTTTTAAAATCTGATAGGGCAGAGATAATAATTCTAGGAAGCGGGCCACGTTCAAAGGCAATGAAGCGAGGTGGGTTGCTAGGCCGGCGTGAATGGAATGATTTCACCATGGAAACGGCTGGTGGAGACAAGCCAAAGAGTGCTCATTAAGAGGCATTATGAGACCAAGCACACCAGGAAGGATTTACAGCGACCGTAAATGAACACGGAGTGGCGGCGCTGGTATCGGAGGAATAAATTCTGCTGAATAATGTACACATGACACAGGTGCCGGTGAAAAACGGGTGACCCGTGAAGAGCAGAGCGGTCGAAGCGAGGCACTCACAGAGCGGAAAGCGGCAGCCACCAAGTTTGACGGGAATAAGTTCCTGGAATAGATAGAAAAGTCATTGCATTTACAAAAATGTTAGTTTTAATGATGCAGAAAAGAACGTTTGTCAATCTATATTGTTTTGAACTCATCCAAACTGCTCTTTAGAAGTTTATCATCACACAGTCTTTACGCAACGGCTCTATTTTATTGACGGTTCATCGGGTCCACTTCTCCTCAAATTACCTGACAAAGACATTTTTTACTCACTGTTTTGGTGCCTGATGTTCATAAAAAGAATGTATTGCTTGTGATTTTAAACAGCAAGCTCTCTTCAACAAACATTTACAAATGTACTCACAGAATGCAAGATCCAAAGACAGATTAAACAAGACCTACTGACCTAGAATGTCACTCAGATAGTTCAACTGTTCATGCAACTTAAAAAAAAAAAACATGCGTGTTTGTTGTTTGTTCAAAGTGGAAATGGTTTCTTTCAAGCAATGAAAAAAAAGTTGTCAAGAAAACATGAAACTTTTTTACTTGATGGGGGTAGTGACAACGTATAGGTTTAAAAATAGGTTTAAAAAATCTGAATAGAAAAGTGACAATGAAGGTGTTCGAAGACTCTTTCCCTTAAAGAGGGGGAAAAGCTTTCCCACCACACTTTGACAATTATAAATCTGCACGGTGTAGCCTTTCCACCACCTACGAGTATTTAAATCAAGCGACTTCACAGGGTTTACTTGGTGCATTTCAATGTGGCTGGCTCTCAGCCCATAAATCCGAAAATGATTCACTTTTGGCTTTTTCCCCCCATCTTGTTTTCCTAGTGCAGCATTACTCTGGCCTAGCTCCCTCCCAGACACCACATTGAGTCTATTTTCATTGTTATCAGTAAAGCACACAGAGGATTACTGGAAGCTGTGGGCCCTTTCCATGTGCTAGTGTGTATGGGGTCACTTCATCCCCCGGAGGTCACACTACATTGTGCAAACTTTTTCCCACATTTATTCCCACAGCGAGTACCCGTCAGAAGAGTTCAGCCCATAAAACCTTGACAACCCTTCAGCTGCTTCACATGGCAAGCCTACTGAAAAAGTGCTGAGTTTGAATCATTTTTGACTGTCACACAGTTTCCAATTCAATTTTTTCCAGTATCCTAATATTTCCTTGTTTACAGCACAGTTTCTCCATTTCATAGCCTGTTTTTTTTTTAAGATGTTACATAAGTCTTGATTCCTTAATTAATAACAGAAATGGGCCGTGCTGCAGCTATTTAAGGGGGAAGGCAACGGAATATTGTTGTTCTGTTTAAGCCAGTTGTTTGCAGCTCAATCACAAGAGAATGTAAATACCCATTTGACTTGAATGTACTGAACTTGTTTGTTGAATTATTTGAAGGCATAATATCTGTAGAACAGATGAAGCCTTCTCCTCAAAATACACTGCCCTTAATCAACAGCTGTCACCTCACTCGTACGATGAGAATTTGTTATCAGGCAACTTCTCAACCATGCAGGCCTACTAAAAACAAGAAGGCAGATTCCAACCAATGACGATTGAGCTTCGTCTTTATTAAAAATGTGTTTGTATTTAATACTGAGCATGGCTTATGTTATTATCTTTTTCCCTTTACCTTGATGGAATATGTTTGGTATTACTCCAGTTCAGAGTATATCAAAGACAAAATTGGGAAACATTTTTCCTTATAAACTCTTGTGTTGTTAAATGCAATAAGTACTTATTCTTTGGATATTGTGTCGCTAAATTTTTGTCTGTTTAGAAATTAAACACTGAAGGGCCAGGTATTTAAAAGAAAAAAAAAAAAGTCAAATATAACTTTAATTCATGTATTTGTTTGAAGTGCTGGAGGAAAAAATATATGATTATATATTCGGTATGTATTCTCACAATTAATCGGCAATGCTCCAAGCCCCAACCCGCAATGCAAAGTGTGGCAGAAGCACGACGACTTTTCACCATGCAGCGCTACAACGCACGCAAGTACGGTACCTGGCCAGGTCCAGAAAGGAATCAGTGGTCTCCTTATCGGTGCTGACGCTCTCCAGACCCAAGCTGTTGCTGTTGAGAGCGCTTGCGCCCACGCCGGGCTTGATGATGAAGGCCAATGCCACGCCAATCCCGGAGGCGATCAGGGTGGTCACCAGGAAGTAGGCGACCGCGATTCCCCCCAACTTGCCCAGGGAGCGGGTGTCCAAGCTGGCTGCGCCGGAGACGAGGCTGCACACGACCAGCGGCAGGATGATCATTTTCAGCATCCGGAGGAGCATCTCACCCGGGAAGGCAAAGTAGGTCATCTGCGCCTTGGTCAGATTCATGTTACGGACCCCCATTCCGAGCCCGACACCCACCACCACGCCGGAGACCGTCATGATCACCAGAAGGTTCCGGCTTAGAAAGCGCCCCAGCTTCTCCCGCATGCTTTTCGGGGCTCCTTTCTCTCGCAACCGTTCTGCAGAGTCGCCCATGGCGTGGCCGTTGATTTTGCTCTTTTTCTCCATCTTCCTTTTCACTCTTAGCACAGAGCAGCGTGGGAAGCTTGATCCGCGTGTGCTCAACTACAGCGTGCCTTGGACAACGAAGGCTGGAGCCGGCGTGGGGGATGACGCCTGGCGGTGATAGCCAATCGTGTTGAGGGAAACATGCGCACTAGTATGCAGACCTTAGCCCGCACGCACATGATGCAAGATGATGAAGTATTGCTCGATTGATTCTTCTTATTTGGTTAACATGCAATAATGCTGATTATTGAGAGCACCGTTTTAATGGGGAAATATACGAATGCAACCGCTCGAATTGGGTCAATTGTGAGTTAAATCAGTCACTCTGAGGGGGGCAAGAGCCATTTATGCTTCAGGGAGAAGGTGGAATCAGAGATTCTTTTTTTTTTTCTAAAGTGGCCAAGAGACGACGCAGGCGTTTAAATTCAACAGATAAATAATTAAAAGTGTTCTCAAATGCATTTAAAAATCTATATGAGGTGAGCTTAAAAGATGAGAAAACAACATGGGTTCAGCACCATGGCCAGCGCCCAGTCTTCTAGGGGGCGCTGTAACAGGTTTGAATAATAGGCACACAGTTATAGGCACGGTTGACCACTGGTTAGTATCTATCTATCTATCTATCTATCTATCTATCTATCTATCTATCTATCTATCTATCTATCTATCTATCTATCTATCTATCTATCTATCTATCTATCTATCTATCTATCTATCTATCTATCTATCTATCTATCTATCTATCTATCTATCTATCTATCTATCTATCTAGCTCGCTAGCTATCGGCCAATTGACCTCTCCAAATTTGTATGTGTGCTTGTGAGAGTATCTTCATGTGCCCTGCAATTGGCTGGCGACCAGTTCAAGGTGTACCCCGTCTATTGCCCAAAAGACTGCTGGGATAGGCTCCAGCATCTCCAGCTTGCCCACGACCCTCGTGAGGGTCAGCGGTTCAGAAAATGAATATTTAGGCACATAGCGTATTCACAGCCAAACAGAGCGGCAATGCTGCTGAAAGACAGCATATAAATACAGTCAGTGCATAAAGAAACTAAATCAACTCTGATGAAGGCGGAAGAACCCGCCGAAACATGTCAGGTAAAATGAACCTAAAGCAAATTGTTTGATATAGAAGAACCAGTGAAGTAAACTAAATCAAATTGAGTCATTTGCAACTCATGATAATGAGATGAAAACGGCCCAAATCAGTGTTCCTTATCAAGTAAGAAATGTAAAGCTGTGATGCGTCCACAAGATGGGGCTAGAATAACGCTGGAGTCATGCGCGCCTTCATGGAATCCATTAATAATCCACCACCAAGTGATGCATTCCATGCGTCCATCCATATTTCTTAATACTCTTTATTGACACTTTGACATAGGCACCAGGAATGAGGATTAACCCCCAACCTGCAAGTTGGGTGACAAACACTCCACCACTGAGCCACATAGTGGTCTTACTGATTAAAAAAAAAAACTGGTTCTTTTTTTCCTGCAATTTTTAACCATTTAATGATGAGAATGTTTGAGAGAAAAAGTGACATGAACACAAGTGACAGATAATCATGTTCATGTTTTATGGAGGTATCCTGAAAGAACGCATCTTGAGAAAACACCCTCCATGTCCTCACCTGCCTTCTGCATTGTCCTCACTGACCTTAGCTTGGCTGTTGCTAAGTTGAGCTAAACTAGCCCTCCCTTCCTTTGCCAATAGAGACAGACTGCCCCCCCCCCCCCATCCCCTCACAGCTGTGTGGCCTAAATGCTGGAAATAACCAGCAGCCCTGCGGAACAGAAGTCATGACTGTCCAACAGTGGCAGCAAATGTTGGTGCTGTGCCAGTGTCAACGAGAAGAGAAAACAAACAGAGTGGAAGACATAGCGAAAGGATCAGCTTTCTTCTGCAGACAGTCAGTGTGATATCCAGACACTTAAGATTTGGTGCAAAGACAAACAAACAAACAGATTCAAGAGTTTTATATTCGCCATGTTTGAGCGTGCCAAACAAGGAATTTGACTTCGGTAAATCACAGCCTCTGTTCAACATTTAGGTGACTAACATCACTCAGGACATGTGAAAAATGGCAAATATTCTCAAACAGCCGTGCAGTGCTGTCACAATCCAATATTATTAGAATAGATTATTATATTGATTATTCCATTGATTAATCAAATAAAAGGACAAGAGAAATCTGTGAATTATTACTTTTGACACCCTGAAATCAAAAGTTTTGCACAATCTTTAGTTAAAACACATTTTAAATGATTACCCAATTATTAAAATACGAGGCGATTAATTCCATAATCAATTTGTTGTCGATGACCTGATTAATATTGAAAAATCCTAAACTACTATTAGAACTTACCCAGCCGTAAAACTAATATTTGTGTGACGTCGACATATTGAGAATATCCTGCTCACTCACAACATCCAACAGCCATGGTGGAGAGTTGAACTTGGCTTCAGGGGATGCATCTACTTTTGATTTTCATATTATGTATTATTTGTGCCCTCTCTGCATCCATTACAACCTGGTGATCCTGAAAGGGGGATCCTTCCATCTGTGGTCCCTTCTCAAGGTTTCTCATTTTCCCCGGGCAGGGGTTTTGAGTTTTTCCTTGCCCTTTTGGGAGCTTAAGATCAGGGGATGCTTTGAGAATAATTGTCAATTTTTGTCTATGTGAAGCCCTTTGAGACTGCTTGTGATTTAGGGCTATACAAATAAACTTGACTTGACTTGGCTTCTGGGTTTCAACCGCAAGGAAAGGTCCCAGGTGGGCAACCATACCTCGCCAGGTTGATTGGCGAGGGCCTCAGTCCAGGTCCAGTTGGCAGTGGTGGCATACTGCTCGGCAGAATGGAGGGGGGCAGTTCTGGCTCGGCCCCAGGTCCACAGTAGCGAACAAACTCGCCTGTGTTTTCTTCAAGGGTGGACCACAAGAATTGCTGAATGAGGACATCTCTGGATCCCAGACGGCAAGCCAATTTGGAGGCATCTGGAGCAGGGCTCACCAAGTCCGGTCCTCAGGGGACCCATATCCAGCCTGTTTTACAAGATGCATCGCCACTGCAACGCAACCGATTCAAATCATCAGGATCGCTATCAGGCTTTTATAGAGCTTGCTGATGAGCTGATCATTTGAATCAGGTATGTTGTATCCAGCGCTCCACAACGCTGAACAGGTTACGCAGTACAGAAAATGGATAAATAAATGAAAGTGACGGCAACGTGAGTGGAAAGGTTGCTCTCGTTTTCAAAACAAACCACCAGTCATGTTCTTTTACTCTTTATTGTGTTTGTGTGTGTGTAATATATATGTATATATTTATATTTATAAAACTACAAAAGTAAGACTTTCAAATTCATAGTCAGCAGTCACTTTATCTCATATATATATATTTTTTTCTCTTACAGAGAGAGAAGAGACGGATAAGAGTGTTTTGTGTTCCATTGAATAGAACAAGGCACAACTCGAAGGTCTGTGGAAAAAAAAATCCAGCCTTTGGAGGAACTCGGCCTTGACTTGGGTCGGTCTATCCCAGGAAGTAGTGCTGTGTCGCATGCTTGCACAGCGCTGGCTGAAGAAATTCAATAAGAAAAACGGATCCGTCAAGTCCCAGGATTTGTTGTTCATCCTATGTACATAACTTTTGGCAATGAGGCATCCATGACAAGCTTTGGAATCTTGATATCTGAAGGTTGCAGATGGGTTCTTGTTTTGTTTTTTTGCTGCATAAACAGTTCAATTGGAAAACAGTGAACAAAAAAGTACAAAAGACATATAAAAGGAAGAAAAAAGACCCATGTATACAATTCAAAGAAAAAAAAAAAAACAATCCCACCCTAATTCCACACTCAGATACAATCCTATCTGGAGCAGAGTACATTCTGACTACGCAATCTGTACACGATATTTACAATCCAAAGGTTCACTTCAAATTAAAATAAATATATTTACACAGAGCAGAAAAAAAAGAATAAATAACTTCATTGACAGAGAAAAAACACCATAAAGCATCTTTAAAAAAAAAAAAAAAAAATTTTTTTTAAAAGGAAACCTGATGAAGTTGTTTATGAAAACAAGAAGTGGTGCAGATGGTTTTGAAAGTCCACGACTTGAACACCTTTCGCTTTTGGCTAACAGTAAAAATGGGCGTTCCCAGCAGGCACCACGAACACAATAGTTGGTGTCGGCATCTCCCTTAACTTCTTTTCATACTGTATGTCGATCAACATGCTTAGGTGGGTGACCAAACATCACAATGGTAAAAGTATTAAAGCGCCACTCATTCATGCGTTTTGTAGCAGTACACTAGCAAGTTATTACGTGTACAAAGGAAATTGAGCATTTGCAGAATCGCTAAGTGTTGCGTGTCTACAGGCGTTCATTCTAAAAAAATTCAAACAAGATTGGACAGTGGCACAGAAGGCTAAAAACATGGCAGCTTGCTTTCAGACAAATACTTCCTTGAGAGGTGAGCAGGGGATGAGTACAAGAAGACAAATGGATGTAGATGCATTGTGGACATCATGTTTTGGAAACTGGACTGCTTGTCTCTGGTCTCTTACCTTACCACCTGTCAGGTGAGAAATAAAACAACCAAGTTCATCTTGGTAGCTGCCTATTTGCAAAAAATGTTCTGACTCGGGTGCAATTGCTCAGACTGTGTAAACGAACGCCCTTGATACGATCCCCTGATGTGTTTCGAAACAAGCCAAGCAGCCCCGTTTGAAAAGCTATTTTGTTGGAAAATTGGAAGTTTTGTCACATAATACATTAAAACGTTGTGACTGCATTCGCTGTAGTAGACTGGACAACTTTTGGTCAGTGATAAAACTACATCAACGCGGAGCAAACTTGAGTAAAATAGGTTAAAATAAACAGATGTATGAACACAGACTATGGGATTGACTAAACTGAGTTGCTTTTTTTTTGCTACATACATATTTTGGTACACAGGAAAATACCGTATTTTCTCACATAGTGGTTAACTCAATTGCAGGAGGAGGCAGTGTCAATTTCTTATACTGCTTTTCCTCATCCTGGACTGCTTGCGTCATACTTTTAGATCAATTTGACTAACAATTATGTAATGTAATCATTTGTCACATTCAAATAATGACATGAGTAGACAGACGAAGCTGGGCGTGTGGAACGGATAATAATTTGGAGAGAAATTTCTTAAGAGTGGAGACCACCATTTAAGGAAATACGGTACAACTTTGTGCACAATTGGGCTTAATATGTGACACAGGCAAAATTGTCATTAATACAAAGGTTTTTTTTTTGCGGCCTCGATTGTGCAACAATCACTTTGATGACAGGACAGATTTTGTCCTCTAAGTATTGTGTGTATGTTTATAAAGACTCAGGGTGTTTGAGGTAAACCTCAAAATGCTGCTGCACAATATCATGACGTGAGTAAAACCCTGAGATTTTGTAAATATGGGCTTCTATTCTCAACACAAGCGTTTGTGCAAATAGACTTTGTGTAATACTGTACGCCGCGCTGTCATTTGTCAACTTACTGAATCGGTTGCACACACAAAAAATAAAAAATAAAGAAGGCATATCTAGAAATACACTCGTGTGTTCATACAATTTTAAGGAAATGATTCATGTGCCATCATGGCTTGGCTTGGCAAAATGTGATAGCTGATTTGTTTACAGTTCTTGTGCATAACTCTGTTTTGGTTGCCTGACATAAGATTCGACAACGGTTTGTAAATGTAAACAAAACAATCTCTACTCTGTAGCGGATCCGAATTCTGCTGCAAAGTTGAAAGTTTTTTTTTTTTTTTTTAAAAGCCAGTATAAAATAGCATTCCACACCGCTTTGCACCAGCATGTTGGTAAACCCGGACCTGAACTAAGATCATCATTACATGACCTCTCTGAAGAGTTTCAGAAAATGATATCAGGCTTTTTCCTTGTGAGACAAAAGATGCATATTAAACATAAAAGCGACCCGATTAAAAGACAATGAAATTATTATTATTTGATCATGAGGACATCCCTCAATAACTGAACAATACATTTTATAAATAAAACAATATTCTAAGTAACAACTCAGAGGAAACGAGGGGGGGGGGGGGACGAGAATTGAATAAGTGGTCATTTTTTAGAAGGCACTCATCTGCTCAAAGACACACGCATTTAGTGTGCACGTGTGTCTGTGTGTGTTACGTGTGTTGTGTGTCTCCACAGTCACAATTCCTGTACCAGTGAGGCTCCTCCTAGGACTGGGGGGGAAAAATGGCAATGGCTAAGGTCAATGTTACCAATTAACGTTCTTATTAGGGAATTAGTTCCTTGGAGGTCCTCACCTGTATCGAGATGTAAACTGATTTGTGTCTTTTGCTTCCCATTAGTTTCATTTCTGTGTTTGGAAAGGTGAGGACAGTCCATGCACAGTGTTGAAGTAGTAGTAGTAGGAACAGTTGTCAGAGCGTGACAGCTGAAAATTACAATTGCAATCTGTAAAAACCGCAAAATGAAAAACAACAAAACCGTCTAAAATATTCATTTCATTCTCTTGTCTGGATTGAAGTGTCTGTGTGTAAAAGGCAGGGGAGGGGCGGCACCTGGCTGTCATGAACCAACCAACACTTCCATGATGTGATCAAGTTCTGTCAGATCGATTTTGAAAGGCTGATTGGTTGAAACCTGCGGGGCGGGGCCGCTGTACGGAGACGCCAGCGATCTGAGGAGGTCGTCCGCTGTCACCACCGGCGGTATTTTGGCGAGGCTGGCGCCGGCGGTGACGCTGACCGCCCCCGCCGTCATGCAGGGATCAAAATCGTACATGGACGTGTCTATGTCGGCGAAGAGGACGTCGTCCAGCGCCAGGTCGGTGAGGAACCCGGACGATGTCGAGGGGGGCGAAGGAGAGGCGTAAATGTCACCCGGGGTAACCGCGGGCAGGGCGTCCATCGGTCGAACGTCGGCACAGGTGCCTTCTGCGAGCGAGACGCAAGCCGCTTCGGCTTTGGAGACCGACGTCGGGCAGTCTTTTGCTGGGCCCGAGGCTGCAGCTAAGTGGGAGGGCTGGGCAAGTGCGGCGGGAGAGAGGGAGGTAGTTACTGCCATTGAATTCGATGCTGCCGTCCTAGTTATGGCTGTAGGAGGACATAAATCCATGCCACCCGCGGTAACGGACGAGGCAGGAGGCGGCGGCGACGGAGAGATGGTGGCGGACGTCTGACTGAGTAATGGGGGAGGCGAGAGAGGAGGGGTGGGCGGAGACGACGCACAAAAGGAGGAATCGGCACCGTCGTCTTCCAGCAAAGAAGCTGGAGTGAGGCAGAGATCCAACGGAGGCGGGCAGGCGGGAGGCACCGACGGGTGTGGCGAAGGAGGAGGAATGATCGCAGGCATTAACAGCGCAGAAGGCGAGGGGGATACTTGGGCTGTCACCGTAGCCGACAGGACCCCGAAAGAGGGCGGGGCCTCACGGTAGCCCTCGTCCATCGGGTCGTCGGGCGGCGGCGACGGCGGCAGGAGCAACGGTCGTAAGGAGCCTTCTTGCTTGAGTTCGTCCTGGATGCGCCGCAGCATGTTGTTGATGAGGACGCGCCGCTCCAGGCTGGGCTCTCTCAGCGGCCGCTGGCTGTACAGCTTCATGAGTGAGATGTTGAAGATGGTCTGCCTCTGAAGGGTGTACGACACCTTGGACAGGCCCTCGTGGCCCAGGCCGCATCCTCCTCCCGCCGCCGGCAGTGGCGGCGATGCCTCCAGCGTTTTGCCTTCCAGCACCTCTTCATCCTCATCCAGTTTTCGCTTGGCACCTTTACTGAACATAAATCTGGAAGGCAAAGAGATAAAGAACAGATCATAGAAAATTGACTTCATTGTTATGCAAATATCAGGAACAGTCCAGGTTTTTTTTAGCTATTGAAACATGAAAAATATGAAAAATAATTACAAGCTGGAAACATTGTCGAAATTCACACGCATTTGCATTCATTCCAAAGGCAAGATACTGACTGGCGCGTCAAGTGTCAATTCCAAATTTGGGGGAAAAATGTCAAATAGAGATCGATTGTGAGGGAAGTGATTTGCGTTACTAACATTTTGCAATCTAAGAACATCAATGTTCCTGTGGAATGTTTCTAAATCGGTGAAAAAAGGTTTGTTTTTGGGGGAGGTGGGAGCAATCTGGAACAGATTAAAGGAATTTCAATTCATTTCAATGGTAAAAGTTGATTTGCGATTGGAGCGTTTCGAACAAATCAAACTCACATATCAAGCCCCCACTGTAGAGTATTTCAAGAAGCTGCTTTGAGCCAGCGGGTTTATTCAAGCATCAAATTTAATAATAAAGCAGGCATTTAAACCAAAATGCGGAAGGAATGGGAGCCTTTTTGCTACAGACTGGGGGGGGGGGGCAACACATAAACACACACGTTACGTAATAGCAGTGTTCCTTGCTGTAGCACAAGATCATAGGTCACATTTGAAGCCAAACCCCTTCCTCCCTCCCGCTATGCGAGTACAGCACAGAGCCTCTCAGTGTGCAAGACATAGCGACCAGGCGCACAATACTGCAGCCGTCGTGAAATATGCTATATCAATAAAGTTGTAGATTTATTTGCGCAACTATTCAAGCGCTTTGAAATACGTTTGCAATCTGATTGGACAAGAGCAAGAAAAAAAAAAAATGAGACAAACGAGTGAAAGAGCGAGCATCGCTGCAGTATGTTTGATTCTAATCCAGGCTGACAGGCTCATAGAGCCAGTCGCTATACACACACACACACACACACACACAGGAAGTGTGAGCTGCAGGCCCAGTCACCATGACTGGTTGGTTGCCATGACAAACAGAGTCAGCTGGGAATTCACCCAAAGAGATGACAAAGAACGAAATGGTAGTGGGGGTTGCTTCGGGGGGTATGAAGGAGGAGGGGAGAGGGAGGGGAGGTGGAAGAGGAGGAGGAAAAGAAGGTGGAGTCGGATACTCGTGTAATGTGCAACATTTCAGCGCAAGTGTCCAGTATACATGACAAAATAGTCATGCACCATGCAATACGGTTCTAGACAACAAACTCCAGATACAAAAATAAATAAATAACAATATATTGTGGTCGGGATGAACCTAATGTGAACTGTTATGACGAATGCCATAATGCAAGATGGAATGCAAGATGCAAATGGTGCTTACAAGACCTCGATTGGGAAAGCATTTCCAATATGATTCAGTCTGATTGAATTTTGCTTTTGCAACTCCTATTCAAGTACCTTGGTGCATGACCTCCTTTTGGAAAATGATTGCGCAACCTCATAGGTGTTCTGCTCAGCAAGGATCTCTAATGATCTCTGACTGACTTTTTGAGCATCTACTAGGGCTGCTCAATAAATCGAATTTGAATCGTAATTACGATTTTGGGTCCAGACGATCTCAAAATTCACATAATGGAGGACAAACGCTTATTTGGTGTTTCTACTCTGAGACGAGCATGCGCGACGCCCCCACGTGTGTGTGTGGAGATCCAGGCCATGTTTAACATGTATCTTAAAGATATTAGAGAGGATAGAATTTATTTGTTGTGTTCAATAAATGCTTGTCCAATTTCAAAAATATAATGGTGATTTCAATATTGAACAAAATAATGGCGATTTGGATTTTTACCCATGATTGAGCAGCCCCTAGCATCTTCATACGTGCCTTGCAGAAAACAGGGTCCTGGTTCGGAAGAACATTAAAGAGTGAGCGAGCGACTTTGAAAGTTGAAGCAGCTGCGTATGTGTGCCTCTCTGACTCATGTCAGGGTGTTTGGACTCCAACTCCAAACACTTATGCACACAGTGTACAGGGCTGCTGACATACCAGAGGTGCCCCACCCCTTACATTCCACTTCAGTGTCCTCCTCTTCCCTTTCCGTCTGCCCCGCCTCTCCTCTTCTCTGCTTTTCATTCTTTTTCATCCCATGACTCCTTCACCATCTCACTTTTTCCCCACGTAGAGATTTTTTCTTAATTTTTTTTTTATTCTTTCTTAATAGCAAATCACTTCATTTTCCCCAAAGAGTTTTCCATTTGGGGCATAAGTTTAAAGTTCTCTTCTAGCAGGGATGCCATCTGACAAACGTCGAATAATGTGTCATCTGCTTGTCGACAACTTGTTCCCCTTTATTTTGAAACTATAATAATTTTTTTATATATATATTGTAACAAACACATGGGGCAAACTGACATGTTTTTTGAACTAATGAAAAGAGCCATAACTCGCGGTCTCGTCATTGGTGTCGTCCTCAGCCTTAACCCGAGAACCCTCAAAAAGCCTTTTGTCCTTCTGAGGCTAAGTCATGGCTGTCTCTGCTCACAAGAAGATACACAAAATGTTCCCAATACAATGACGGCACACAACTCAAAATCACACAAATCCGTTTGTAGCTATGATGCGGCTAGCAACTGCGTTTCCGAAAACACGTCTGTTAGCGAGCCATCGCGAAATTTGCCCCACTGTGACTTAAATGACCTCATTTACATAATAACAACCCCATAAAAAAAAATTCTCTGGCCCTGTTAGGTCGTCTGGGCTCTGGGGCAAGACCGGCCATTTAATACGACGGTCGCGCACTGAAATATTACTATGTCGCGCCAACTGAGCATCTTAACCTTAAACTGATGACAATACAACCGAACCCAACATTCGGTAAATAAAAGTCATGCAAGAGTCGCAGTGAGTGCGTTTGAATTTGTTGCGCAGTAGAGCGGTGCAAGGGGATGGACTCTGCAGTGATATTATGATCCTGAAACCGGATACCCTGGTTTCCATGCCTGTGCTACACATCCACCCCTCCCCCTCGCGTTTACAGGGCTATTTCAGGTTCTGGATGCACAAAGTAAAGATAGACTACGACACGCAAACACACACACACACACACACGACGCAACTGCACGTAGATGAATGTTCCGCAACACGTGTGCTACACATTGTGGCACATTCACTCAGGACTTTGCTCAAAGTGCCCTGCTTTGCACTCAACACATCAAGTGTGTGCGTACGTGTACGTGCGAGTTTGTTTCCGTGTGCCATCATGCTATCATTCACATGACAGAGGTCAGCTGCGTATTAGACAGCAATTTCACAACACAATCATGACAAGCTTGGTTACAAAGCACTACAGTTCCTACGAGACATTCACAAGGAGACAGTGGACAGTGATGAAGTTACAAAAGAATTTGTATTAGACGATGGATGTGATTGGCTGCTGCGTGTAGCAAGCCACTCACCCAAAGTGGCTCCAGCGCATTCAGAATGTGTCCGAATGCACATGGCACACCGTGAGTTACATTAACACTGATGAATGACGAGTGTTTTCATTTACAATAATTGTATCCACAAAGACTTTCTTTCCTTAAATACACATTATGTGTAGTAAGCAAAAAGAGAGAGGAGTAGATTGAGGTCAGCAGCCGGACGGGTCTGCATGCTGTGGAGCACTCCTCTCTTCCTTGCTGGTGGGAGAAAACACAGCTCGACACGTCCAGCAACAGCCCCAGGAACCACTGAACTCTACAACCTCAATCTGTCTGGTCAATGGCTGCAGTACACCTATTTTGCTAGCAGTGAAACTTTTGGTAATATTTCAGCTACCATATTACTGCAGTATACAGATGTATCCTTCAGCAGTATAAACCTCTTTCATTATAGCAGTATATTTCCCTCTCGAGCCTCTCACTGTTATCACTACCTCAATGGTGTATCATACCTGCAGTATACTCACCTTTTAACTACCTAGCTGTCTTTTAAACTATCCCGGCATCATTACTGTTATATACCCGCTGATAGCTGCAGTATGCTCTACTTGCCTTACTACTGTAATATACATGATCTATCTTGCTATTGTAGACATGTACAGCTCGCCACCATATTACGATGTTTAATTCATTGGCAGTGGCATCAATGTGAAATTCCTGCCTGTTTTATAGAACAGGTTTATATACTCGAAGGGGGGCCGGACTTATATTGTTGTAGGATTGGCAACATGTGGATACACAGTTTTAATTCATCTGTACCTTAACCCACATGATGGAAGAACGTTCAATTATTATACTCATTATGAGTGACGAACGGATGGACAAATGAATGAATGAATGACATGAGTTATAATGCAAGTAGTAATTATAATAGCCCCGTACCACGCACCTCTCTTATGGGACATGAGAAGCATGAAGACATGCACTCCAACAGCTCTCTTGCAGCACCTCCAATTCTTTAAGTTGTCATCAGACACACACCTCCCAACCTGACTCAGTGGACTGGTGGGATTCTCCTCCAGACGGACCTAACACCACTCACACGACCTATACGACCCTTGAGAATCAGCCAGTCAGTGAAGAGGGAGCTCCAGTCATTTCTTGCAGGCTGCCGTGTTGTGGTGCATGTTACAAAACACTGCCCCCCTCTCCTCCTCCTCCAGAGACAGTCCCACTGAATGGGGTTTAAAAAAAAAAAAAAACTACACGCTACGGCAGCTTTACGGGTCAACAATGCTACAATTAGCTTTAAAAGGAGGCGCTTTTAAAAGATTGTGATTGTTAACATGTCGCTGGAACCGAAACACAAACCGTACGGAAAGTGGAAAAGTTCAAATACTTTTCGGCTATTAACTGCAAAGCGGCTCTGCTGAAGGACGATTGCTGGGTGGAGGGGGGGGAAAGTATTGTCTGAAGACATGAAATAATAACTTTCTTTCCTCACGGTCCTCCATCAACTATAACGAACACCACTGCATTCACGAGTCTGTATTCAGTCCAAAATTCTGTACTGTAACACGGCTGCGCGCTCTGGACAGCAGGTTTGCCTTGACGTGGATGTTCGAGATGAATTTTGAGTGTAATTATGTGTCTTACCAGATTCGGGTCCGTCGGAGTTTGGAAGAGAAACATGGGGGTATTTAAACAGTCCACTCGACAAGAGGAAAAACAAGGTGTCCTCGCTGCTGGAGACTCTGTCACACAATGGCGCTGATAGGAGGGAGAAACTGCCTCGCTGGTTGGAACGCTGCTGCCTTCGCGGACTGTCGGACAAACTTGCAAAAGAGTCTGCACGAACTGATTCGTGATGTTTGACGCCAAAGTGGAAAGAAGTGGGCAAAAAAAAAAAAAAGGAGCCCAGCCTGGGACATATTAAGTGAACAGTTAGCACTAAATGCAATAAATATCAACCGCATAAGACGCATAGAGGAAAAAGGTCAGCGATAAATAGGCACAAACCTTCTTCATTGTTTATTTTACGTTATCATATTGTGATGTTTGAGGGCATTATGTTGGATTTAACATTTTCCATGTGTTCAACACTTTCACTTTCGATGCACGTCAAATTTAAAAAGGAACTTGTGAAGCCATAACTCAGGGAATTATGTTTATTAGCCATATTTGATTTGATTCTACTTGTGGTTTCTTGCAAAGCATTCTGCACAACAGATCCCTGCACTGTACTTTTGTCAACAACCTGATACAAGAGGACGAAACAGCAAAGCAGCAGCAGCAGCAGCTGCCCTGACATGTGACGCCATTATATTTACTCCACCCCCCTTTCCAGCCCCCCCACACTCCACTGTGTTTTAAACTAGCTATAACTATGAATCTGGTTTTGATGTTATTGATCCGGCCAATGTGATGCCAGTAAATAACATCCCATATTAGCAGATGACAGATGAGCAGTAAACTTACAGATAGGCAAGTTGTCTGCCTGTGCAGACAAGACAGCAGTGGCGGGGCATTAGCGTGCAAAAGACAGGGCAACTGAAAGTGTTTGTGCACTTACTACCTACCCCCCACTGCACACTCAACAATGCTGTTTTCCATATTTGTTCAGACAGGGTTTCTACTCTCAGGACAGACTTTGACCAAAACTGTTGCCACAAGGGTTTGTTTTTTATTGAGCTGGATATTTGGAACCCAGTCATCTCTGTTCAGTGCCATCTGAATTATAATTACTCCTCAGAAAACTTAGAAAAATGCGGGGCTCCAGCTATCAGTATTTATACATTAGCAAAAACACACAACGGTGAAAAAAGTGACACTTTACAGTGACATTTTACAAACTATGCAGCACATGAGGATAAAAATAAAAGTTGATGAAGTTAAACAACAGTCACATTTGTGGTCATACAACATCCAAGTTCCTGCAATGGCATGCAGCCCAATGCCACAAATATTTGTAAGTTGCATAGCAACAACTTGTTATCGCTGCGATATGACTTTTAAAAATGTAAACCTTCCTTCCACACTTATTGTGAACGCCTCAACGATTGAATAATTACTCACAATCCAGCCAGTGTGAAACCTGGGCTTTTTTTGTTGAACGCAAACATTATTCACATTATCATTCATTTGTATGAATGGCAACAGGTAGATGCACAGGTTAATTAATCATTCAAAAGTATAAATATGAAAATCAGCAAGTAGGTGGAAACACTTCATAACTGTGAAACCTCATATGTACGTATTTCTAGTTCTATTATTTAAAATGGAGAAAATTTGTTTTTCTAGCCATACAAATCAGAGGTCAACCACATTCTACAATGGTTTCGTCATATAGCTTTGAAATGTTAGATATTTGTCATTAATCACTGATTAGAAAGCGTGGAAATTCAAGCAAGCAACTCTGGTCAGACAACGGCTCTAACGGCACCATACCAAATAACTAAGCCCTAAAATCTGATTTGATTTGATTTTTTTTTCATCCTTCTAGACTTGACGCCAAGTCGTGAATGCTAAGCAGTGAGGAGGAATGGTTCTAAATAAAGATTTCAGGTCAAAAACAGGAAATGGCTCACTGAGTAGAGAGGGCAGGGCCAACTGGAGAGCTGTACCCACAACATCTCTCCCTCCCTCCTTCCCTCCTTCCCTCCCTTTAGCTTGATTTCTCTCGCTCTTCTTTCATCTCCCTCTTGGTGACAAATCCGGTTGCTCCGCTTTCTTGGTTTCTCTTTTTTCTCGGTTCAAAAGTATCTGGACAATGGCCATTTTGATACATTTTCCTCTATGCACCACGACGATTAATTTGAAATAAAACGATCAAGATTTGACTGATGTGTCATAAAGGTTTCATTAATTT
The DNA here is from genome assembly GCF_901709675.1 of Syngnathus acus. Lineage (NCBI taxonomy): Eukaryota > Metazoa > Chordata > Actinopteri > Syngnathiformes > Syngnathidae > Syngnathus > Syngnathus acus. The sequence goes on from NC_051100.1 coordinate 6,097,377, forward strand.
GACCATTTTGGGAGTACAGGCATGTTATATCTGTACCTACATTTCTTTTCAATATGTGATTGATATAACTGTAAATGTAACCATTTTTTAACACTTGGATTCAATTTCTTTGTAGTCAATGAGCAGCAGATTGAAATCACCAAATTCCTCTCTTTGCATGCTCTATTGGTTTCAGATCATGCCATTGACTCCCATCCAGCCATTTTCTATTGCTTATCATAATCAGGATAATGGGTGAGCTGGAGCCAGCTACCTGAGCTGCAGTACATCCTACATCCACCCAGTGAGAGGATTTATAACAGGGGTCCCAGTTTCGATTTGTAATTTCACATGAGATACATCAACAAGAATCAAATCAAAACTGTGTGTGCTGCAGGATTTTGGCAGCATATGTGAAGAGGACCAGATAATCATATGCTATAAAACAGGGCGTGTCACTGCTCAACATTTAGGGAGAGGCTGGGGGTGGAAAAGAGGAGGAGGAGGGGCTGGGAGTCCGGCTGGCATGAACAAGGAGTTTTTGGGGGTACCCCCCTCCCTCTCCCCCACAAACCACCCATCTGCTTTTATTCCCACTGTAACACTTATTTTCCTTTCTTATATTTTTTTCTGTCTGTACATCCCATTTTTCTACCCCAGGTACATAAACAAAGTTAACACTAGAAACTCTGTTTTTGAACATAACCGTTACATACAGCATAAGAAGATGGTAATTATAAAATACAATGAAGATCAAATAAAATTTACCTTTGTGATGATGATGTGTGCTGACATCTCATGTGACATCATACATGCAAAATTTTGGAGTTGAATTATAGTAATCATCATACTGTTTGTGATTAAAAATATGAATCAACTTTTTGAAACTACACCTTCACTGGCACACAAAACTGGAAAGCGCCTGTGACAGTTTCACCCTACACTGCCAAATACATAACATTTCCTGGAGCCTTGTAAAATACCTTGACTCACACACTTCAAAAAAGAGGATGTTGACGCCATCAAACCTTCCACATTATAGTTTCCTGCAAATGCTGCAATATGAACTTGCACACATTTTGTCCTCCATTGACCATCCTATCAAAATCCAAACAATTAGGCAATAAGCTTCTCATGTTTTGAACTAATTTCATCGTTGAATCATCAGCCAGTATTGTAATAGTGCTTATAGTAAATTCCAAGTGTTGTTATGCCAATAACCTCCAAAAGAATCACAGTAAAGCTTTATGCCAGCATTGGTCAGCCCAGATTAAATAAGCATCATTAAATAAATTGTACATACTTGTTTAGACGCCTTTGCAAACAAAGCTTGTGATTTGCTCCGGGCATTTATCAACTGCAGTCAACTTTAAAGGCAGAGTTTATGTAACATCTTGCATCAAAGCTGAATGTATATATTGCACTTCCTGTCTTATAGTGTACATGGGGGCTTAGACCGCTGACCATCTCATTCGTTTTGTTACATTCCCAACACACTTTACATTTAAACTTAGTAAATACACTTGAATTTTTTTGACAATTTTTTTTCAGCATGCCTTCTGCAACATGAATTTGATACAGGAAGTGAGCGAGCAAGAGAGAGAGAGAGGAGGTGGAGTTGCTTGAGGCAACGTGACGCCTCCATGGTCAGGTGACTTACAGGAAATAATTTGTTTTGCTCTCTTTCACTAGAAGTGACAGCTAAGTGCTTTTATTAGTGCTTGCAATGGCAGTACAAGTGAAATGTTTGCTGGTGTAAGTCCATGTGCACCCGTTTTACAGTTTCCTCCAATATATTCTGTTACATTTTGGAAGTGAACTTCAAAAAGTGTCATGCGGGAGACACTGGAGCCCAAAACAGGAAGGTCATTAATCTTGTGCCGACTCATGTCAGGAACAAGGAAGCAGCCACAGAAGTTCACGGGCCTGCAGCGACAGTCTAGCTACTTTGCCATCTTTCTCGAACTTTTCCCACCCTCTGATGGCTTCTTTTTTTCCAAACCACAAGAAGGATGCTGAACTATTCTTCTCCAGGCATTACTTTTTTTTTTCTGAATCATTATCATGAATTCAGTTTTGCATGTGTGTGTGTGTGTGTGAGAAGAATTATTTTTCCTAATAACGTTACACATTTTCAAGCTCTCAGAGCATTATGATTTTGAGACAAATTTCTACTTGCAAATGATGTGTTAAGTTTATTGCTAGTTGACCTCTGATTGATTCAAATTAGAAATATAAATAGTCTCATAGTACAATTATTTATAATGTAAAACCTTTAACTGTACAGTCATTGTTTTAAGTGATATATTAACATCATCAACATTAACAGCAGCTCCAGCCACCTATATGAGGATTTGCTTTAGATAAAATACCTTTATTGTAATCAGATTACAGTTTAATGTATTGGCCTATTAAGATGAATCGCCCAGCTCAAGGCTGCAAATGAGTTGCCCGCTCTGAGATCAATTACATTTTCTCAATCTGAATCATTTGTTAATAGTTTTAGTCATTCGATAAGAAAACACTGATCGTCACCTATGATTTGTTATCTTGATTTCATAATCAGCTATTTTTGTGGTGACCCGATTACTATAATTCAGTTAAATAGGTGGTCATCTATTACGTCTTACCTCCTACACTAAAGCAGACTGCCTGAGTCAGCTCCTCAGCTCTATCACGACTCATGGAGCTAGCGCAAGGCCTCCCCTACCTACCCCTCAGCATCACACCACTTTCCATCACCAATATCGTCATGAGCTCTCACCATCGCATTTTTTGGGAGCGCTATCACTCCCTCGCTCACATTAAAAACATCGATGTATGAAGTGTCTCTTTTCCTCGCGTTTTTTTTTTTCTTTTCCATTATTTTAGTCAGCCGACCTCTTTTCTCTCTCGCTCTCTCTCTCTTCCTGCTGGCTGCCTTCAGGGTAGCAGAAGGGATGTGAATGGCTTCAGCCCTCCCAGCTGGTCCCATCACCCAGCAACCCAGAGCAAGACAAAAGAGCACGCACACACACACGCACACACACACACACTCGCACACACAGGCCGATGAACAAGCAGCCAATGCGCACACAGACACAACATCACCGGCAGACGAGTGTGTGCATGTCCTTCTGCAGACGAATGCACACACACACACGTGCACACACACACATCGAGCACCCCCCCGCCCACCTTTGACCCCTCAAACTCACGTCCATAAACAGCAAGTCGGCCAGCCGTCCCCCTGTGGACTCTTACCCATCGTCCCCGTCTCCCCTCCTCAGCACCCTTTCCAGACACCCACTCCTTTGTCCGCAATCTGCTCCCAAAATATTTGGGGGGGGGGAAACAGATGAACATGTGTTGGTCCAAATTAGATATAAGCAGAGGCATACACTTCAAAATATACATGTGGTTTAAAAAAAGGAAAAGAAAAAGGGGGGGGGTCCATTTTTAACTTCTTGTTGGTGATTAGCGAGTGTTCTCGGGGGACAGCATTAGACATCATTTAACATCTAATGATGGGTGCCATTGACCTGCTTTATGGAGAATATAAATTCCTGCGTTTCATTGGCTTGCAATGAAATGCCTTCAGGATATTCAGACTTTGTTACACAAACATAAAGCAAAAAGAACACATTTATTTGAGTTATTATGACAGCATAGTGAAGGTTTTTATTTTAAGATATCAAAGCAATAACTTTGTTTCAAAGCAAGGTCATTTCAGACAAAGCGAGGTCCTTACAGTATGGTTTTATTTTAGGTGGCTTGACAGGTGAGAATAGGACAAGATGTGACAAAAACGTCTGAATTATAATTCAAAGTGTTTGCCCTGAGTCATGCTATAATTTTTTTTTTTACTTGAGGCCTGAAAACAAAGAAATTCAACAAATTGCCCATCTAAGTTACATTTAGAATTGTCTCAATGACTAAAGGGGGAAAGAACAACAAGGCTTATTAATATTTACTTTGACTTGCTCCTTGCATTGATCAAGAGCCAAAACAAACCTGCAAGAAAAAATGCTTGGCCTCTGAGCCTTTTTTTCTGAGCCCAAAACTACACAAACAAACACAGCAGTGACATTTTCTCTCAACATCACATTGAAGGAGGGGGATTGTAGTTATTTTCTTTTATAAACTAGACCATTTTTTTTGGGTTGCTAAATACTAATGTAACTCATTCGACAATATATAGCTAGTGTAGTTTTGGTGCTTCAAAGACAAGTAACACAAACACGTCAAAAGCAAAATGAAAGAAAAGGGAAGGAGAAGTGCTGGCAGTGTAAATAATGAAAAGAAGGTCAGTGCCTCCAGGGACGGACCGATTGTGAACACTTAGCGCAAAATAAAGGCACCGACGGGCCACTGGAAAGAGTCCGCCCAGTGTCACACCAGTGACATCATACACTGCAATGGTGGTGGATTCGTGATGGGTGGACAATGTTTAAAAAAAAAAATGAGGGGTGGACAGGTGATGATGAGATGATGCAGAAGCCCATGCGTATGATCTTTATTGTTATAATCCATTGTCCTACTAGTGAAGGCAAAGCGTGTACTATATAGGTAGATAGATAGATAGATAGATAGATAGATAGATAGATAGATAGATAGATAGATAGATAGATAGATAGATAGATAGATAGATAGATAGATAGATAGATAGATAGATAGATAGATAGATAGATAGATAGATAGATAGATAGATAGATAGATAGATAGATAGATAGATAGATAGATAGATAGATAGATAGTGAATAATTGCTTCTTGGAAAAAAGTTTGAACATTTATTCCATATCCTAGATAGCAATTTTAGGGTCGTACAAATAGGCCAAAAGTGGCATTATAGTGGTCGGGGGGAAAAGTAGGTTTTGCCTTTCTACATGATGACAAGTGAGTACAAAAAGCCTCCATGGACCTTAAGATGTATATAACGGATATCAAATAAATGCTCATACGTCTTTCCACATAAAGCGTGTTCAGCGAACGCTGAGCAAAGGATCCTGGCTTTTCTACCAACGGCACCTAAACGCAGCAGGAGCCAAGCAGTATTTGCTGCGTGTGGCGGGGCAGGCACGTCGCGTGGTGACTCACAGCTGAGTCAGAGTGTCGTGTCTTGTCGTGTCCCCGCCTACACGGCGGTGGTGGCCAATAACGCACAAGCGGCAACCGCCGCCACGGCAATGAGCTGTCAAGGCGCACAGTCAGCCGCCCATCCCCCGACTGTCTGGCTGTGTGCGGTTTCGGGGGACGCCACTGAGACTTGAGGGGTGGTTATGGAGGTTATGTAGCTCGGCCTTTGACAAACACTGCGTGTGTTCACATATGTGAAGGATGATGCTGTAGTTCATCTCTTCTAGAGGGGCTAAATTACTCCAGTTACACACTTTATGAAATGATGTATACACTTACACGTTCAGGAAGTGGCAAATAATCAATAATGGCATTTGCAGAAAACAGCTTAAATCAACTTTCTACTTATCGCAACTTTTCAACAGCGGCTATTAAACCAGAGGGTGAAAAATCTTCAGTTTCTTCCGATTATGCGGCATGATTACCACAAGAGGGCGCTAAAGCGCTACTTTATATTTAACGGTGTTTTAGCGCCGTTTTGTGGCATTTAAGGGAATTTCAGATAAGCAATTTGTAAAAATAAATAAATAAATCTCATCGATTAAAAGTGCTTTCCCACCATCTTGGTGTCTACTTAATTATCATAAACATTTTTGTGAGGGCACTATTAGGGATTTTCTGTACAAAATAGCAACCCTGACTCGAATCCGTAGGATGTTGGCCCTGAGTAATGAGTTTATAAATTGCTAGTTCACCATGGACAGCTCCATTTTTATCTGACCAAGATAACGTTTACAAATGTCTGCGCTCATCTATTTATATGTGGAATAGGTTCATTCAAACGGTATAGGTGTTTTCAACACTGGAGAACGTGAGTCAACATTTTGTTTAACAAATTTGTATCCCTATATATAAAATGGTTCGCTCCACCTGTAGCCGCCTTGCTTAAAGCTGCAGCAAATCCCTTTAGTATCTCACTTTAGGCTCTGACTCTTGGCAAAGATGAACTACAGGGACCGCTACACTTCGTCCTCCTACCGGAAGATTTTCGGGGATTCTTCCAGGTTCTCCGCCGCTTCCTCCTCATCCCGGATGAGCAGCTCCATGCCTCGGGGCTCACCGGGGCTCCGGTCCATGGCCGTGTCCCGAAACAGCACCTCTTCTATGGGCATGTACAGACGGCTGGGACAACCCCCGGCCTCCTTCTCTCTTGTGGCCACGGACTCCCTCGACCTGACCCAGACTTCAGTGGTCAACAACGAACTCAAAGTCATCAGAACCAACGAGAAAGAGCAGCTGCAGGTATGTGACGTCATTGACAAACTATGGAAACAATGTAATAATAATTACCCTGGAGAATTAAACAGTTCATAGTGAACAATGCAAAGAAAACAGCAGCTGGTTTGAGACATTTGTCTTTTTGCACAGGGTCTGAATGATCGCTTCGCCATGTTCATCGATAAAGTCAGACACCTGGAGCAGCAGAATAAAGTACTGGAGGCCGAGTTGGTGACGCTGCGGCAGAGGCAGAGTGAACCATCACGGCTAGCTCATCTCTACCAGCAGGAGATGAGGGACTTGCGGTCCCAGTTGGAGGACCTGAATAGGGACAAGAACCGCATCCTGATCGAGAGGAATAACATGGAAGATGAGTTGCAGGTACAAAAGGAACCATGACTGTATCATTAAGGATTATTAATGCCATGCTGTAATATATCAGTCAAAAAACAACTGAAAAAAAACTTTTAATGTAAGAATTTGAAATATTTATTTGGCCTATTTATTTTATTTATTACTGGTTTGGTTCATAACATGTCAAAAAATTTCAGAAACTTAATGTCAAGTATGAGGAGGAGTTGACAGTGCGTGAAGAGGCCGAACAAACTTTACGGTCCTTCCGGAAGGATGTGGATGACGCTGCGTCCGCTCGTCTTGATCTGGAGCGCCGAGTGGGATTGCTGATGGATGAAATCTCTTTTCTGAACAAAGTCCACGATGAGGAAATCCAGGAGCTGAGCAGTCTGATGGAAGCGCAGCAAGTCTCCGTGGAATTGGAAATGGCCAAACCCGACCTCACCTCGGCTCTGAAAGAGATCCGCAACCAGTACGAGTCCATTGCCTCCAAAAACCTGCAGTCGGCAGAGGAGTGGTACAAAGGGAAGTTCGCCAGCCTTAGCGAACAGGCCACCAGGAGCAACGAGGCCATGCGAGCCAGCAGGGAGGAGATGAACGAGTTCAGGAGGCAGCTGCAGGCCAAGACTTTGGAAATTGAGACACTGAGGGGAGCCAATGAGTCTCTGGAGAGACAAATCTCAGAGATGGAGGATGCTCACAATGGTGAAGTCACGGCATTGCAGGTATGCAATAGAGCCAATACATTGATTAAACATATTTTCCAAAGCACACTTTTTAAATATTCTTTGGTATCTGTTGACACACTCTCTTCAGTGATTTAAGCATATTAGACACCAAAAAGAAGCAATGGGCCATTACCAGTGTCACAGAAAGTCACTTGAACCTGAACATGCAACAGATTGGCAGTGAAGGTTACGAGCGTCTCCGACAAATAGGATTGAGAAGTTCAATCATTAATTGTGTCACAGCATGCGTTCCATAAGCTAAGAGCATCCTTCAAGGTGGCCCTGACTTGTCAATGTCACCGGCAAGTTGAGCAGAATCTATAAAAGACAATAACCTAGGATGCATGTTTACCTAATTTTCATAATTATCACTTAATGTTTGGTCCAAATTGTTCTTGTTGTTTTCCAATAAATTCAAAATACACAACGCATTCATATTTGTTAGATTAACAATGGATGGTATCTAAAGTTTGGTAATGGGCTATAATGAGGATGCTCAATTTGGCACTTCACTCTGTTAATAATTTTACCAATGAAAATGATTGGCCACTTAGACATCTATTTCATGAGAAATGTTTGCCTTATGATTTAGAAATAAATAGCGATTAATAGTGACTTTACACCAACCTGTTCCATCCAACTGCCATTAACCTTCCAGAGCAACTACAAGACTACAAATTAGTTTGTCATGTTGCTCTGGAAGGTGAATGCAGCTGGACGGGCTTTAGTGCGGAAGTCATTTGGGCTTACATAGAGAAAGTTCTTAGTGAACTGATCCTGTGTATTTAGATTAACCCAGACTGCTGCTAAATTGGATACAGGAAGGGCCATCTGTTTTCACTGGCTATTTAGAGAAGCTAAGTAAGCCTCAAAAGGTTATGCTCGTCTTTTAAAAGACAAAAGTAAGCTTTCAACTGTGTGACCTTTCACATCATGTTTGACCTCTTCAAAACAGGACACTATTGGACAATTGGATACTGAGCTGAGGAACCTCAAGGGGGAGATGGCCCAGCACCTGAGAGAATATCAGGACTTGCTTAATGTCAAAATGGCCTTGGACATCGAGATAGCTGCATACAGGTGGGTCGACATGAAACGGTATGAAAATGGATTATCACCATTGTCATGACAAAAATGATCAGATGATTACTAAAACAAATGTAAACAAAAAAAAAAAAAACTATGTCAATCGAAAGACTATTAATTTCATACAGATACTTTAATATATGTGTCCTTTCATCCTACAAGGAAGCTGCTGGAAGGAGAAGAGACTCACTTTAACTCAGGGATGTCGTTCGGAGGCGCCAGTTACAGCTACCAGCCCCGAAGCCCAGCCGGCTCCTCCAGAAGCGGTCAGCGAGACAAAGACGGAGCCAAGAAGGAAAGCCTCAAGGAGGAGGAAAAAGACGAAGCAGACATCAACTCCAACAACTGAAGTCATGGGCGCAGACAAGGAGTGAGATAAATAGCACATCCTGCATTTCCTAAGCTCTAGTCGAATACTATGCACAATTTAAAAGCCGAGAAATGATTTCTTTATTTCCATTGTGCATAAGTCTGAAACATGTTGAACATTTTTGGACTCTAAATCTATCTCAAATGATAGCTTGTATCAAAATGTAAACAAAAGGATGTTAACATAGTATTAGACAATTGATGTGCTAGAATTGTAGACATTTCTGTCAAAGTGTAGTGGCTAATTTAAATATTAATACACCAAGATATGCTTATTTGCGCATCACTTAAATTTTCAGACTAGTGCTTTTTCGCTGAATGTGAACTTACTACACTGTGTGTTTGTGTCTATAGCTGTAACTTGATGTTAATAAAGTGGTTGTGAGAACGACGGGTACTAAAAATGCTCTACATATTTAAACGACTGCATTTCATCTGGCTTTAGAACTCACTGTCAACCCAATGTGTGATTCATTTGAACTGACTGATTGAAAGAATAAAACGATTGACTAAATGCAGTCAGTTGAAAAGTACCGTTAATGGTTTTATTCAAAGCAATTGTCGTAAGACAGCAAACATTTTGTTAAACCTGATGAAAGACTTCTACCACAGAGGTCAATTTCAACTTGATCATGGTCTTTGTCCCCAAAGATGTACCCCCCAAAAAAGAATCATTCAGAGTTAGATTTGAGGGGGGCGCAACTACAAAGATTTCAATTCTAAGGCCAATGTAAATCTACGTATAGTATGCTTACAAATCTTTGGCAGTTGTCCTCCTTGAGTGACATTTTCATGATAACCTCAGCTACAGAAATCAGCAGAGAAAATGTTGCATCATCTTGGCAAAGTAAACAAAAATATAAAGTATAAGGCAAAGTATAAAAAAATATAAACTAGCTGAATCCACCATTAGACACAATAGACATGGCCCGAAAAATAGTCTTAAAAAAATCCCATCATATTGCTGATGCTAGTAACTTGCTCCAGTCATTTTGCAGTTTACAAAAGGTGTGCGACACTAGGAAGCCAAGCTACTCTAGCCTTTCAAGCCAGACAGGACAGGACCAAGCCAAAGTGCAGCACCAGAAAACCATCCTGAAGACACAAAAAAGAAAAAAGAATGAATCTTTAAAAGCTGATGACAGCAATTTAACAAATGGCTGAGTAGAGATTTTGAATCATACAGCAACACCCTCAGAAATGGAGGTAACGTTAGCATGTGTTTATTTTGGTATTCTTGGCAGTGCAACAAGCAGTGAAAAATCAAAATGGCAAGTAAAACTGTGCCAATGTGTCACACAAATGAGCTTTAGAACATTTACCTGCACAGCCTCAGCTCCCACAAAATTCTGTACATCTTTTAGCGACTGATAGTGATCCAGGAGTTGATCTCCACAAACCACATCTACCTACACAGACACAGAAACAAATACATATGCTTCCATACTTAGAAAACAATTCGTAGTCAAAATGATACAGTCGGACTGGGTGTGAATCGCACAATGCTCAAGGGGAGGGGGGGGTGAAAATCATAAGGCTATGACTTTCATTGTTATCTTCCAAGGTTTCAGCTCACTGTCAAACCCTTCTGCCATCATTGTATAAACAAGTGGTCGGTGTCCATGTGACAGTAAAGTGGATTCTGCGCTGACCTCGTCTGAAGCAACAACCAGGATCAAGGTGACTCTGCAGAACCATTAATCTCATTAGCCAGCTTGGCGGACTCACCTGGCAAGTTGGGCCGAGTTCCATCTTCTTCCTGATGAACAGCTCCACGTGGCGAATGGTGGCGTCACCGGACACACGCACGTACGGCCTCTCTAGTGGCTGGACAGCGAAGTACAACAGACTGCAAATCAACACGTTTCATGGCGGTTTCTATGGCTATGACATATCCCAAATTGTAAGAGAGTCAGAACACGCCATTCTACCCATCTGCGCAAAAAGTAATAAAACAAATCAGTATGGTTCTTTTGGAGGAAACTGATAATACATAACCTTGAATTGTCATATGACGAGGTATTTGTTTTATTTCTGCAAATTTCTGTGTGAATTGTATTTTAACACTGACTGGAATTCTCAGAAAAAGCTCTGAGGCTATAAAACAATTACCTTGTAGCTGTTTATCCCCTCTTCAGCCCTGAAAGAAAAATGACTGAGTCAATATGTTTTGTTCATAGGAGCAGCAAACATGAGAAACAGGATCATCTGCTGACATTTTAGTGCAACTTTGCCGATGGCTACAAACTACAGTGGAACCTCCAATCAAACATACAATTTCCTCCATGGCTTCAAAAATTGTTATCATTTCAAATATGCTTTTCTATCCACAATTTAAAGTAAGGTTGTTACTTTTAGGCTCAAATATGAGTCCAATCTCACTTTATGAGTGACTATAGCTACAATGCTTTGGAAGCAAGTCAAGGCGACTCACCCAACAAAGTCTAGCAAGAGCGACACGTCCAGCTCAGGCGGAATGTTGATCACGCACTGAGGCACTGGGTCCTTCTTTTGTCGTTTTGATGCCAGAGGAGCTGGTGTGGAGAACCCCACTGCCACACAGAAAATAAAGACCAGACACAAGATTATGACTGCTCTCTCACCTTTCAGTTATTTCCATTTATGGATATACTTTACCTGATTTGGGTATCACCAGCCCTCGTCTTTTGTAGAAGTTACACATCTGCTCTCTTTCGACTGCCATATAAAAACATTCATAGCTTAGGTCAGAAATTAAAACCTATATAATAAGAATGCAGCAAAAATGCGGTCACCAAAAATTTGAATCTGAAAATGGCCCCATATATAAAATGCTTACACTCCTCAAGGTAAGGAATCATCTTGTACACAATATCCTGCAGTTGTCTGTCAGGCCTGCCAGAAGACAAATTTTATACAAAAAGATGACTTATTCAACAGTGATATGCTAAACAAATCTATCAATATTTAATACACACAGAGGGAAAATATGACAAATACCTAATATTGTAAAGAGGTTGCGTTTCGTGCACTATAATGGTGCATGATGGACACCTGTTGCTGTTGAAAAAATGCTTCACGATGCAACTTTTGCAAACTAAGGAAAAACAAAAAAGACTGAATGAATGAATGAATGAATGAGTAACATAACATTACATACACAACATGATCATAACAAAGACAACAAAGTCATTTTGAATGCAGACATTTGGATCGACTTACATGTGTGTAAGCACTCTGTGATGGTGGTGGCATCAATGAGGAAGCCGCAGCACAGGCCACATCGGATGTAAGGGTAGAACTGATTGAGGGGGACCTGGGACTGCAGATATCAAAACAAAAAAAGTACAGTACTAACCCTAGGAACATTAGCTTTTAACTTATCAACTTTTACTGCATAACAAATAGTTACCTCGTCTTCGGAATCGCTCCCATATATGTTTATACCACAGGGAGGCGTTGACATTCCCAAAATCGGAGAACCACGCTAAGTAAAAATGCCAAGTTTGCAATTTTTTAAACGTAGTAGGACAAACGAGTCGCTAAGCTTTAAACTATTGTTTACTTTGCCGGTCAACTTGCACAGTGCGCTGACGTAGCCGGGCTAGCTTTAGCTTGATATGAGAGATTCAAGTCGGGCAAACGTGGTCAATTACATGTGTACGTTGGCTGTTGTTGGTAAATCATGTCAAAAGCATGCAAATCGTGTGTCGCGGCCGCTTATCGTGCTTTGTTAGTGAGATAACAGGGAGTCACGGGAAAAAAAAGTCGCGTAGTAAGTCTTCACGTGGACTTTCTATCTTGACTTGTGTTCGCGGTCTTCTGCGCGAAGTAGTTTAACAGAGCTTACTTCCGGTGTGCCCTTTCATAATAAAGTGAGATGTCCGTTTACCGTCTTTTTTTTTTTTGTCTGATGAATGGCTATAGCAGCTGTTTGCAAAAAAGCAAGCCAAATTTCTGTAACCGAATGACTCGGTGCAGCTCTGCTTACCTTTTGTGCTATATGATATGATCGTGTTTGCTCCCTGGACTCTCAGACTGCAACATGAAATATCACTTGGCGTAAACCACCAATGGTTGAATTGACCATAAATGCACCACATATTCTAATGGCAGTGGAAAACTAGGTCACCTATGAGTGCATGTTATTCTATATTCATTCATTCAGCCTCCGAACCGCTTATCTTCACGAGGGTCGAGGGCGTGCTGGAGCCGATCCGAGCAGTCTTCGGGCAGTATTTTATATATATATATTTTTTTTATTGGACTTTTATGCTATACAAATTCAAGATACAAATATTTGCACAAATGTGTGATGTGCCCACGTGACTTCATTGTGACTGACATTAGGAAAAGCACATCAGACTACCGCAGTCTTCATAGTATGTACCATAACATTTAGAAAAACGCCAGTGCTTCTCTGAAAGTTTGACGAAAATGTCTGCCCTACAATATTTTTGCTCCATAATTATAAACAGTTATTAAACATTGCACACTCACATTCGAATAAGTCCTTCCACCTTAAGATTTGTCATATAAAAATGTTCTTGTAGTACAATCCGTTTCAATGTTGTAGAAACAGCCTTGGCCGGTTTTGCGCATCATATCTGCGGTCCCTCTAGGACCTCCAGGAGACCCTGTGGCTGCTCGGCAGCTTGTGAAGGCCCAGGCTGGAGGCGGCATATTGGCTTGTTGCACATGGGGCAGACACTACGGATCTCTAACCATTTCAATAGACACCTGAGAAAAAACAGATGACAATTCAAGTACTAAACATCATTATGTCGTTTAAAGGATATTGATATAAAATGAACAATTTTACAAATTGTATTAATTCAAATTTTTGGAAACCTACACATTTATTTTATTTTCCAAATATTTGCATATTTAAATTTTAGGATTTCTTTTTTTCCGTATTCAAGGTAACTCAGCTGAATGGTGCAGTGGTGGCCCAGTGCCCTTGATTGACGAGCTGCCAATGACAAAACCCTCAAATCTATGACAATTCCAAATGTTAAGCTAAAAAAAAAAAAGTCACATTCTCAAGGCCATTCTGCATGAGTCACGTGCTTGTTCAAACATGCAAAAATGTCACACCTGAATGTGCCAATATTTGCCTCCAGCACAACCTGACAAAATAGCCAAGCTTTTGTCTGCTGGAGAACTTGAAGGCAAAAATCCACCATACTGTGAAATTCAGTCATTTCCATGAACAATTTTTTTTTTGCGTGTCGTTGGTAAATCGTGTTTTCAGGACCCCTTTGAAGATGGATTTGTATGTATGCTTGGTGTCCAATACCAATGCTTAGCAATTACAGAACTTACTTCTTATGAAAAGCATGTGAACATGGACACACTCCAAGCTCATCCCGGCTGCGAAACTCTTCTAAACACACTGCACATGTTTGCTGCAAGGGGAAAAAGAATGACAACAATCAACAACCAAACAACAGGAATTTATTGCAGTATTTGCACACATCTGGCTGCTCCATATGAACAACATGGGATAATTAGCAATTGCATGCAAAATTGTTTTTATCCAGCAAATGCTAACATAACTAGCATGTAGCAAAAAGTATAATGACAAATAAATAGTATAAAAATGACCTGAGCAACATTGCACATTGTGTTATGCTGAAAATATGTATCTTTTCTTTTCCCACAACCGCCTTGAGTATAAATTTCTTTGACATACAAACTGGCAAAGTACAGAAACCGCAAAGATGAAGCGTTGCCCGCTGCCAGTGTAGCGATGCCACAGAATGACAACAACAAGGCTCTGAACAACAATCCTGCTCCTCTCCAGTTCTACTTTTAGCCATTTCTATGATAATAACTTCTCTTGGAAAAATGTTGAAAACTTGGAAGCCCGACAAGCATCACTGAATGGATCACCTTTGACTGTACTATGAAGGTAGGCAGACCGAGGGGGCACGTTTTTCAAGACCACGCTGCCAAGTTTTGCTGTAAATCTGACCGAGTGGATTTAAGCTGGCACCCTTTCACCTCATACTGAACTTACCCCAAGAAGGCTCAGTTTCTTCCCTGCTCCTTTTAGAACAACCTGCAAGCAATGTCAAAAGGAATACTTTTAGACTTGAATAATATTGCAGTCTGGTTTAGTGCGACAGTTCGAATGAGTTACCTCATTATAGCCATAGTGTTCTCTTGCACTATGTCGCTTGAGTCTGTGAAAAACAATTATATTTTTAACGCAATTATGCAGCAATCCATAGTTGTGAAAATGACATTAAATGAACTCTGGATGCATATTGGTTCATTATCCCAGCACGTCTAGTCATGCCTCGTGGATCAGCAGCGATAGTCCTTCAACAAGTCTTGGAATTCCTACAATGGGCAATTCATGTCAGAGCTTGTCTATCCAAGCTCACCGCGTGTAGCACCTTTCAGAATTGCCCACCCCCTCTAAAGATTGGTCAGAACAGATGTTAGAACTGAATGTTTGGTGTTAGATATTTTGGAGGTTGGCAGGGAAAAAAAGTTTTCATCTTCTGCAACAGATGGCCCGGGTGAAAAGGATTATATAATGAAATGGGTTTTTCAAAATATTTGCTTGGGAGAAACCTGTTTGTTATGCCCCAAACCTTGGTTAATCACACAGATTAAATCAGACTCCAATTCCTTCAGGATTTATTCATTTTGTCATTTGTTAAACAACAGCTCCTTGTTGTAAATTGTCTGTGAAAGGCTCCAACCGCATGACCTTGAACAAAATAAGCTGTGTTGATGCTGGATTTTAAATCAGTTCTATTTAATAACAATGTGACATATTTGTGAGATGAACAATCCAAGAAGTCTATTGAGTTAGATTTTTATGCTATGTAAAAATTAAATTAGCTGTCTGGGGTTTTTTGTCTTCCTCCACAGCTTACAAATTTTCACAGATTAGCACGATAGAGAAAATGCACCATCCGTTTTTTAATGTGCACTCAAAATGAGGTAAAAACAGCTGCCAGACCTAACAGGACAAAAAACTGTGTTCCCAGATGTAACGCAGTTTGTATTTCAGTATGACAATTGCAGGTTCTTTGTGAATGGTGGCTATCACATACCTGACCAGGTAGCAGCAGAAAATGAGACTGAGCATTAGGATAAAAAGCCCGATGCCCAGAATGATGATGTAGACATTGAGCGGCAGATGGAAGACCTCTTCAGACGTCATCTTACAGGAGGGGTCCGAGTTCTGCAATGCAAGGTCACACCGACACCCTGCAAAGATGGGGGAAAGTATAACAAGTAGTTCAATACAAATATTGAAGACAATAAAGTTTCAAAGATCAAATAACCACGTATTTATTTATTGTTTTGTTTGTGGAATATGAATCAAACAGGAAAAATCATCTCAAGGGGCGGCCATTTTGCCATTTGCTGTCCACTCAAAATAACATCACCGTTGCCAGATCTCAGGTCACGAGCAATCACGGATCAGCTTCAGAAAATTGGTGAACTCATTTTCCACAAATGCAATATTTATCTGAATTTTTAATATATTTTAAAGAGTTTTTTTCAGATGAGATTGCTTTTAAGTATGCATATGTATGTATAACAACATAATACTGCATTGGTAATCAAAACAAAGTAATAGCACTGAGCAAAATTCCAAACTAGAAATTAACACTCACCGTTACACCACTGAAAAGGTTGCATCAAATTTGATAGATTGTACAGATGTCAAAAGTCTGAAAATTCTCTGGAGAGGTTGACCACTGTAAAGCCCAAAGGATGGCCTTCACAACTCGATTCCTTCCACTTCTTAGGGTCGCAGTCATTTAACCCAAAATTTGGGATGTACAATGTGTTGAATTCTTGTAGTCTGGAGGCAACCAGTTTCTCAAGTGGCCATCATGATGGGAGTAACAAGCTGCTCGTTTGTACTCCAATTACTTTGTCGAGGATGATTCACCCAAAAATGTGGGAGCAACATCCTCCTGATTTCCCATGGGATGCAAATAGAATTGTTCAACGTCTTTGTCCTGCGTCACATTACCAAAGTCTTGAAGGGTGGAAGCATGTGGAAAAACGATGTTAATATAGATCTATTAAAAAAAAAAAAAATCTCTTTCCATATGTCTTTGGTTAGCAGTACCTGCGTTGTGCTTCGTCTCCCACTCAAAACATTGTCACGAGGTTTTCTCACTCTCGCTTTCCTGTCTTCTCTCCTGTTTTAGTTATCTACGTGGCTTTCTTCCTTCCTCTCCGGGTGTGACAACCTGCCGTGGCCAATTATGGAGATACAAAGGGAAAAGGACATGGATGGCAGCAACACAGTCAGCCAAGCAAGCAACCTCGGTGATCTTGTGGAAAGCAGCTCTTCATCTCTTCACCTGCATTCCTGCTGTGAAGGCACAACACAAATGGTGGCTGGATGACATAACGAAATTCTGTAAAGTCAGGCTCCCCGTTCTTCGTTTTTCTGTCGTACTTGTGTTGATTCTCGCCGTCCTCGTTTCTCTTTTCTACTTCACGTCTATGGAGCGCTCAGTTTGTAAACAGATCCAGGCTCATGTGATTCGCTCACTGCATCACAGCTCTGCTTTCAGTGCCCCCTCCTTTCCCCCCCCCGCCTGCCTTACTGCCACCCCTTTTGGGCTTTTCTTTCCACCTCCCCCACTTCCTTCTCCATTTTTTTGGTGGGGGTGTACTTTAAAAATATGCAAATTTAAACAAAAGAATAAAACAGTATAAAGCTAAATGCTAAAAAAAAAAGAATAAAGTGAAGATAATGTGTTCTTGATAAATGTTCCAATTTAAACATATACGACATATGGTCAAATTGAAGAAAAGAAATGTAAGAAAAAAATCAGGTGTTAATGCAAAATATTGTGTTGTTGATGTTGAGCATTTTTGCCTTTTCACAGTCCATAATTTTTAGTCTGGGTTTGGATCTTACTGCAAGGTTGTGGTGGAAAGTTGCATAATAAAGAATGCAGCAAGCACATGTCAAATTTCAGGAAAATGAGAAATGTTGGTATCCCAGAAGTCTTGAGCCAAACTAAATATCTTGCATTTATTTTTGGAGTAAGACGACTTAGTTAGTTGTTTATGTAAATATGTGCCCTTGCTCTTGTCCCCTAAAATGGTACACACGCAGGTATTCTCCAAATGTGATACAGTAAGTGCTACTCATCACAAAAAGTCTTTAAAAGTTTTTAAAACAAACGTTTTTGTTTGTAACATTAATTTACAAGACTCACGAGAATCAGGATCATATTATTCATAAAAATTAATACTGGACAAGGGGGAAGATTCATTTATTGTACTTCTGCCTACCCCTTACACAGGCATGTTGAAAGGGACATATTAGTAAGGAGGTCTAATCATTTGTTTGTGTGTACCTATACTGTATTGTTGTTGATGCTGTGCAGAAAGAAAATCCATGCAAGCACACGGGGAGAACATACAAACTCAACATAACATAAAGCAACAGCCATGATGATTTGTCCGGCGTTTCAAGACAATTGCACTCTTTGTCCACCAGAGGTCAGTCAAGTTTCACGTTTGAAAGCAGTAACGTCAGGCACTGAAGGAGCAGAAGATGGCGCTGCTTTTTGTTGATATTTTTTAAGTTGTCTGAAAGCATGGACTAGAGTAGCGTGACGGGTCACGACCACAGTCCAATTTCCTGTTCTTCAGTTACAGGTAAAGTCTAAAGCGAAAGAATAAGGGTAAATTAACTTGCATTTAATATTTTTAAATAACTTTTTAAACGATTTTGCAGTCATTTATTTAGATATGTGTATATATTTACATATACATATCAGCTTGGATAACAGCACAATATTGTTTCACAATATGGTTAACCGACTTCCACATGGTGGTCAAAACAAAGTGTGGCGTCATAATATATGTAAATGTCGTGTCACGCTTCAACCAGACTAAACAAGCTATAACCAGCCTTCATCTGACCACTCCCCCAACTTCGCACATGTATAACGATACATTCCTGTCCGTTTGCTTTGAGTTGAGCTCAATTTGTAAACTGAAACACAATCGAAAGCAAGTTGGACTTGTCTATTTTTTCTTTCTTAAATCCAAATAGCCTACTTTCAAGAAACTTTTTTTTTCCTTTTACTTTTATTCTGGCGAAATCACAGCCACAACAATAAGTGGCTATTATTCACCCAATGACACAAAACGAAACGAAAAACAAAAAAACAAAAATGGGAAACAATCATTTGCATTAATTATACAGTACTATGATTTTATTGGCATAAACTTTGGCTATATTTGTCCCCTGAAAGACAATGACTTTGACATCCCTGCACCACAGTGACTGTAATCCTGATTTCTGCATTACAGTATTGTATGCTTTAAAATGCACCTGCTATACTTGACGATGCACTTGTTTGCATGTCTAATGATAATTTACCACTAAATGAATGGCATGGATATTGGACTGCATTTGAGCAAATTCTGCATGCAAATATTGCCAGAGCAGAAACGTTAACTTCAAAAGAACCTACAAAAGAGCACGGTCGATTAATTGTGGCTCACGTAGACCTAAAAACGTTGTTGCTGGGTGAAGTCCGTGACGCCCTTCGAAAAATCCTCAGTGAATGACTTTGTACTAGGTTGTGTACTGTGCTACGCTCGACACCAAATCCAGTATTTTTCCATCAAGTAGCGCGCTGGACCACGTGACTACAGAGGGTGGGTGAGAGGGGGGGGCGGGGGGTGCTGTCATGTTTGCATCCTCGTTGACAGCAATGCCCCGAGTATGGCTCGGGACGGGCTAATCCTGCAATGTTCCACTTCATGATCTATTTATGATGCTACCGACGTACTTAGTATCTTAAGTCCACCTGTCATTTTTCTACCGTTGCCCATTCTTGAAGTCAAATTCTCCTCCAGGTCGTTTTTGTAACCTCGTGCGTTCGTGATCGTGTAACCACTCCCACTCGTGGCTGGTGGAAAATTACCAGCTTACAAGCAACAGGCATATTCATGAATGGTACTTGCAGTGCAGATCATCATACAGACCAGCAAGTGTCCCTGTCGGAGGGACATGCTGATCTTTTTTTACATTTGAAAATATCTAAAATTGCTAGTTTTAGTGGATTGATTAAACAGCATCTTTTTTCTTGCTGCTTGGCACGTATGGGATGATAATGAGCTACGTAAATGACAGTGTTTTGTATTTTATGCTTCGATTACAGCAATGAAATGTGTCTTTTAGATGTTCGCTATTCCGACACAGACTCATGAAGAAATCCATTCTACATAGGAGTCTGCCCTCTTTTTCTCTCCTGGCGGAGTGGTCGCGTGGGCGCTTGAGCCAATTGAAATTGATCGACGGGTTCGCCGCAAAATGGGAGCTCAGTCGGGATTTCTCCGCCAACGCTGCAGCCAATCACGGCGCGTGATGGGCGGGACTCCAGTCCAAACTTTACGCGGCGCCATCGGCTGAAAACTAAACCGAGATGGAATCTCCCAGTCTGAACCGGTTTCAACCGGTTGCGAGTTAGTTGCTTGAGAGAGGAAAGGAGGCGCAGGCACACAACCTCCATACCGCCCCGCTGGAAATTTATTAAGAGTAACGCATTTATTAGGTTTGTGATTCAAGGTTTGTTTTGTTTCGTAAAATGTCTTTGAGCGACAGCTTGCTAGCATTGCCTTGATAGTAGTTTGGGGATCCAATCAGTGGTCATTAGCAGCCAAACATCCCTCGCTGCTGGAGCTGGAGATAGTCAACGCTGCAGAAATAGGAAAGCTTTTCTTATCAACTGTGAATCTCAAGTGCTCACTATATCTTGTACGTTCTTTTGCTAACGCCGCACTTTTCAATCAGAGCCTCGGACTATAGGTACGTAAACTGAAGTGAAGTGCAAAGCGCCAAGTTGTTGTAAGGCTGGCTGGCTGGCTGGCTTTATGTATGTTCTACATGTGCGGGGCATAGCTAGCGAATTCCTATTGTTTTATATCATGTTTGCATAGCTTTTCATTGTGCTCAGCAAACGGCTTTTGAATGACATCGATAGCATACTTTGTGTAATTAAATAGCCACGCGTGGGACTATCGTGTGCTGTGGAAGTCATGCGTGTTGTCCGAAATGTGTTTGAACTTGGTTTAAAACCAACGGTGTGAGATTCATTCCACGCCCCTCCCAGTTCACCAGCATCACTTCGTACGACGTGATGGCAGCGGATGTCAAGTTGGTGTTGCTAGGCACTCACTTGCTCGCCACTGTTAGCCTTCTCTTTGTCACGTGTCACGCGTACGCGGCCAACCATCTTAAAAGCACCAACTGTAAATTTGGTGGTAAAAACACTAAAACTCCTTTTACGTTACGCGGAGCAAATCGTTGGTGCTGTGGTGGGAGGGGTTGCTTAGACCACGCACGCCATTGCTGGACCACATGGGAACTGCTAGCCAGCCACTCCACAGCTTCACAAAATAGAGCCTAAGGGCAATTTATTGTTTGGCTTGCAGTGTGTGAATTTGTGCAGAATGAATGCTGACATGGCTACAACTGCTGCTCGGCACTGTCAACATGATCGTTAATTGCTCACTTGTCTTTTTTTTTTTTTTTTCTAGTTGGACTTTGGATGCGTTAGCTAGGTTTCTTTAAGGTGTAAACAAAGTGACGTCGACTTTTGTATCAGACACGTGGCTCGGTTCATTACTTAATAATAATGAATGCGTAACTACAAGTAACTGTCCGTATTGTAATAAATTGGATTAATAATTTCTCCTTGCCTTGGACAACACGTGACAAGAGCTTCTTTTAAACCTGAAAAGTCCTTGTACCTTTCAACGTCTTCAGACGTGTTGCCTGGTTGTTGACAATTGGTTGGTTGGGGGGGATGTTGTTGTTTCATTGTCAGCTGTTTGGAATTGTTTCAAAACGCATGGTGCACATGACTTTGCCCTGTTGAATGAATTCGGTGCTTCCATGACCCCTCCTCTCTTTCCTGTCGTTGTTGCAGAGCTCTATGCCAGCAATTATGACAATGTTAGCAGACCATGCAGCACAGCAGCTGCTGGACTTCAACCAGAAACTGGATATTAACCTGCTGGATAATGTGGTGAACTGTTTGTATCATGGGGTGGGACCACAGGTAAATGATGTTGCAAATCACTTTATAAAAAATAATTTCCATGGCATAGTAATTTTCTGAATTTCAAAGAAAAATTGTCTTAATTCTACAGTGTCTTGAATAATTCTATTGCAGCAAAGAATGGCGCAGGAAGTGTTGACGCACCTCAAAGAACACCCCGATGCCTGGACAAGAGTGGACACCATCCTGGAGTTCTCCCAGAATATGAACACCAAAGTAAGCCGAGTTCACTGATTATTTTATGTGGAAATTAGATGTGCGCCACCACTGATCTAATTAGCGAATAAACAAAGTACTATACTGTAAAATGGAAGCATAAAATCAATCCATTCCGATACATTTTCAATGAGAGGGTTGTGAAGGCAGTCCATGACAAGCAGTGTGCTTTTTCCATGTTCACAAAAATCACAAATGTAAAAAAAAAAAAAAAAAAATAGACAAATTTCAAACAAAACTACTAAAAGTGTACTTATTTTCGACAACAGTCGAATGTCATTGTGATTATCGAGGTGAGTCTCTTCACAATAAACTAAACATGGTAACATTCCGCAGAGTTCAGGCTATACTACTTTTATTGCCACTATATCTGTACAAACCAGCCAGGACAGAGAAGTGTTAAATTAGGCCTCTTTGGCACAATTAGATAATGGAACTCGGATCTGCTGCTTTGATACCTCCACTAAGAACAAAAGCCTCCATCATCCATCAATAGAATAAATTCTGAACCGTAAGGACTCTTCCAAGAACTTCTATTATGAGCAACCTGGGGAGAAGGGCCGTAGTGCATTAAGATCCTGATGGTCATTCTTTCAGAGCTCTGGTGGCCTCCTGTAGAGAGAAGAGAACCTTTTAGAAAGAATAGCATTTTTGCAGCACTCCACCAATCAGGCCTGTATGATGGAGTAGCCAAATGGAAGCAACTCAAAAGACATGTGGCAGCCAAAAAGCATCTTGATAGACTCTCGGACTATGAGAATGAAAAACCTCTGGTTTACTCAGACACCTATTAGACATTTTGGCGTAAATGCCATGCATCATGTTTGGAGGAACCAAGACACCACTCATCACCGGACCAATACCATCCCGACAGTGAAGCAGGACAACGAGCCCAAGCACACAGCAAAGACAATGATGGAGTGGCTTCAGAACAAGTCTGAATGTTCTAGAGCAGGAGTCGGGAGCCTATGGCTCACGAGCCAGATATGGCTCTTTTGGCGACGGTAAAAATGTTATTAAAAAGAATACATTAGTACATGCAAAAAAATCGTTTGTCTTAATTAAAATACATGCATTTAATTGTATTTAATTTATCTTTTTTTTTTTTTTTTTTTTAAATAGTATGGCTCTCACGGGAAGTTATTTTTGAAAAAATGGGCATTTATGGCTCTGTCCGCCAAAAAGGTTCCCGACCCCTGTTCTAGAGTGACCCAATCAGAGACCAAACCTCAATCTGATTGGACATCTCTGGAGACAATTGAAAATGGATTTGCATTGATGCTCCCCATCCAACCTGATGGATCATGAGAGGTGCCGCATAGAAGAATAGGCAAAACTGACCAACGGTCTTCCAAGCTTGTGGCGTTGTATTCAAAGACTCGATGCTGTAATTATTGCCAAAGGTGCATCAAAAAAGTAGCAAAGGCTGTGAATACTTATGTAGATGCAATATCTTTTTTTTTTTTCTTCCTCGTAACGGTATGGGGAAAAAATGCAAATGCACTCGATATGGGCTTAATGACAAAGATACAATTACTTATGAAAGGACATTACACTTAAGAACCTGACATGGATTTTTGGAGAAATTTCTGTCCATCAAAAATATTTGATGTTTCAGATTCACGTCTGTTACAAAGCAATCGTTCAATACTACACACAGAATGCTAGAAAATCTACATGAAAGATGGGGTTCTGTCAAATTGTTAGCTAGAGACTTTTCCATTTAATTCAGGATGTTTACCGAATCTTAAAGTGTCCCTCTTTCCTTGTTGCAGTACTACGCCCTTCAGATTTTGGAAACCGTTATCAAAACAAGATGGAAAATTCTTCCCCGAAATCAATGTGAAGGTATATATTTTTTTACTGTGATGCTCTCAAACCATTCAAAAAACTTTGAATCATGTCTTGGTTACACCTGTCAGACTTTTTTAATTCACTGCTTTTTCTATTGACGTTTGATGTTTTAGTCGTAGCATCTTTTCTTTTTTTGTTTTTGTCTTAATTGAGCTGTTTTGTCAGTCGCTGATCAAAGTTCTTGTTACAGCTAAAATATATATATATATATATGAATAGCAAATCGATCTTGAACCACTCAGTCTTTATATCAAACGAAACTACGTTATGCCAATGGAGACGACTATACATCAGCAAATATGGTCATGCTCTTCCGCACCAAAAAGGATGCGAACAAATCATGTGCTGGTGCAACCACCTGAAGAAGGAGATTTTGAAGAATGTCAATGGCAGGCAACTTTCATGTCAGGATATTTGGAAATCCCTTTTTATTCAATGCTTGTGTTATGTCTATTTTCCAGGGATAAAAAAGTATGTCGTCGGTCTCATTATTAAGACGTCATCTGATGCTGCAAATGTGGAGGTATGCAACAGTCATGTATCATGCATGTTGTATTGTATTAAAAGTGGAATTTAGACTAACTAAAAAGTTTAATTCAGTCTAGTAATCCTAAATGTAATAATAGAATACATTTTGGCCACCTTTTTGTTTTATTTCGTATATGTATACACAGTGGTGCCTTGAGATAAGAGTTTAATTTATTTGGTGACCAGGAATTGAAATGTCCAATGGGCTGGAAATAAAAACTTGTTTTTGTCTATGATTAGTTGACAAATATTTGACAGATTTATTGAATATTAAAATAAACATTACTTACGTCATCACTCCTACCTCAAATCGTCATATCGAAATAAATTTTTTTTTTTTCTCCCCTCTTCTAAATCATAAGTAAATAATCTTTCTTAGTGGCACCGAGAGCCTTGAATATTGCTAGTTAAAATGCCAAATATTGTCATTATTGTTGCCTTTGAAACAATCCAACAGCTCAGTTGTTTTACATTTGTACTTTTTAGAAAGAAAAGGTGTACATTGGAAAGCTGAACATGATTCTTGTTCAGGTAAGTTTATTCCATTCATTATTTCCATTCAAAATGAGATGAAAAGGCTGCCCACCGGTGTAGTGGCAAAAGCATGTCAATTAAGAGTCCAAATTGCACATCTGTTCTTAAGAGGCTGTGTTTGAAGTGTCGTTGACAAAAACAGACGCTATATAACTTTGCGATGAAGATTTACGCCATCAGAAAGTAATAGGGACACATTTTTGAGTTATTTTTAGGATGACTTATTTTTAGCAAGTGTCACAGATAGAAATTCGCTCGGTCCATAATTTTCACCGCATTTGTCACACTGTCGAAAATGTTTGAATCCTTCTGTGTGTAGATCTTGAAGCAGGAATGGCCCAAGCACTGGCCCACCTTCATCAGCGACATTGTGGGAGCAAGCCGAACCAGCGAGAGTCTTTGCCAGAACAACATGGTCATTCTCAAACTGCTGAGCGAGGAGGTCTTTGACTTTTCCAGTGGCCAGATGACCCAGGTCAAAGCTAAACATCTAAAAGACAGGTTAGTAGAGTACTCTACTTAAAAGCGCAACATTGACCAACTGCTGCGTACTGTATCGCTAATAATATGCCCTTGTGTTTCTTTCAGTATGTGCAATGAATTCTCCCAGATATTCCAGCTTTGCCAGTTTGTTATGGTATGTTCTAAATCCCAGTCCCTCGTCATCATGTTTTTTGTTTTTAAATGTCATCATGTTGTATTTTAGGAAAATTCCCAGAATGCCCCCCTGGTTCATGCCACTTTGGAGACCCTCTTACGTTTCCTTAACTGGATTCCTCTGGGCTATATCTTTGAAACCAAGCTCATCAGCACATTAGTGTATAAGGTAAGCTTGCGATAGATAGGTTGATTATATGATAAAAACGTAGTTGAGTATCTCCTCTGATTCTTTTTAGTTCCTGAACGTTCCCATGTTCCGCAATGTGACGCTCAAGTGTTTGACTGAAATTGCTGGAGTAAGCGTCAGCCAGTACGAGGACCAGTTTGTCACACTCTTCACCCTGACAATGTGTCAACTCAAGCAGGTGACCTTGATGGCAAACGCAAGTGTCCTTTTTGGCCCATGCAAAATGGAACTCTAACCCAAATTTTTTTTAATCTAGATGCTTCCCCTCAACACTAACATCCGTCTGGCTTACGCCAATGGGAAAGATGAGGAGCAGAACTTTATCCAGAATCTCAGTCTGTTCCTTTGTACTTTCCTGAAAGAGCACGGGACGCTCATTGAAACACGGCTTTACCTCAGAGAAACGTTAATGGAGGTAAGTTGCCGATCCAGAGGATGGACGGGGAAAATATTTCAGGATCGGAGCAGACAAACGGGTTTCTGATCTTCCTGTTCTGCTTCAGGCGCTTCACTACATGCTACTGGTGTCAGAAGTGGAAGAGACAGAAATCTTTAAAATTTGTTTGGAATATTGGAACCATTTGGCGGCCGAGCTGTACCGAGAGAGTCCGTTTTCCACATGCACGTCGCCGTTGCTGTCCGGAAACCAGCACTTTGATGTGCCACCGCGCAGGCAGCTCTACCTGCCCGTCCTGTCCAAGGTACCACTCCTCGCTCCCGTGGTGGCAAATAAGACACGGACGGGTCTGATAACTTGTTAAATTGTTGTGCGTGCTATTGATATGGTTTTATTATTGTACATATTTTGGATGATCTTTTCATTCAATTTTCTTTGCGCCCACGCACGCCCAATAGGTTCGACTGCTGATGGTCAGCCGGATGGCAAAACCAGAGGAAGTCCTGGTGGTGGAGAATGACCAAGGGGAGGTAGTCAGAGAGTTCATGAAGGACACCGATTCCATAAACCTCTACAAAAACATGAGAGAAACACTTGGTAGGTCTCCCATATTCTGTCCCACTTAATGGTCTACGCAAGGATTTGCTTCAGTGAAAGACTAATCATGAATGTGTGCTTCTCTGCAGTATACCTGACTCACTTGGACTATGCAGACACTGAGCGTATCATGACTGAGAAGCTTCACAACCAGGTGAACGGTACTGAGTGGTCCTGGAAGAATCTCAACACATTGTGTTGGGCCATTGGATCGATCAGCGGGGCGATGCATGAAGAGGATGAAAAGAGGTTCTTGGTCACAGTCATCAAGGTGGGCTTAATATTCCTTCTTGATGAAGAATGCGCCTAGAAAAAGATTTCAGTTAGTCGATTGTTGAAAACGTGACTTTTTTTTTTTTTTTTTTGGTCGCAGGATCTGTTAGGGCTGTGTGAACAAAAAAGGGGAAAGGACAACAAGGCCATCATAGCCTCCGACATCATGTACATCGTAGGCCAGTATCCTCGCTTTCTCAGAGCCCACTGGAAGTTCCTCAAAACGGTGGTCAACAAGCTCTTCGAATTCATGCACGGTGAGATTTTGAAAGTCGCCCATTTTCTTCGTCTTGTGTAACGTAATAATCTGCTCACCGTCAATGGTCCTTTGCCATCAGAGACCCATGATGGAGTTCAGGACATGGCGTGTGACACATTCATCAAGATTGCCCAGAAATGCCGGCGGCACTTCATCCAGGTACAGGTGGGAGAGGTGATGCCCTTTATTGACGAGATCCTCAACAACATCAACACCATCATCTGCGACCTACAGCCACAGCAGGTCAGTGCAGACAATACGGAAAAACCGTCGTCACGCTCGACTCATCCGCTCACTCTCGTTTGCATCCAAGGTGCACACCTTCTACGAAGCTGTAGGTTATATGATTGGCGCTCAGACCGACCAAGCTGTACAGGAGCATCTTATTGAGAAATACATGTTGCTGCCCAATCAAGTGTGGGACAACATCATCCAGCAGGCCACCAAGGTAACTAGAATATACTTTCATTGTCTCTTTCAGATATCTCAATACGGTGCGAGTAGGAAATATAAGTAAACCAAATACACTTTTGCATTTCACATGTATTCTTGTTCATGCGGTTTCACTCGGCGTGTTGAACACTTTGAAGTCAACTAAATGTCTGGCCTGAGGGAAACGCATTTTGTGAAACACTTTGACGACACGAGTCACGCTTATCGAGTTTCTGTTCAAATACATAACTCCAATTTCTCTGCGCTTTCTCCCGCTGCATCCACCATCAGAATGTGGACATTTTGAAGGACCCAGAGACTGTGAAACAACTTGGCAGCATCCTGAAGACCAATGTGAGAGCCTGTAAGGCTGTCGGACACCCATTTGTCATCCAACTGGGCCGGATTTACCTCGACATGCTCAATGTGTACAAGTGCCTCAGCGAGAACATATCTGCTGCCATTCAGACAAATGGTATGGGAGGTGTGTGTTCATTATGGCATTTATTGTATGTGATTATTGGACCTTTGGAGATATTTGATAAGTATTCAAACTTACTGGTATGAGTCATCATATCTTGACTATTATTTTACAGAATGGCATACTGACCTAAGCAACAGATTTGCTGTTTGTTCTCATTTTACATGAGTAATCAAACACATAGTCCATAAGTAGCTGACTTTTAAAGAGATTCACTGGTTTCTATGGTTAGACCTCAAGGCAGAGATTACCTTTAAAAATTAATTTTCTTGGGATAAAGATTTGGAGGGGTCAACAGTGTAATTCAAAGCTGTATACAAATGCAGCTTAGTGCCTTGCACCTTTTGCAAGCTAAGTGCGTAATTTAAGTGAAACACAACTAAGTGATACATTTTCCTCAATTTCCCTCTTGATGAGGATAAGTGGTTCAGAGAATGCGTGGCTGGCTTGATAAAGTACACCTAGTGTCTCATTGAACAACAAGCTTGTTTGGTTGAAGTAAATAGGACCTTTACGTATTTCCAGTAATCCATTATGCCAACTTTGCGTCTAGACAGATCGGCATCACAAACTAAAAATGATCATATCAATTCAAAGATTCAAAAACCCAAAAAAGTATTCCACGAAAAACTGAGCAACAACAACCATTTGCTGGAGTCTTAATTTGCGCTTCCATTGTACTGGTTCCACACCAAAATCGTTCCCGTTTGAATTTGCTCGTATGTTTGACATGTGGTTTTGCGTGTGCAGGAGAAATGGTAACCAAGCAGCCTCTGATCAGGAGCATGAGGACTGTCAAACGAGAGACATTGAAACTGATCTCGGGCTGGGTCAGCCGATCGAACGATCCGCAGATGGTGAGAAACCACCACACACACACACACACCCTTTCAAAATAAAACAAATCAGTCAAGTTCAAGCTTGCTGCTCCAATTGGTTGATAAACGATTCTGGTGATTAATTTGATTTTGACGTATTCTCTACCGCTTCTCTTTGTGCTCATTGTTCTGATCCATCCTGTTGTTTTGCAGGTCGGTGAGAATTTTGTTCCCCCACTGCTAGATGCCGTCCTCATTGACTACCAACGCAACGTCCCGGCTGCCCGTGAGCCTGAAGTTCTCAGCACCATGGCAACCATCGTCAACAAGCTGGGAGGGCACATCACCACTGAAATCCCCCAAATCTTTGACGCTGTCTTCGAGTGCACTCTCAACATGATCAACAAGGTATGCTTGGACTTGATATTATATGACACCACAGCCGTGCATACGAAGAAAGGTTAAATCAGTGAATGAACGAAGAAGCACTTGTATGAACTCCCGGGTGGTGTTTCCTCATTGCAACCCCACCCCAGAACTTTGAAGAGTATCCCGAGCACCGAACTCACTTCTTCTACCTGCTGCAAGCTGTCAACTCGCACTGCTTCCCCGCATTCCTCGCCATCCCCCCAGCCCAGTTCAAACTGGTGCTGGACTCCATCATCTGGGCCTTCAAACACACCATGAGGAATGTTGCTGACACGGGTAAGGACCCTGGCCCCTGCTTTGCCTGTTGAAATGTCATCGAGCAAGAATGCCAATGGGGGCACAGAATGCAGACAACAGTTCACTTCAAAAGGGCAACTCGCATCGAGACGTCGTGTGAGTTTATGTGCCTCTGCGTGTTTTTTTTTTTTTTCATTTTGATCAGGTCTGCAGATTCTCTACACAATGCTTCAGAACGTGGCTCAGGAGGAAGCCGCAGCTCAGAGCTTTTACCAGACGTACTTCTGCGATATCCTCCAACACATCTTCTCGGTGGTCACTGACACCTCTCACACTGCCGGTGAGTTTGCACGCACCATCGCTGAGGAAATTAAACGCTTTGCTGATGAATTGTGATTTATCTTTCAAATGGTTAGGCTTACTTGTTTGCATTCAATTGATGCTCACAAAGTATGACATCTCAAAATTACTTGGGGGGGGGGGGGGGGGGGTCCTCATTGAATTCACCGAATAGCAATGGTCTAAGCTAAGCTGCTCTAAGAAACGACGAGTTTATGCACAAGTGTACGAGGTGGCGTCTCACAGTATGATGTCACAAAGTGAGGAACTGGTCATTCTCTTGAATTTGTGAAGTGTAAATGACATACCTTTTCATCCCTTTTCTGTGAGTGACATTTGGTGCCCCCTTTTTTTTTTTTTTTTGTCTCTTCAGGTCTGACCATGCACGCTTCCATCCTGGCCTACATGTTCAACCTTGTGGAGGAAGGCAAGATTACCACTGCACTGAACCCCGCCTCTCCCGCCAACAACCAGGTGTTCATTCAGGAGTTCGTGGCCAACCTGCTCAAGACGGCCTTCCCTCACCTGCAGGAGTAAGTCTGCACCGCACTCAAGCGCAGCCAGCCTTCTGCTTGGCTTCTCCCATCTAATGTCACTTGCGTGTTCTCCGTAGTGCTCAGGTAAAGGTGTTTGTAACCGGACTGTTCAGCCTCAACCAGGACATTCCTGCCTTCAAGGAGCACCTTCGGGACTTCCTCGTCCAGATTAAGGTGAGACCTTGTGTATGGCTGGAGAGTGATTGAAACGGCAAAGTCAAAGTTTTGACTACAAAAATTCAGGTTGTTCAACCCCTAATCTGCACCACACAAGAACAATAAAGGTACTTGCACTAATTTATGATTATTTACTTGGAGTAATAATAAGAATGCTTACATAAAATCCCAGCCAATGTCCAGCTAATCATTTGTAAATTCAAACATTCTTTTCTGGGAAAAGAAAAACTGCTTTCTGATTTGGCCATGTTTTATAAAAACGTTGCTTTGGCACCATCTGGTGACATTATGATGCCAAGCAACTACATTTAACTGAGGAAGTGAAAACTTCATTTAGTCCAGGTTTTTGCTTTGTCTAAATACATTTACATAATGCACATATATCGCTCATTTAAAAATAAATATATACAGATGTATTAAAAAAAAATGGCAGACTATTGAGATTGTTGGCAATTGCGCACAAATAAGTGTTAAGAGCAGTTTAAAAGCAGTAAGAATAACTAACTGGTGTGTGGCTCTCCAGGAGTTTGCCGGCGAGGACACGACGGACCTGTTCCTGGAAGAGAGGGAAGCGTCGCTTCGTCAGGCTCAGGAAGAAAAACACAAAATCCAAATGTCGGTTCCAGGCATCCTCAACCCCCACGAGATCCCAGAGGAGATGTGCGACTGAGCCCCGCTTGCTCGGCCGTCTCCGTCGAACTGTCCAACTAACTCAACTAACCGCAGCAAAGACAACAAAAGCCAAGAAAGGCACTTCAGCGTAATGACGGATGAAGGCTCCGCCCCCTCTGCAGAGTGGATGCTGGTTGTGCAAAACAACGCCAATAACATGTAAATGAATCCTGGCCCTTTTTACATAATCTACGTTTTGTATGGAGACCTAACTCCCCCCCCCCCCCCCATCTCTTTCCACAACTTGCGGTTGTTTATCAGTCTGGCTTGCTGCTGAACTGCATGAACAAGTCATCCATTATGAATTTTGTTGGTTATTTTTCACCTCCCTTGCTCTTTCCGCCCCATATATTTGTTTATACATAAATATATATATATATATATGTGTGACAAATATATATATATATTTATATACAGTGAGATGTTTTTTGTTGTTGATCTGCATCAAGACTTGTAGAGTTGGAAGGTCTTTTCGAGGCACATACACCGCTTGGTGGGAGAATGAATGGAACGGCTAATGAATGAAGGCTGAAAAGATGTCAGCATCTTTTCCATTGTGACTTGTGCGGCACCTGACTAAGTTGTTTCAACACTTTTCTAAGGAACGTGACAATGTGCATATCATCCCAATTGTATAGCATCTTTAATACCATGGGAACATTTTTTTTTTCCTTTTTTCTTGTTCAATTGTTTCTTTTGGTGTGCGTGCGCGTGTGTGTGGGTACTGTCGCGTAGTCGACATCAGGCTTTTGTTTTCCTCTAAGAGGATTGTTGCTCATTTGTGAGCCTCCATGAATGGGACATTTTAAAGTGGCAGAGGTATTTATGGGTTCTTGGTTGACGGCTTTCAACGTGTTTAGTTGTGCTCATTTAGATTGTTTACCATGCAGTAGTGCTTCAAGACACTACCGATAGAGCAAAATGACAAATAATAAATCGGGTTTACATTTAATTTTGTATTTTTGCATTTATCATTCGTTCGTGTTGAGTTCTGTCCAAATAAACAATTAGGCTCAAGAATGTATAAATTCCTAGCAAGTACCCAGTCTCTAATGGTAAATATCCCTTCTCAAGGTGTTACATTTGTTGTGAATTTTTTGAACTGATTAAAACGTTTAGAGTTTTACAGACGTCTTTGCTTTCTTGGGTCCACATCATGTCATCAACTACATCATTGGAAATGGATGCATAGAATTAAAATAGTCTAAATCAAAGCAGTGTTCTATTGCTGTTTTATTATTTTAAAAAGCTATCTAATATAGCAATTCTACATCAAGATTTGCAAACTTGATGGTGAGACAACTCACAAATACGACACACTTCCTTTTCATTAACTGGAAAACTGAAGATGGGGGTCACAGAGTCAATCACACATTCTTGCATCATGCTCGCTTCTCTTGCAGTCATGCAGCACAGGTCAAACCGGAAACCGTTTTCTTAATCTAAGTGCACACTCCGTGCACCAATATGATACACATGTTTTTTTCAAGCTGCACCCTTGTCTGTGGTCCCAAAATAAATCCTCCAGCAAAACATGAGAAATGGAACTAATCAGAGCACACGCTTCCTCCAAGCTGAGCCAGGTCCAGGGAGTGCCTGTTTTTCAATGACTGACTGCAGCTGCATAAACAAATTGCAAGGCGTGCTGATCCCTGCACGGTCACCTGAGTTAAGCAGAAGATGGCCGCTTGGTGTGAAAGGAGTGGGGGTGAGTGGTAGGTCCATATTTGACCGTGGAGCAAGCAGACATGCCTGGATCACATTATTAGATTACGGTGCGGTCTAAGCCATCACTTCTCGACGTTTGTCCGGATCTGAGCATAGCGTATTTTAGTTCTACAAGGTGACACAAAGACACAGAATATATCATTGATCATTTTTTTGCCCATTTGTAACTGAGTGTGTTTAGGGTTAGGGGGTTTACTATGTAGCCCACCTTGGTGTCTTGTCAAAGGTGTGTCTGTTTTGAGTAGCATTCTTGAATTGCGCCTCCAACCTGGCGTAGATTCCACCTGCTAGCTACAACACACACACACACACACACACACACACACACACACACACACACACACACACACACACACACACACACACACACACACACACACACACACACACACACACACACACACACACACACACACACACACACACACACACACACACACACACACACACACACACACACACACACACACACACACACACACACACACACACACACACACACACACACACACACACACACACACACACACACACACACACACACACACACACACACACACAATAAATCCTGGTGAAATCAAATGGCAAGCATAGTGCTTGTCATATACTTCTTTTGTGTCCTTGGATCTGTTTTGCTCCTGGTCTCCAAAGCGCATCTTGGTGAGGTAGTCGATCATCTCGACCATGCGACGCTGATCTGTTAAGAAACGTATGAGTTGGTGTCATGTAAAGACATTTGACCGTTTTCAACCTCTCCCCAGAATCTGTTTACCTTCTTCTCTTTGAGCATCCTGGTTGTACCGCATGGAGCGAGAACTGTCCCACTTACTTTTCTGGATGGTTACTCTGCAGAGCGCAAATAACAAATGATTATTTGTTCCCTCTAATTTTTCAAGTGTCTGTGCAAACACACAAGCTCCCTGTGCACACTGGACCACTGTTTGCAACACCAGATTAAATAATAAATAAATAATTGTCAATGAGAACTTTAACTTGCTCGGGGTCTGATTTTGTTTTGTGACAGCTTGTTCCTTTTCTGTCGGTCTTTTGCACTCTCTCAGAATAATGTACCGATCCCCTGTCCCATCTTGAGTCTTTGTACAATTCCAACAGCTTTCAAATGACATTTCAGCTGAATGTATGTGACACTTGAGGTCGCCCAACTTCCATTCCTTCCATATTTTCCCCCTCCGTAAACTCGCCCGCCACATTGGTTTCACTGCATGTTTTGCAGAGAAGACCTTTCTCATTCGAAAAAAGAAAAGAAAATCACACCAAGTTTCACCGTTTCCTCTTAGACTTGCACACTCCGACAGTCATTCAATCTTAAAAGAAGTGCCGCGTCTCTTAGTTATTTGGGCTTGGCGAGTGGATGTGTCGCTGCTCATTCGTTTCGCCATGATTAGCTAATTTAGCATTCGCATCGCTTGACTCGGCCGCACTGTTGTTAGCTAGCTAACCTGCGCGGAACACATGTTCCGGCACTATCAATCCTATGATTGGCTATGTCGCGTAAGCGAACCCTATCATATCATTGGCTGGACACCTGTCAATCACTGATTTATACGACAAAAAGGCACAGAAAAAAACAACAACAATTCGTCCACTTAATTAGATTACGTCTCACATTAGATATTAATCAATCAGTTTATCCTGAATTTTATTTTGTGCGCAGCATGGAGTTTCTTGTGCGCAGAGACTGCGTGACCAGTGCGCAATTGCGCAGCTGCCCAAGTTTGGTATTAAGCAAAAGTATCTAGTGGAGTGAAATTCCAAGTTTAAGGATGAAAGTGATGCTGCTGCTCCCCTTGAATATAGTATATTGTAGACTTCGTTAGAGCAGTGATTCGATTCCTTCCATCCATTATTTTTACAGTTTGTCCACACTGGGGTCGTCGTGGGTGCAATGGAGATGGTGTTGCCTGTCCTGGACAATGTATTCAATAATTCTAATAATGTTAGTGTTTCAATGTTGAACTCACATGAAAGGAGTGTTGTCTCTGGTCTGTGACTGTAGCAAGAAAACACAAGTTTGAAAAGTCAAATGTGTCAAGTATGCTTTTCAGAGTCAATAATACTATTAAGCATTAGAGTCACGTTCATAATGAGTATCCAAACCATGACTCACTTTGTCCGGCTTGACCTTTCGCTGGAGGTTTGGCGAGGACAATTGTTTTTTAAGAACTCTGCTGTTCTTCTTGGCTTTCTTGGCAGCTGCAGACACAAAAGGAACGTGACAAGATATTTACAGGGACATCTGACACCATCTGCTGGACAAGGAAAGAAATAGTCTATGCAGTAAAAAAAAAAATGCTTTCATGCTCATGAAGATGGCGAAGGCTGCTATAGAAAAAAAGGGGGCAACATCACCTTGCTTCTTGGACGACTCCTCATCATCCCCCACCTCATCCTCCGTGACCTCTGACCCTGTGGTGTACTCCTCGTCTTCTGACAGAAGAGATTGCTGCCTCTGGCAGGACAAGTCAAGACTTTTATTTATTTATTTAACTGCATATTTGTGTGATTCACAGACACACATGTTAGCATCTAGGACCGGAGTACCTGCAACAAGCATGCAAAATTCACATCTTGGCTAATCTTTGAATGTTCTGTTGACTTACAAGGTAAGTCTAGTTAGAAATGAATATTTTCATACATACATGCAAGATCAACAAAACAACCGAATCTGCAGGTGACTGATTGGTTACTAGAATTTTTACAGATAAAAAGGCCTACCAGTTGCAGAGTCCAGTTTTTCAAAAGAGAAAACTGGTTGAAAGAGAAAGTACCAGAAGTCATAAATGACAGCAGAAAAGAAAAAGGGAGAAGAAAACAAAGAAAAAGACTTACAGTCTGGAATTCCCCACTTGGGATTCCGAGCAGAGTTGGCTGCAAGAGGGCATCACAATCTTTTGCGACATTGGTTGGCCGCTCTTCACTTCTGACGCACCTATCAGCAGGTGGCGAGTTACACGCACACACGGCATCTCTGTGCAACAGGAGGTCGTTGAGGACTCTGGTCTGAGCCGAGGTGGCCTCGTCGCAGTCCTCTTCGTTCGGCACGTTCACAATGTGGTCGCGCACTCTGCAACCCTGAAAGTACACAACGGTCAACACACATTCATGCTGTTTCTCTGGAGCGCTAACATGAAAATCACATGAAGGCAGAATCGATACGCTGTCCATTTACCTTGGGCATGCCGCTCGGGTCAAAGCGTAGTACCGTCTGGTTGCAGCAGGGGTAGACGCCCATCCCGTTGCAGCTTTTGTCCACCCCTGTGCTAAGGTACCTGACACTTTCTGGGTGGTAGCGGCAGTGGGTCAGCTCAGCACATACAAACTCCTAAACACAACACAAACATTAATAAAAAAAATACAAATTTGATGTTGTTTGTCTTTGTACCTGTTGGCAACGGGAGCAGGTCAGACAGTTGATGGTTCCCCAGATTCTCCAGTAGACCAGAACCCATGATTTTAACTCGTCGTAAAGACTACTAATGTATTCATTGGCATCCCAGTTCTTCTGTCTGCACAAACACACATAAAGATCATGTGATAATGTGTCGAGAATTCACATTCATGACTGTACGGTGAGGTGGAGTTATGCTGAGTCTTGCATACTTTGAGTGTGCGTAGACAATCTCTCCGTGAGTGTCAATGTTGATCTTTTCTGGCACACAAGAAGTCTTCTTCTGTGTATCTTTGGTCAGCATCTTCAAGCACAGACCGCACCTGAATGTAAAATCCAGCAAATGTTACCGAGAGCCAACGAAAAATGTGCAACACTGGATGGACGAAAATGTTTCTCTCTTGACCTGTAGAGAGTTGAAGCATTTCTTGGGGAATCTCGGTTCTTGTAGTTCGGGTCGAAGAGAAGCTCGATCTTCTTTTGGAACAGTTTGCTTTGTAAAGTGAGGGCAGAAGAGAAGAAGTGTTCTTCATTGCACTGCCACATTCCAAGTCCAATGTCAGTTTTGTGTTAGCTCAGTGACTGACAGGTGATCAATCCAAGGTGACAAAAACTTTTACCTCTTAAATTTATCTTTTTTGTCCCTGATGTCGTCCGCCTCGTTGTGGTTGAAGAGCTCAGCGATTCGTGACACCAAGTTGCTGTTGATGCAGTTCATGTTGCAGGGCGTGGCCACGATGGCGCTCATATGTTTGTGACAAAACTGGACACATTCCTCCACCTGTGCATCAATAGGGGAATAATGCTTCTTGGCAAATTGTTCCTTACAGTACAATTGCGAAAGAACATTCAATGAGAGACGTCTCTCATCTTGTAATTAGATCAGAAAAACAAGGTGTCCTAATAACCCAACATTGCACATCACCACACTTACTAAGGTGTCCATCTTCAAAAACTCGGAGGAGATCAGGATTGAGATCACATTGCTGGGCTCTGTAAGCGACAAACAGCAGACGTACGACCAACCCAAAACACACGAGACACACACAGCCAGTGATCCACCAACACAATAAGTCAAGCCAAATGTGTCAACTGTAAAAATTCCCTCCCACATTTTACCGAGTCGAGGTTTGTCCTTAGCTGAGTTCCTCCTGACGTACTTCATGAGCCAGTCAAAGATTTGAACGTCGCAGTGAACCGAGATGTCCACTTCTTCCCATCTCTGCGAGTCCACGGACAAATACTCAGCAAAGTAGCGCATCTCTTTGACGAGAAGATCTCTGGGACATGTGAAATCCTGCTTCAGGTTCTTGGTCTCGTCACACACATGGATGACCATGTTGGGACTGTGTGGGGACAATTATTGATTTGACACAGTTGCGCAACGATAGACAGAGTGAGTGTGCCGTGGTTTGGTCAGCACTATGGAAACAAGAAAGATGCAAACTTACTCTCTTAGTTTCGGAGGTTTGTCACCATCCTCGATCGAGACTCTTTTGTCGTTCTTCTCTAAAGTGCAAACACTTCCTGAGAGTGTTGATTGGCGGCCTGCGTGGAAACAAAACCACAGAAGAGACTGTAAAACCAATTCGAACCAACGAAACGGACCTAAACAAAACAAAGTAAAGAAGTCCAGAAGTTTTTTCGAAACTAACGTACCTTTACAGGCACTGTGATGACTTCTTCCCCCGGCAGCTTGACTCGTGTCCAGTATGGCTGACCCGCCATCCGAGGGCACTCCTGCTGTGATTGCATTACACTGATCGTCCATATGAGGAAAACCTCCACAACTTTTCAGCTCCTCAAAGCGAAGTGCGCACTGCATGAAGAAATTTGATATAACAAACCAGATGCCTGGTGACAGCTGGAGCGGTCATATACTGTACCTCTTTGGGAGTGAAGCTTGGCACGAGCTTTACCACACTGTCCCAATCTATTGGCTGGGCCAGTCCCACGAGGGAACCCAGCACCATGTCCAGAACCAGGACATTGTTGTCATAGGGAAAGTTGTTGTTATCCAAGGAGGAGCGACTCATCTCTGACAAAATGACAAGGTCACAACACCATTGCAGTTTTCACTGCCTACTAATGCAGACAAGTATCATTAATTTTTTTTTTTTTGCGACAATAATATTCAATATCTAAACATACTTGGAATTCTAACTCGTCACACGGATGTTGAAGGATGATGCTAACACGGGCCGAGTCTCAAGCTCTACGGTTCGATTCTCTAACAAATTGACCATCTTCTTCGCTAAAAGAATTCAGACAGAAAATAGTACATGTATAACACATCGGTCACATACTTATCTGTTGTCAATGAAATGTTTTATTGTAGCTTTATCGTGGAAACAAGGTCGATGTGAGTTTTGTCATTGAGAATCGGTGATGCTGATGCTGAGATGTCCTATCGGCGGCTAACGGCATTGCTAATGCTGGCTAACTTTGTGGGACAGAATTCGGTGCTTTCAAAGACCCTCGTAATTTAAAATACTTAAGACGTAAATGTCATTGCAATTGTTTTATACGTGTCTTTAATGCATATATCCTGCAAGTTGATGTATTTATCGGTGTTGTCAAGCTTGCGCGCAAAGATAAAACAATTAGGTCTCGTGAAATTATTTGTATTCTGAACGCTCCACCGACTCTCCCAAATTTACGCCGTAGTTTGGGCTTTAGCTCCGTAACACCCCCCCAAAAATTACCTAAAAGATATTCACCATACGAAAACGCGTCGATAGAAGACCTATTCTAATGTCTTGTCCATAAAATCATGCAAATGTTAAAGAAGTTTTATTTGATTCATTCGCTCAAGTTGTAAACCCAAACGGGAAGTCTAGCGTCCCGTTGCTAAGAGACGAAGGTTCCTCGTGCCAGGTAAATGTGATACCTTAGAAAAATAAGACCTGAAAGTTAAATTTGCCTTCTTTCAAGCCATTAGGTTTTAGTCATGTGAAAAACGAATCCAGGCAAAAGAACACAATTGGGATTTATCAATGGATTTATTTGACAAAATAATATTAGAATGTATTTACATTACTAATTTGTATTTTGAGAAGCAGTCCAAATTAACTGCCTCTCATTATGAACACACATAATCTAACCTAACCCTCATGATTTTAGATTAACCGTGATAAAAAGCAGAATTACACAAATAACTTTTTATAAATTACAACACATACATTTTTCATTCTTATTGTCCAAGATAAGAATTTGAACAATAGTTCTAACCAATTACAAAGAAACACAAAAATGTATGTAATGACCCTTAATGAAATATTTCCACTACTTTTACTGTTAATCATCCAACGTTTACATTCAAACAGTCAAAATTTAAAAAATGGACTTGCCTACAGGTACGTTCAAACAAACAAAAGGTTCACAAATCGTTTTTTTCTGAGATGTTAACCACTGTGTCAGAATTGGAATTTGAAAGTCCTACACTGGCGGAAGTCGGTGTTTCTTTGTACACAGACTCCAACAACTCCTCGGGTGAAGGATTCACATTTGTGACCAGGGCAGTCTGGGAGTCCCCTTGCTGCACCTGAGCCAGCCTTTCCATCTCCGCCTGCTTGTGGCCTCTCCTCTTGCCGAGGATCTTGACGTAGTTGGCGGGGACGAGGCCTGTCGTCTGACCGTCCAGGCTGGCCAGCAGCCAGCCCCGCACACGCGGCTGTTGCTCTGAACATCAAGCAAGGAGCACACTTGTCAAAAACGGGAGATAGGACTGACTGGTCGACAAACTAAAAATGAATGAAACCTGAATAAAATCAAGTAAATGGCATCTTTACAAACTGAAAACTAGGTAAGAAGAGACACTTTGTCCGACTTTTCTATACGCACCTTTTGGTGCGAGGTTGAGCATGTCGCCAGCCCGGAAAGAAATCTCCTCTTCGGAAGAAGCTGAAAAGTCATACTCTGCTCTCGCCACAACATGGTCATCCTCTCCATTGGCCCAATTAGTAGCTGCAAGACAACACGCATATGACTTTCCAGGCACATGTCTTTTATGTAAAATAAATCAATAAAACTCACCTCTATCTTCAGAGCCAGTGGCAGAGCTCAGCAGTTTCCAAACGAGGTATGGTCCACCCAGGACCACAGCAAAAAACAAAAAGATTGGCCACGACTTAACGGTCTGATCGTCCATTCCCGTTCCTCGGCCTCTGGGTGGTGCCAGGGCATCGCTTGCACTGTCTGCCCATAAATCCTCAACCTCAGCAGCGGACCCCCGACCAAGCAGTCTCTGTAAACGTCGGTAGAGGTATCTTAAAGTGCGCACCAGCGCAAAGGCTGACAAAACCCTGGTGAGATGCGCACGTAACCGCGTCAGGTGATTGGCCACGTCCAGCACGGCACGAAAGCTGTTGTAGACGGCCGAAAAGGTGGCGTCCAGCATCATGCTGACTGAGGAGAAGGCATGGACGATGCTTTCGATTGATTGGAAAGCACCGCGGCTGCTTTCCTCCGCCTGTTGCACGAAGCGACTGGGGGCGGCATCCTCCGCGTGCGGCAAGCGACTGTAACCTCCGAGGCCGTAGCCGCCGCTGTAAGGACTGTAGGGGCTGTAGCCCCCGTACATGGAGCTCCCGTAGGGGCTGTAAGAGGAGGTGAAGGAGCTGTAAGATGGACGGTAGGACTGCTGCACGGGACGTGGGGGCAGTGGAGGGGCAACTCTGGTCAGGACGGGAGGGCCAATAGAGGGGCCTGCAGAAGATCCAAAGTCTGTAGACCTGTTGGGTGATAAAACCAGATTTAAATACATTTGTTTAAATACGTTGTCTAATCTGCAAAGGCACATGAGATGTATTTTATACTTCTCAACTATTTTGCTTCCCCCC
Source organism: Syngnathus acus (assembly GCF_901709675.1). NCBI lineage: Eukaryota > Metazoa > Chordata > Actinopteri > Syngnathiformes > Syngnathidae > Syngnathus > Syngnathus acus. Next base: position 6,138,889 of record NC_051100.1, read on the forward strand.
CACATCAGTCCACAATACAGCAAAACGATGAAAACAAGTTTTAAAAACATGTACTGTGATTTATAACAAGTGTTATTCAAATAAATAAGGGAAACTATGTTTGGAAGGCCATGGCAGGACTCTAGGCCAGGCTACGGAGTTAGCAAAACAAGTCGACAACTTCTCCAGGTAATGACAAAGAAATAAAGAGGAGTGTTCATAATAATTTCACAATTCACAACCCCGATTTCCCAGACGCCTAGCGTGTAACTTACATGGCCATCGAAGTCGGATTTTAGCCTAGGTAGTTAGCAAACACGCGATCTGGCTACTACGATTCCATCGACAAATGTCAACAACAAACGAAATATTACAATAGCAAAGTGCTCCGTTTATTCACCTGTAATTTATAGGTGGACCTATAGTCCCGGGAATCCGCCGTTCCCACGGTTTTGGTGGTGGTTGCGAGTCCATCGCACAAAAATGGCTCGACGCTGTCAAAAATAACCCGACACGTTTTAGACCAAACGCCCCTGAACGCCTCTCAAGATGTCTTCCCGTTCTCCTCGTAAATTTGTAAATCTCTTCTTTTGGAACTTGTGAAGTTTTAGAAGGGATTTTAAAATATATTTTAATATTAGTTTTATTGGAGTATTTGCCAGTATGTGTAGTACAAGTAGTCTGTATTTTTTGTCTCATTTCCATGCCGCACTCCGGGGAGAGGTGTAAACATGAAATGTGCTGCAACATTTTCCCCAGCAGAGGGTGCTATTGTAAAGAAAATGATGATGATGATGATGAGAGATAGATAGATAGATAGATAGATAGATAGATAGATAGATAGATAGATAGATAGATAGATAGATAGATAGATAGATAGATAGATAGATAGATAGATAGATAGATAGATAGATAGATAGATAGATACTTTATTGATTCCAAAGTGGAAATTCGTGTTAATGAATGTTTTTACATTTTTTTTACTGTAGTAATTTTCTTTCACCCCAAAGAATGCAAAAAAAAAAAAATCCAAACCTTTTTTTTCTGGGTCTCAGGACGATATAGGTAATTATGAGTTAAGTTGTTTCAATCATCTCTGACAAAACAGCTACTCTGAGGGGCAAATATCAACTCCTGTTTCGAAGTTTGATATGCACAGTCGCACTTCAGTGCAAGCCTGCAAGGTGGGATGCAACATTCCTCCGCCCTCATCTCAATGACGTCATACACGACTGTCACAGTTCGGTCTGCATAGATTTCTCATACATACGTAGATCTAGTACCAAGTGACATTGAAGAACCCTTTAAAAGAGGTTTGAATGTAATCTCAACAAGAAGTAGAAAAACACAGATTAAGATGTATTTGGTAAGTAACAAAAGCATGGTGCAGTTATGCTACACAATATTTGTACAATTACTGCAAGCGTGAAGTGCCTGTTGAGAATAATGTCATCCGTTCAGGTCATTAAGGACATTGAATTGATCTTGAGTCGTTAATAACGTGGCAATTATATCAATGACAGTTTATTTAAGATAACAATGATGCGTTATAAACCCATTATGCACAATGCTGTTGATCAGCATAATTCATATGCATTGTTGTATAACTATGCAAAAGGTAAAATTGTGTTGAAATAAATAAATGTCAATGCCTGTACTTCTGCACTTAACTATAAAGTTCCAATAATTACAATCCCTCCAAATGTGTTGGAACAGGAATTCCTTTTTTTTTTGTTCTCTACAAATATAAATATTTGTTATATAAAGGCAAACATCAGAAAAGAATTCTGAATGCCAGCTTTCATCTATCTAGACGTGTTAAGCAACACAGGACCCCACTTTTCCAGTTGGCAAAAGTATTGGAACAGACATTATTATTATTACCATGAAATAAAAAGTTTACTTCTAAACTTTGATGAGAAACCCAAATGTTTACAGTATCCAACAAAAACAAAGAATTGATATGGCTGTTCCAATACTTTTGGAGGCAACTGCAACGCGTTCTAGTGACATTGTAGTGAAATTCCCCTACGGCGCGGTGAATAGTAAAGCAAAGTCACAGTGACATTGACACCCGATTAAGGTGTGTGAGGAGGCGGCGGGCGGCTACCAGTATGAAGAAAGCTTTTCCGAAACGCCATTGTGTGATGAGGTGCATCTTGTGGTTTGACCAAACAAGCTGAGTGATGTCGACGCTGTTGAGCGGGCGTGTGCGCAGAGCCGTCACAGCAGCTTTGTGGCGGGGTGGGTGGACTGCATCAAATGTCTATGTGGCCCAACTAGTGTAGGCGTGTGAAAGTTTGGCTGTCATTTGTGAGATGATGCTGTCATTATCCTGGGAATAGAAAGTATTGGCTTGTGATGTCAAAGAGTGTGGGAAGATGCACGGGTTGATTCTTGGACCTGGTATTTGGGGTTCATGCAAAAAGGCCCGAGACCTTTTGCACTGTAGTGATTTATGAAGGTCAAAGACAATTAGACTACTTGGATTTTACCAGACATTTTACGTCAAGTCGACAAGTTTTCTTAGTTCTTTGATCAGACCCATTTCAGATTTTTTCACGACTCCTGTTATATTTATTGCATAACTTTAGCCTTTTTTTTTTTACTTGTTTATTTATCTTTTTTTTTTTTAATTAATAAGTTCAATATTTTGGATTTCCGGTCATAAGCCTTGACAAGCAGCTGAGTTATGTTTGAAATCTGTGCCGAACAAATCATGTGAGTGAATCACTGTGACGACCCCAAGCTTAAAGTCACAACAGCAACAATTCTGCATGGCCATTTTGACTTTACCACATCTACAAAATACAAATGGCACGGCCCCTGTTGATTTTAAAAATCAAACGTGACCCTTGAGCATAAAAGCCCATCACTGCACTACATGCGCATGAGGATCATCAAACTTGAGATTCTCATACTATTGCATTTCAATGAAACTGACTTTGATTCTGGTTGGAAAAATAGAGTGAGGCACGTTACTGCACGTGTCAGTATAATTTGCACACATAATCACTAAGCACTATGCCTACGTGCATGTGCATGCCCACTCTGGTGTTGTTTGTGATATGAAAATGAAGCATTCCTGCTCATTCCTCCTCTCTAATCCAAGAAAACGACGTCACAAAGTGAGGACCACCCCTGCAAACCAAACACACAACCAGTTTCTCAAAGCAGCTGTCCCTGCAACTTGAGTTGCCATGCAGCTGTTCTAATCTTGGTGCATCATTTATATTATAAAATGTTTCCATGTACCATCTGCAATGGGCTCTAGTCATTGCTATTTGGTGTCACGGAACGGAGCGGCAGTTGCGGGCTATCATAGCAATTGCTGCTGATGAGCTGTCCAGAGTACTGGACAGTTTGGTGCATTAAATAATATAAGATTATCCTTTATTTGTCCCACATTGGGAAATTAGTTTCAACATTAATTTTTACTTTTTATAATATTAGGGGAGACTAGTTGTTTTTCCACATACTTTTTGAGATGTCCTGGTCATGAGACACCTTGGTGCATTAAATATGATATTCCTTTATTTGTCCCACATGGGGAAATTTGTTTCAACATGAATCTTTAGTTTTTATAATATTAGAGGAGACTATTTTTTTCCCCCCACATACTTTTGAGATGTCCTATGTACTTTGTGAGTGATCACTGAATGCACCTACCATTGTGTGTTTGTTAATTTTATTTTTCTTGAGCACAAGTTTTACCACGCAACAAAAGTGTACCAACACATATTGTCGAATTCATAATGTTGGTGGAATTTTCCTTGCTCTGTGAGTTACTTTTTAAAGCAAGAGTCCAACTGTTAGACTATAATTGCTATAATTAAAATGTACTGCAAAAACTTTGTAAAATATGTCACTGAGATTATGTTATCTAAGTGAGACACACAATAACAGGTTTACAAGTCATGACAGAAAAAAATAATTGTCCATGATACAATGTTGAAAACAAAACAAAATTACATGCATGAAATCTCATTTGCAACAAACTCAGAAAATTAAAAAGCAGTTTCCATCTTTGACTTCTTGGGCTGATGCATTGTTTTACTATTGACAATTGACATTTGCAAATCCGGCTTTGGCGTTTTGTTTTGAGTTTGCATTTGTCATACTCTGTAATACAGAGTTTGTTTACAATTGTCCTATTGTGTTTAAATTTGGGAACCCTAGAAACACCTTGAGATACAGCTTTCAACATCTTTCAGTTCATCAGCGCCAACACAGCTGCCATGGCCGTGTTTGGAAAAAAAAACAAGTTAATAACGACTGTAATTAGATTATACAATGCCAAAATGAAACGCATTGTTTGCTTGATTGTGTGTGACAGGTAGTGGAGGCTGGCAGGCTTCGGAAAGTAAAAAGTTATACAACTAAAACCAGATGAAGCGGGCTTGACGGAAACTTGGTGGCCCAACTGGTCCAGCGTGTGTTTTTCCACTACGATGTTGATAACGTGAATGTGTAGCAGTGAGCGAGACTCAGTGACAAACATTCTTTACAGTTGCATACATCATCATTAACATCAACACGTGCGTTTGTATGGAGTACTCAAAGTGGGAAAACAGACGAAAGTGAAGACTGAATATGACAATACTGCAGGAGAGTCATTGGAAGAACCACTCTTAGCATCCTTCTTGTTGACATTCGTGAAGAAAGGAGAGAAAAAGATCCCAAACCTATTTTATGGATTATGTAAAAAGTAGGCCAGTGGGACAACATAAAATAAACTCCCGCCCATAAATTACGGTTAGATAATCTAATGAGTAATTATTCGTGTGGGAACCCAATTATGGCTAACAAGTCAGCACATTCTGAGATCTTCAATAATTATTCTCCATTTGTCATTGTCAAAGGTGTGTTAAGGAATCATGAACATTTATGCAATAGGAATGACGGCGATTTAGGCTGTCTAGTTTCGTAACAATTCCAGAAACATCACAACATGACGCACTTTACAATGTGCAGGATTTTGAGTTATCTTTATTGTCGTGGAAATTCTATATTTTGAACAATGTGGTGGAAGATTTCTGTGCATCGTGGCTTAATTGTGCTGTAACTACAAATTGAAAGAAAGTGTCAGTATACTAGAAGATCTTTTATTTATTTTGTTTGGCAATAATCAAAGGTACTTTGAACAGTGCCAGGTAAGTGCGACTCATAGTAGAAAAACGAGCTCCTTGAGTAGTAGCACCTTGGGCTCAATCCAAACCATAGCAACGTTTTTACTTTCTGGATTTCCCATCTCTGGTAGAAAGTGACAAAAGATGTTGAACAACATTGTTTATTAAGATTCAAGATCAAGAGTTTTTATTCGCCATGTTTGAGCGTGCCAAACAAGGAATTTGACTTCGGTAAAAACGGATCCTGCTGCAAAAACCCTCCAAACAACCCACGGAAAATATCATAGTCAGCAGTTGATCTTAAAGACATACAAGGAAGTAAAACATAATGAGCAAGGCTACAGGTGACAAAGCAGTTGTGCACAATCACAAGTGCTTGTCCTTAACTAACCCCCCCCCACACAAAAAAAGCCTGAGCTGAAAGACTAAAACAACAAGATATTTACATTTCTATCAGTCAAACATCTGTTTGGCTCTGAGAATAACACACGTGATCACTGGTGTGACATAGTCATTACTGAGGAAAGTCACAACTTTGCGTGCTCCCTCCAACTTCCTCATTGGAAATTTTAGTACTTTGTCAATTCATTAGCCCTTCAGCAAGTAATGAATTAGGGCGAAAATTACAACGAATGCTGCTCGACAGAAAAAAAAGAATGGACAAAAATATAAATGCACCTGCGCAATATGTGACATTCCTTTACAAAGCAATTCAAAAGGCCACAGTAAAATGAAAAATCCCAACAATCAAAGCTTCAATGCAATAACGATACATTTGCAATTTGTATTGCAACAAGGAATGAATCATGGCGGGGGGGGACCCCCTCAAAGCACATTCATGCATCCAACCATCCACTATTGCGCTTATCTTGTTATGGATCACAGGGAGGCAGAGCCTTATCTTGTTGCAGGACACAAACAAAAACAGATAACTACTCACACTCATATTCTCACTGTCACTGAGTGGAAACGGAACCCACGCGGCCTGTACCAAAGTAAGGCAAGTATACCACTAACCCACTTATATATCCTCTGTGAGCTTTTTTTAGTTGTCATCACAATCTTTGAATTGAATTCCTTTATTGTCACTTTAACGCAGTGTTAACTGTGAAAATCAGTTTGGCAGCTCCTCCTGGCAGGTCATGCACATGTATATAAAACAATATAAAATACAGATAAAATGCAATCTTAGGTCAGTTTTCGCAAGGGATGAGCAGGGGTGGGGTGATGATTTTAACAGCCTTATGGAAAAAAAAGCTGTTGCTCAATCTTGAAGTTCTCGATTTTAAAAAGCGGTCTCAAAAAAAGTCCGTGCTTGGCGGCCGCCGAATCCCCAGGGGGAATCGTGTTCCAGAGAATCAAGTTCTTTAGCGGGCAGAAGGTGTTTACTGTGACCGACGACAGTTCCGCTCTGCTGTATTGCACATGAGTACTAAAAATGTGACAAGAAAAGTTACGAAAAAAGTTACAAAACTGCCAACAGCTGAGGAGCGCCGGGCCGCTGCGTCTGTGCGCGCCGCCATCTTGCTCCGCCAATCCTAAGTGTTGCTTTGGTTTACGTGAAAGAAAGATGACAGCAAGAAAAAAAACGGCACTGGAACTGCAATATTTCCAGTCATAAACGGCCTAAAACAGAACATAATTACTCATTACCTGTTGAAAATCATCGAGTCTTGTACCATGTAAAGATTTGCATTACCAAGTGGCATGAAATCATTGCTCACTAATGAACGACGGTACTCATGCTTGTGTTCACCCGTTGATGTAATCCACAATACATTCCACGCCAAAATAAATGCCCAGTTAGCATCACAGGAATATGATCAGTTTCAGTTTGTCAATATTCAATGCAACATGAGATGATATATATATTTTTTTAGTTAATGTCATTCCTTGCGGTCACTGCTTTGAGGAATGACTTGTCTTGGGTCTGATATACTCATCCAAAGTCGAAAAGTGACTCTCGGAAGTCATGTGGTTAGTAGAATAAGGGTCTTTAACGTTTGGGTGGACGAGGTGAGGTTTCCTTCCACCGTCTTGCCTTAAAACATTCACATTGGTGCAGTTGGTCATGGAACGCGGGAGAAGGTTGGTGTACGTGTTTGCGTGGGCTTCTCTAGGAAACGGCATCATGGACTCTTGCTTCAGTTGGAACCCAGTCTGAGGTTCTCTTCCTACTTGGCCCTTCATAAATTCATTCCTTTCCAACCCCTCCAAGAGTGGGAAAGCTCCCAGCCCCTGAGCACTCTTTTCTGAAGCAGCAACAGCGTTCTGCAATGTGTCCTGAAACGCATTCAGGGCACCAAAATTGTTCCATACATTTTGGAAGCCCGGGGTCTGGCTCCCAAGGTGGTTCTGGACCCGATTATTGAAGGAAGGACCCGCCCCCTGGTGCTGCGAATGGAAGAGCGCATGGGACTGAGGCTGGCCCATCGCAGGAACTTGAAGACCTGCGTCCAAGCACTGCAAGTCGCTCATGGAGAGCTCAGGGAGGACATTGCTTTCACCGGGGAACCCAGAAGTATGGTTTTGATGCTGCGGCTGAGCGCTCTTGGGCTGGGGCAGATTGCTCATGACATTAGAAGGATTGCTGGAGGATGTCTCCATCAGAAGTACTTGGTTGGAGTTTGTCCAGGTATGGCTGACATTTGCATGGTAGGGTTGGTTGAACACAGGTTGCTGCTGTTGCTGCTGCTGCTGCTGCATCAGAGATGGAGGCTGCCTGGGGTACATGTTGTGGTCTGCAAAACAGAAAAGTGACTTCTAATACACGGCACTAGAAACAGCGTGAATGCGGATTGTATGTTCGTTTTCCAAAAAAAAATAAAAATCTAAGGATCTTTGGTCGGGCAAAGCAAAATTTGTTACAGCCAACCTTAACAAGAAAACATATTTGTAGCGAGCAGCACAAATGTAATCAGCATCGAGATAAACATTTTGGAAAACATACACAACAGGATGGTATTGTTAGGTACACTTGTATTTTTTGGCAGTGGGAAATTCTTGGCAGCCAGTGCACTGACCTTGGAACTATCAGATTACAGATTGTTTCCCGTCACAGTTTTATGGAATTATTGTCCTTCTGTTACAACGTTGGTATCAGTGTGCGGACCAGCCCTGGCCTCGCTCCCGCAGGTGTCAGGGAGTCCAGTTTACTTAACATTCTGTCTGTTATCTTGGATTGAATACTAAACGACATGTTGTTTGGCATTCTTTGGTCTCATCTTATGCACAAGAAAATTAAATACATATTTGGAACGGGTGATTGCAGCATTTTGATCAGGCAACTCAGTTACCTGTTATAATTGCTGGAATTTGTAAGTAGTTCATAACGGGAAAAAAATTGCGCGTAACTATTTGGAACAAACAAAACTTTAATTATAATGGAGAATGGCAACGGCAGTGCAGTGTCAGCAAGTCATTTTGGTTAACCTTGGAACTAGTCTGTTTGGTAAGATGATTGCCATTTTGCCTCAGGTGACATTTCTGTGGCAACTAACAACATACTGTCGCTCTAGTAGTCACTCAGGCACTTGTTTTTTTTTTTTTTACCGGCTGCCCAAATGTTCAGCAGATCATGGCGATAGAAGGCCACCAAATATTAAAAACTCTGGATTTGTCTCAGGACATCTTAAATCCCTGAGCCTCTTGTAAGGCTGTTTTTCCTGAAATACTGTACCTTGCATATGATTCCCGGTATTTTGTGGCACAGCCCTTTGCTTACTCATAGCCAGGCCAGAAAAGGGCACAGCTAGAAAAATGCAGAAACATCTCTGTCACATTCATGTATTTATGATGTATGTACTCACTTTGGATGTCAACATAAGATCATGTGTCGTCAGTGGCAAATCTTACCTGAAAATCCCCACATCTTCATTAAGTTCTCTCTGCTACGTTTTTTTTTTATTATTGCCATAAGGGTCTAAACAAAAGAAGCAGAAAATATGTATTGTAATAAATGTTGTGCGGCTTCTTCGACAAATGGCGGCCATCATCGGGTGCATACTGCTAACCTTTGTCATCAGGAAGATATCGGAAGGCCAGAGGCTCGCTGACTTCCACATCAGACGGTCGGCGTAGCTGCATGTGTACCGTCACTGACTCGGTGATCGAGGTGTTGTAAAAAGGCGGCGTCCGAAAGACGATGGCCACTTGACGATGAACGTCGGCTTGAGAGAATGAGCCTTTGGCCTCCCAACCGTCAGAGGAGAAAAATCGCACTTCGATGTCATCTAAAAAAAAAAGAGGGAAACAGAAAATGAAATGCAAAAAGTGGCCCTTCAAATAATTACTTAAAAAGAAATAAAAAAAAAAAACTAAATCACAAACACAGAAGGAAACATGACAATAGACATTTCACACCAATGTACCTTTTTGCACTTTATCACAAAGCAGGAAGATCTCGTCTCCTCCCTTGACAGAGCCACTGTTGCTGTTGATCCGGCAGATCTTCAACTCCGCCGTGTTTGGGGCCCCTGTTGTTTTAAACACGTGGAAGCGAATCGCAGGTAAACACAATGGAGTGAGACGAAAACAGAAAAGTTGAGTCACGTGTCTGTTGTCAGACGAGGAAGTACTCTATGGTAACACTCTTGTTTGAGGGTTAGTGTCTGTACAGTATACAACTTCCTCTTTCTCAGTGTGTGCGTGCGTGTGTGATAAACACTGAATTAGTTCACGAGTGACTGAAGCACTGAGGAATAATTCTTGCTGTTGGAAATGCAGCTGGACAAACAGTGCAGTGTATTATCAGAGGCATTTCTGTGCTCCAAATGAGTGGGATGTTATGTTTCTTTCTTTTTACAATTGCCCTAAGGGCATCTATAACACTGTAACATTTTGCAAAAACATACTGAACAGTCAAACAGAACACTGAAACATGGATGGAAATATTAGTTGATTAAGGCACAAATGAATGAATTAAGGTGCAAAGAGTCTCACTTGAGCGTCATTGTTTGTCAATGAATTAAACATTTTAATATTAACAGCTGTTAATGATGCACTAGCATAAGTGTTATTAATGCTAATAATAATAATAATAATAATAAATCTAAATAAAACAAAAAATCAAGTATAAATAAATATATATATTATATATAATATATATATTATAATATATATATTATTATTCTGTATAATTATAAATAAAATTAACAATTCTAAAACACTGACTGTCAAGGTACTACAGTATTTTGTGAGATATTTTGAGCCGACAATTTAATCCAATTTAAATTTAATCTAATTAAACAAAAATGACTCACTGTTGTCATAGATGGGGTTGCTGACTACAGTGTTGAGGGCTCGAGTGTAGTGGCTGTTTTCATCTTGCAGGAAAACCTGTATGCACAAGCGGACCACGTTCAAGTCGTACTCTTCCGTCTGCAGCAGCTGCTCTTGCGGCACTGTGGTCACACACATGCACAATTACAAAGATGCTTGTTACTATCATTTGAAAAACAACACAGGTCTGGCAAATAGCGAGCTCATTTATACGTGGATTAAATAGTCATAAAAGCGGAATGTTTGGGCAAGACTGAGATATGCCCAAACAATAGCTTTCAGCTCCCCACCTACAATTTGTCGCCACAGTGATGCTGAGCAACGTCACAGCAGAGTGGAAAGAGGGGCGTGCGTGAGCGTGTGCCTGTGTGCGTGTGTGTGTATAACCGAGAGCTGAGACTCCCAACGCGAGTGCCCGAAATGGCTGGTGACGTGTGTGAAAGTAATGTAGTGGGGCCAGAAAGCGTGTTAGTGAGTCTTTGACTGGGGTGGCTCTTATGTACGTATGAGATGGAAAAATGGCTTAAGTGGCATAATAGCTTGTTGCGTGTTTCCCTCCCTCCTCAAACGATACCAAACTGGCATCATCTGTGAACAGACAAGACACTGCTATTTCGGGCTCACGATTGAATATTTTTAGAATCCATTATTGTGTCCATTATCTCATCATCGAATACGATACTATTTGCGATTAAGGGTATTACAAAACAGACTTTTCCGGATAATGGTTTATTAATAAATTATTTTGGTTTATTTGGTATTGTTTAGTGATTACCAAAAACAAAAAAAACACTAAACAGCAATAAAGCACTACAGCACAAAAAGTCCAAAGTAAAAGCAGAGGTTTGCAAATGTCTTGTTCAAACAGAAGATAAATCCTTCTGTTTTCATAGAGGACTAGAGAAATATGTAGTTCATGTGTGCTCATGTGCATGATGTGGCTCTTTGCGGTAACAAAGTAAAAAAATGTGGCTCTTCGTCTCTGACTGGTTGGCCACCCCAGTTTTAAATTATTAAAATACAATAATTTGATCATTGATAAATGATTAGCTGTCGATTAATTGTGACACCTGTCCTGCTATTAGACGCTTTCTCGTGTCTGTCAGAAACGTGTGTCTGGATGAAAAGAGAGAGGAAGTAATGCCCTCTGATGGAGGAAGAAGTCAAGTTTCAGAGCAGAAGTTAGCTGATGAGAGAGAGGGATACACATTACACAAACTGTGGCAATACAGTACTGCTTTAAGTGAAATCGACTGGTGCCACTTCTGTATTCATCTGCATGCAACTGTAACGCTTAGCTCGCATTCGTGGCTGATAGTTGGAAGGGGTGACAGCCCATTTATCAAAACAGCCAACAAAATAAGCTTTATAACAATTGCCATGATGCCCTTGCACTGTTTACATCCATCTTAACCTGTCAGGTGAGGCCTATGGGCAAATTAGAGTCCTGAAGTTCACAAACTCGTTTACTCTCTGTGTACTATTTTCCTAGTGAGGATCAAAACATTGGCAAAAAAAAAAACAACGAGAGACCCGATGAATCCTCACCAGGATTTTAGGTCAGAGTTTGTCAGCAAAGCAAATAGGAAAGCAGGAGTGTTGCGAATTAAAGCTCGTCTTGAAGCCATCTCCCCACAATTTTACAACTGCATGAAGAAAATGACCCAACCCTGCTTTTAACGTCAACGCTGATAAGCACCCTCAGTTAACGACTCCCTCCTCGTTTAATGAATTCTGCATTCCAAGGCCTCACGTTCTGTATGTGCTCAATTGAGTAACTGTGCCCAAGAATGGGGAAGTAGCCTAACGCTTGTTTGCGCGACAGCACCGCTGTCTGCCTGCACAGATGGAAGAAACAGCGTTTCACTCGACACCTCAAATCAGACTTTTGGCACGAGGTGAGGAAAAATAGGTCAAGTTCTTTTGAAATGTTGAAATTGTTGCTGACAATGACAATTGTGTAACAACATAACTACATATTATTAGAAGAATCACAAAAGAAAAAAGATACTCGCCAAATAAAATGTGATTGGTAATTTGCTAATTGCCATTTGAATAGTTGCATGTCTGCTGAGACACGAGCATACCTCTTTGAGCCCAATATACAGAAAAGCAAATGACATCACATACTAAGCATCCAGTCACGTTCCTTGCGTATTTGAGAACTAGTGATTAGTATATGCTGTGCTGCATTAAGCATGGCTAGACTCCTCATTTTGCTTCTTTACTTTGTATTTTGGCTTAGCAACAGCATGGAAAAACAAAAAGAGGATTGCAGTTTGTACTTTTCCATTCAGTTTCTATAGCGTGTGTACTAAATTCAACAGATGGACCTTTTATTTTTACAACAAGAAAAAGAATAAGAACATTAATCTCAAAATTTCTAAGCATTCATGCTCAATTTCCGCGGATGGTCATTGAAAACTTGGTTATGTAGTTTGATTGCCCTTAGGTGTAAATGTCTCGCTCAAAGCCAGCTGGGACAGACCTTGGCACACCCGCGACCCAAATTAGGGAAAGTGGTTTTGAAAATAAATATATGGATGGAAACTTTAACATGGTCCCTAACGGAATAAACAGGAAGAGACCATCACTGCACAAAACCACACAACCAGACCCCCCCTCTCTTATTTTTAAATCCATTTGATTCACTTACATGACAATGTTACTGAAGATTTCATCAAATAGCAATGAAAATACTGAGATGTCAAAGGACTCACCATTGAAGGGGTTCATCCCTCTGCTAATCCTTTGTAAAATGGCATCTTTGACCTCCCGCTTCTTCACGCACCGGATACCCAGATTCTGGAAACTGAAGGAATCAAAAAATACGACATGAACACCAAAACTAGATGTACACAGAGATTGGAAAATATTTACTGTTGAAAAGTTGAAATTCTGAAGATTTGGACAATTTTTTAATAAAAATAACAACATACTACTACTAGTACTACTATTAATAACAATAATAAAAATAATAATAAAACTATGACAACTACTACTGTTTTTTTTAATAAAGGTAATGAAATGATCAATTGATGATCAAAAACCACAATCAGTGAATTTAATAATGGATTAGTTGTCAATTATTCGCTTAATTGCTGCACTTCTACTATACAGTGACGCAAAAAGTGAAAAGAAATAAATATAACATTTTTGATGGACTCTTCCTGGGCACTGAAACTTAGTCTTTGTGTAATCCTGCTCACAGCATCTGTCCATTTATTTATAGTTTTACCCTGTGTCAAAATACCATAATAAATGATCACTTAACCAACAAAGCAGATTGTGGTGGGGTAACACACTTGAATAGTGCTTTCTGCAAATGTTTACTACTGCGAGGCTCACGAGAGGTATGCAAATCAGAAACACCAAAGTATCGTGACTTCATCGCAAAAGCTCGAATTCACACACACAACCTCCGTTTTCCCTTTCTATCACACATACAGGCTGTATCAGTGATGTCACTCGGGGAATTCCCATGATGCTGTGCTTTATTCTTTTGGTGTTTGTCAGCATGCATGTTTGTATATTTGTCATGCTTAACCTATTAAAACAAAATGGACTTATGGTGATAATGACTCAGCTGGCATATTTGCAGAGGTCACATAGAACTCACGCGATTACTTTGCGATCCGGCCCAAACTCGGCCTCATAGTAGCCATCTTTGCAGTCCTTGCCCACCAGATCATGAGGATGTGGCCTGTATGGCTCATTCTTCGTCACCAAATAAACACACACTTTACCCTTGCCACTGTAATTCAAAATCTGTGGAGGAAGAAGAGAGAATGGTTGGAAATGTTAATCACAAGCATGTGCAAATAAAGTCAGTCAGTGAGCTACAGAATAGAAAAGTTCATGAACACAGTTGGTCACCTGCAGACTGGGGTACGTCCTGTTGTTGTCCGTGCTTCTCTCACCGGGGATGCTGCCAGCCGAGCGACCCTCGCACTTGTAACGGAAGCGCATTCCTCTCATCCTGGGTTGCTCAAAGATGCAGATCGCGGGCTCGCCCACTAGAGAGGGAAGATGCTCCAAACAATCAGTGACCGCAAGTGCAGAGAATGCATGTAATCATTAGTGTGAAGGCACTTTTTTGTCCTGCTACTCCTTCCACATAATTCAACCGATTCACTCCATTCCACTTTTGACGTATTCCAAATATTCACGAGATGAGCGCCTAAAATTTTTCTCATTCTGAAAATCTTCCGTTTTCGCAAAATGGAATTTTTTTTTCCCCGTTCACTCTTTATGGCACATTCAACATTCCACATTTACGTCGTTCCAGTTTGAAATTCACATCATTCAGCACATTCAAATCACATTTGGGAAGATTTTCGACATTCCCAAATCCAAAAATGTCACGTTTTCACGTTTAAAATTTCCACAAAATTTCATTTTTCACCTCTAATTTCTACATTTTTTAACCAATTCAACCCATTCCAACTTTAAACTGTTCATCTTTTGCCTACCTATTTCACAACTTCCCACTTACCAAAAGTTTTGAAATTCACACCAAATTCTACAAAATTTCATTTTTCCCTTCCAATTTCTACATTTTTCAACTAATTCAACCCGTTCTAACATCATTCTGCAGCATTCCTCAAGTATGTATTCAGCTTCTTCGCCTTCACACGCAATTTCTCCAGAAATTGCATTTTCTAGTTTATTACGTGTTGGCGACACTAGTAACAACTTGTTGGTGACACGTATGCAGATGAATTTTTTTGGTTAGTGTGTGACTTCTTAAAAACAAACTGTGGAATTGCAGTTTCCTCTTTTCAACTCTTTGGCTCTGCTTCCACTTCATTATTTGCGAAGTCTTCAGCATCCACCCTGTTGTTTACAGTCATGCTTCTCTACTCTAACAGGGCCATAGATGAGTATTTGCTATCATGCAAAAATGCAACATAGCTTTTCTGCAACTATAATAACTTTCATTCATGTTAGCATGGCGTCTAAAATCATTCTCATCACAAAAAAACCCCATAATTCATTGTGGGAGCACACTTGCATGGACTGTTTATTGAATTCAACTCACGCGACGGCGTTGAGCATCACAAAACAGTCTCCTGATTAGCATCTACTGCTCTATTTGGGATTAGCACTGCTTCTTAAACTAATATCGCGTGACTTTTCCCCACTGGGCCTGTGTGAGAGGAACGGGAAGTGAACCAGGAAGTTTCATGTGGACAAAACTTCGATGTGACAGGTGCCCCAACCAGACCCAGATACACACACTCTCTCTCTTTTTTTCCTCTCTCTCTCACTCACTCCCTACACACAGACACAATATACATCAAGGATGTCAGTATAAAACAAGCCCTGTCACATTTCTGTCCTAACTGCAGGGTGTACTGTACTGCCAAATAGAAAAATGTGACGCTCAGAGATTCAAGTGATAATGCCAGTTCCAGGACAGATAGTTTGAGTCCCAACAGCTAAAAACAGCAACGGTTAACCAAGACAAGTCACTTGATTCTTTCCCTCAAAAGACAAATGGGGAAGTGAAAGTTCACTGCTCTGCATTTTGTGATGCAGTTTGTCGTTTTTTTTGTGGTTCTTCGACTCTTGAATTGTACTTACTCAGATGTTGGTCATCCTCAAGCATGGAGGGCAAAAGAGCTGGAAGAATAGAATCACAAGGGCAGAAAAATGTGGTAAACTAGATTGATGGGTCTGCTGAATTTGACAAATACATTTGCAAAATAAACTACTGTAGCAATGACTTAACGGTGAAATAAAAGGCCATAGCTTCATAAAACTGAAAAAACTAACAAAAGAAAAAATAATTTGTCACTTGAGAGAGAGATACTGTAAAGTAAGCACTGTAGTGTTGCCATTCTGGAGCCAGGCAACTGTGATGCAAATACAACATAAAGACTGTCATTCATTCATTAAATCTCACAGTTTAAATACTGTTTTTGTCCAATAAATAAAAGCAGGATTGCTACTCACCATCCATGATGCACATGCAAACAGTGTTGATATGTCACACGCTTCTGACTTGCTCAGAGTGAGTGACAGAAGACTAGAATAGTAGAGTCGGAGAAGGAAGTGCCCGGGCGGAAATCCCCAACTAGAACGGGCCAATCAGGAGCTTGTGAGTCACTCCAGAGATTTTACACACGACGAAGAAATCCCACCATCACCTCCACAGAATAACAAATATTGTGTTGTTTTATTATTATTACCACAGGTTGAAATAGACGAGTAGTAACAGTAAGATGCATTTAAATTTTGTTTTGGCAGAATATGTGTTTGTGCAAGTGTTGGAAAAAACAAACCTTTGACACCATTCTAAGGAAGCTGGTCCTTTCTGGCATTTACACATACTGAACGTATCTGTAGAGAGAGAGATGTGAATTGTTTAGGGAAATTCCTAATGTAAGACGCAACCTCAATTTTACACATTAATGAAGGGCCACTATCAAGCCAAGCAAAACCACTTACAAACCATGAAAAAAAAAAAATGTGGCCAGTGTAAAAAAAAAAAAAGAGGAACATTTGGAAACAAGACCTAAAATCAAAACTGTAACTCTCAAACTATAAGTATTGTATATTAGCAAATCGGTGTCAGAACAAATTATTCTTGTACAATGACGCCACCTGGTGAAAGGAATAATGCAATCATAAAATAATGTAAATATGCAATAAGTATGGTCACAGCTGTCCATATCCACAATCTCCACAAGAACCTTCACAACAGTTTGTTTAGGTCTGAAATAGAAATAAGACAAAGGCTTTGTATCGTTTTGGGGGTTTAATGGTTGTACAGATTCATTTAAATGACGTGATAACACATACAAAAATACCCTTTCAATACAGTTTAGAAACAAACATCTAAATGACTTTTTTTGTTAAATTTTTCTGAACAGCAAAAACAGTTGTCTGAAACGGAGTGGCGCAGTTTTTTGTTCAAAAATACCTACCTAATATGAATTCTATTAAAAAAAAAAAATCAAATGGTACAAATATGCAAATATAAATTAATGAATAAGAAAACCCCCAATAATGAAGCATGTGATATTTTGTTGGAAAACAAACAAACAAAAAACCTGTACATCTTAGGGTATGGGAATCTGATGCTGGAACAAGAGCCTGTGACAAAACAATACCTGCTCTGTTGGTTATAAATGCCGCAGCACGAATTGTTCACGTCACATTTTGTGCTGTAATCAACCCAACATCAGATTGTGATGGCAGGGGAGGTGGGGGACAAAACCAAAAAAAGTCTCCTGATGCCTTTTAAGAACCTCCACAGGAGGCGCAGAGGGTTATTACCCAAAACAAAGGGAATTTTGTCTCTCTCCAAATCAACCATATATGCTTCCATGCATGCACGCACACATGCGTGCACACACTCAATCACACACATGCATACACGCAAACTAGCACAACAAATTGCAAAGCTTTGAACCAGTTTTCACCAAGCACCACAAACCTTTGCTTCACTGGCAGGGAAGTCAAAAGGTAGCTCCAGATTGGGGCGCTATGAAGCATTTGTGTGTGTGTGTGTGTGTGTAGCCTTCCCAAAGACCAAAAGGCCGGCTGGGATGGTGACTGAGTGCAGCACATGTTTAGGAGCAACAGTCGCTTTGTTCTGTTTAGCGCAACATCAACCCTCAGGTTGAAGCAAACCGGGGTGGGGGGGGACCCAACAAAAATAAACTCTTGTTTTTGTTCAGTTTGTGGCAAATGACAAACAGGTAACTCCCAGAGCTAAACAATTTCATCACTGCAGAAAGCCTGATCTTCCCAACTGTCATGTGTAACAACTTAGCAAGTACTTTGAAAAGCGCTGCTGGGCCCGTTTTTGGAAAACAAAAATTGCACACTTAAAAGACTGATACAAACCTGGAATCCTTTTCAGTGGTCCAAAGAACTATGGTTGGGATTTCTGTCAAATCCAAGCAAAACTCCAATAAATCACTGCTGCTTCATCTAAACTACAGTGTTTCAAAATAAATCAATCATTAGCGGCGGAAACACCTTTTGAACAAGCTACAAAGAAAAAAACTTTTTTTTTTTTTTTTTTTTAAACTTTTTCCTTTTTAGATAAAAGTGTGATCGAAGCATCGAAAGACTTAACAGTAAGCGTAGCTTTTTTTCTTTCCTTAAGACAAAGACGTTATGTACATGAACATTTACTGTACATATTTCTGTTTGAGATGAAGGAAATGAACATTCCATACATCAGCTGTGTGGTGAAGTTGGACAAAGGATTGGCGTATTTTTTCTCTTAAAACATAACTAAAAAAAATGTAAGATAAGGAATATGGGAGATGTTCCATTAAAAAAGGAAAAACACAAACTGCTGCTATCTGAGTTGAGTGTTGTGTAAAAAGCACTCCGGCTGCCGAGTGCTGACCTCTTATTTGACCAAATCACCGATTGACTGGTTTTTCAGTAACCGCTGGAGATCTGGAGGTGAGGTGCCCGTCCTTCAACGTGACAGCCATGTGAAGTCAACCTGTGTGTTGGACCTGCCTGACTATAATGCCCCCACCTGTGCGCATACATGAATCCAGATGCAATTGCGAAGTTCACGCTATGTGGATTCTGGCCTTCTCCGTTTCTTTCAACCTCTTGGCCTGCTCCTCCAGGGAGGGCGAAAGGGGTCGCTTGGAGGCTGCTCCATTCAGAGGGTCTGCTCCTCGGCTCACTAACGTGGGGATGGAACTGCCAACGGAGTGGGTCGAGTGTTTGGACGAGACATGTTCTACACAGGAAAACATGCACACAAAAGCAATCCTATTAATTCACGGGGTAGCAGATTTGAATTAAAAACTCTCCTCTGCCTTGACGACCCTGCGTTAGCCGTAGTAAGGAAAAATATGTGTTCCTACAGCAGTAATGTCAACTTGATTATGAACCTGCACCAACTCAGGATTTACAATTACATTAAATATTAGTCAGAAACACATTTCTAGTTTCAAGTTGAAAAGGTTAAATCCACTGCCATCTTAAACCATGTGTCACTTTTTTGTGTTGCTGGGCACACTAGTCCAATTCATGTATCATGCGTCTTTACATTTTCAAGTGGCAATAAGATAGTGATCTATTAATACAATTGTTATGCTTGTAAAGCCATTTGTTTTAATCTCCTAATGACAACATATACACACACAAGCATCAGCTTATTAAAACAATTTAATGGTTTAGAGGAATAAATACCAAAGACAACTGAGCTTAGTAAAGTGGCATAGCTGTCAACAATTATGCCAGTATCTCACTTGACCCATTTGGAAAATTAAATTCCCACCTGTGGTCAAAAAGTGCTTAAGTGTCAATGACCTACTATTGATTTTGACAGTAGCATTTATAAATATTCACATCTTCAGCGTTAAGCAGCGATGAAGGAGAGACACTCACTGGAACCGATAACAGGAATGAACATGCCCCTTTCTTGACTGGCAGGAGGCACCTCGGGCGTTACGGTGGCCTCAAATACTGGGGCCTTGGGAGGTGTGACGCTGCAAATCATCCAGACAGACCAGACATGAGTAGGGGTACCAAACATTATTTGAGCCAAAACTGGGCGGTCATCAAACTCACTTGTGGCGGTTAAGGGCAAGTTTGATGGAATTCTTTACAACACGACAGCTGTTGCTGGCTGGTAGCGGTGAGGATGCATCGGGCAACTCCATGCTGGGAAGTCTCTGCTGGAAGAATTGACAATTCACATTTATCTCATATGGCCCCGCTTTTTACAGACCAAACTCCCCAGAAAACGGTTGTCACCTGTGTTCTTGGAGTATCGATGGTTGGAATGGGCTTAGCCTTTGATTCACAGAGAGGGGTCTAATTGTGAAGAGGCAAAACCATAACTTTAAACCTAAGAAGTGAAATCAATCAAAAAAGGCAAACAAGAGGAAAGCGCTACCATATTAGGTTTTTCTCGAGATGCGTCTGACGATGGTGGAAACGGCTCCTTGAATGTGGACTCGTCATTGGTGGCAACCTGCTAGTTAAAGTAGGCTCATAATACCAAGTGTCTTGAAGAAGCACACATGCTGAGGTAGTCTTACCTCTGTGTCTTTGTGCCTCTTGGCCACGTCTTCCTGCACAGGCGAGTGTGGTCTCTTGGCTGCTCCGTTGACAGAGTCCTCCGGGCTGTCAGGCTCCTCTTTGGGGCTGCTTGCAGCATTGGGCGTCTCATTCCCACTTAGTGTTGTGGAGACAGAACTACTGGCTGGAAGAAGAGGAGGAGGAGGAGCATTTGCTTTGTCTGCTGGCTCTGAATGAGGAAGGCATACACGCAGGTTCGTTTAGATACATTTTTTGAGCATCATTTTTATTTACCAGAAAATAAAATATACTTCTTTATAAATATTAAGACTCACTCGGACCAAGGGTAGAGGTGGACGTGGTCTGGTCTTTAGCAGCCGGTGCCGAGCTGGCTTCAGAGGAAACCTCAAGAAGAAGCTTCTTGGGAGGGCTGACACTACAGAGCGATATGAAGCACACGGGTAATGTTTCAATGACAAATTATGTTGAATGCAAGAATAAAAAAAAAAAAAAAAAAAAAGAGATTAAGATAAATCCCAAAGACAAATTCAGCAGCTATTTTATTTTCCTACCCGTCATCTGTGTCAGATATAGGCTTGGAGGGTTTGCTGGTGGGGGAGCTGAAGGGAGTCCCCGAGTCTGTATCTCTTGAACTGTCCAGGTGACTGCTGTCCAGAGAGATCCTCTTTGAGCTCCCTCCATTCGAGCTGCGATTCAATTCTGCTATGCTCTGGAGGAGGTGATAAAGTGAGCAACGAAGAGTAAAAAAAGATAGTGTCTAAAAAAAAAAAAAAAGAAAAAAAAATGGCTCACCCTCTTTTTCCTCTGCACCAATTCAGCAGGAAGATACTGATGAAGCTGCTTCTTCTTCACATGAGTTGCTTCAATCTTCATCCCATCTTTCAACATATTGATGTTGTTGGCTTGTCTATAGACTGGAGAGAACAGCAGCAGCATTTAGGAAGAGAAAAAGTGGTCAAAACCAGTCTGCGAGACATTTTCCAAAGCTTTGGAACTTGAACAAACCACAACCACAAATGGAAAAACAGCGGTTGAACCTTCCCAGCAACAAAAACTACTTTAAAAAAAAAAAAATCAACTTATCCAAGAGATCACAATCACAACACTGGAGCATGATGGTGACCTCTGGTTTCTGATTCACAATTACAGAAAATTACAGAAATGGATTTAAGGACAAGGGCAGAGGATCAATTGAAGAAAACAACGTTTGCGAGACTACCAACCGGTGTCTGTGAATGACTGGATATCGTATGTAAGATCAATGTTAACACTGTCAGCATTCTCCACCTTCTTGAAAATGATGCCAATGAACCACATGGACACAAAGTCATTCCTGCAAGACATTTAAAGGAAAACACATTTTATTAGACATATGTTTTTTCCCCCTAGTGGTCCCCTTTACAAATGTGTTGTCAAGCTATGTTAAGTTATCGAGTTCTCGCTCGCTACATGGGCAAGGGGGAATAACAAACAAATACAAAACAACAACATGAACTTACTCATTGCGGTTCTCTTTGGATCCAGGGAAGGACTGTGGATTGACATGTGCCAAGGTAATGTATTCATTTCTCTCCAGATTTCCCACCAAAACTCGAATCTTTGACTCAACCAGTCCGATCCTGCAAGAAAAGGCATTGTGTTTTGAATAATTCTATTCTGGATTGAGGTAACCAGAGTATGTAACTCACAGGAAGGTTTGTTCCTAGAAATACTTTTATAGTATGGATTTTTCTGACTACAAGTTGCACTTTTTTTTTTTTTTGTAGTTTGGTGGGTCCTGCAATTTATAGTCAGTAAATTTACATGATTTCAAGCTGAAAATGAACATTTTAATGGAGTAATGATGCACCTGTGGACATGCAAAAATGGCACTCACCATTCTAAATGATTTTCTTCTGTGGATGCACTGGCGGTCAGCACGATGTAATGTCTGTGGACCAAATCACAAAATGTAGAGCTTCTTCGAACTTACTGCATTTGAAATGCCAACTTGAAAATTGAAGAAATTTGTTATGAGCCCAGTTTCAATTTAGAGGGAATTATATGAAATTTCATTTCATAAGAATTTTTGACTAAATTACAAAACAAATCCTATACATGATGACGTTCAGGACATCTGCTTTAACATTTCAATAAGGGCTCTTAGTCTAACTCAACACTTACTTGTATTTCTGGAAGAAATTGGGCGGCTCAAAGAGCTTTGACCATTCAGCTTTTCCCTGAAGGATCTCATCTGTGACGCTGAGGCCTGGTCACATGAATGGCAAACCAAGATTGAATACAGGAGAAAAAAGGAAGAATATGCGAGCTTGTTATGAATTAATTGTCAGAGAAATTACCATATTTAAACTCCTCGCTCATAATGGTGCGTGTTGATGTGGAAACGTTGTATGTGGAGTTTTGCTGGGGGTAGGCCGGGGTGATGATTGGCATCAGGTGATATCGGTCAGATGGGTTCACCTAAAGAAAAAACGAAAACATATGCTTTATGTTTGACTGGTGACAAAAAAAAAAATGTCATAGCCCCAGATTTGAGCAAATGGGTACATTTCAGCTTCTTCAAATGTCTGACAATAATTTACAACAGCGAGCGAAACGATTATTATTATAATGGCATCAACTGCAATATTCAAAAACAGTAGAACAAGAGTTCAAACTCATTGATGACAGTGAAAAGCGACTCTCCACAAGAGTGTAATCCAGCAACCCCCCCCCCCCCCAATTTTAAATTTATAGTGTAACTTTTGGAGCCCCCCCAGGCTGAAATTATGCATTACATCAGCAGAAAAAAAGGCAATACACATTATGTCCCTTTCTATGTGAATTGTGAGTGAATTTCATGTATTTTACATCAGGCATCTTAGAAGGCAGCTACGGGTCCTCAGGAAGTTGGACTTGTGGACTTTGCAGCAGCTATTGTTTTCTTTTTACATCAAAGCCTGTCTGTGTTTGTTCCAATGACATTAGACAGGAATATCCAAAGTAATACAGACAGTGAGTTATTCCCTATCATTCTGCGTTTGTGCTCCATGTAATTTGTCAGGCACCTCCTTGGGCAGTTGAGGACAGAGAAGACGAGTTTGTTCATGACAATTTTTATTTTTGTTTACACGGCCATTATTGCATGACTACAAAACCAATAATGAGCATTTTACAAACAGCCGAGCTCCACCTATTGCTAGGTAAATTGCACTATTTGTGCTACGTCATTTTTGGTGCGCCATTCACTGGGCCAGCATGAATATGTTGTTGGTCGACACGAAACAAAAGATAAAATGAGGTAGATACATCAAGATGTTAGATGACCTGATAGGTTTAATTAATCATGCCAGTGTTAGATCCTAAAAAAAGTTGCAAAATCATCAGTATTATACTCACTCTAGGATCCCATACAGGTAGATTCAGGTTGCTGTCCTCAGGTTGTTTCAAAAGCACAGGATTCGGCCATTCCCTGAAGCGAGAAAAACAAATCTAATATATTGTGAAGCACTATCTGTCAAGTCATAAATGTAAAACCAGTACAACTGCATTCAGGGGCTGTGAGATGCTGCCATCACAGGATAAAAAGATACAGTTGCATATTTATGTTTCATACTGTGACAGACAAAACAGAAGTGTAAATGTAATCTGAACGGAATTAGCCGGTCAGTAGACCTTCTCCAGGTAGCAGGCACAAAGAAACACTGGTACATATGGTTCAGCAGTATCTCTTGGAACAACTCTATTCGAGTGGGAACAAGAATAATCTCACCATTTAGAAAAAACTAAGAAGAACTTGTGGACGAGAGTGGCGGCAACAGCATTAGGGTAGAGTTGGCAAGTCCTCGCTACAAGCATTGCCCACGACACTCCACCGAGGAAGCCCAGCATGTTGGAATAGATCCCGCGCCCTGTTGTATAAATTGTAAATTCAAACTTCTGAAATAATGCAATGTCCGAGCAGTAAACAGTCAACTTATGAAAACGTGTTCAGATGCATGCAATGGAGTACATATGGCAAAGAAGCTGGCATACAAATAAAGATTCCACAATCAAAACTTACGTTTCGCCCAAAGTTTGATGGCTCTCAAAGTCAGCCTGAAGTTTTCTTTGTTTGGCACTAAGTACAGTATTTCATCAGTCACTCGACAACCTGTAATCACACAAGATATTGGAAATCACCACGAATAGAGGGCATCTGATCCTCATAAAAGCAACGATTTAATAGTTGGCACACCAGAGAGAGAGTGACAGAGATTTAAAGGGCAGCAAAAAAATATATAACAGTACCTTCACTTACTAAGTTTAAGTTTAAAATTTAGACCATGTTTTTAAAAAATGAAAACAATATTGTAGTGTGGAAAACCAACACGATGACATAAAACATAATGTAAAGATTCTCCAAAAACTTAGCCTGCTCATACACTGAGGTACCACTGTCCATCGCTAAAGGTTAAATGTCAAAAGGGGTATGCATGTCCATGTGGTTTACCATTAAGACTTCGAATGCAACGAATGTCTAGATTTCTTAGGATGGAATCCCCCCGAAGGTCAAGGTTGTCTGGAATGGATTGTAACGCCAGTCTGGCAAAAAGAAGGTCAATCTGATGGGAAAACAAGGAGAGTTTATATATACCGTAATTTTCGGACTATAAGTCGCACCGGAGTATAAGTCGCACCAGCCATAAAATGCCCAAAAAAGTGAAAAAAAACATATATATGTATATAAGTCGCTCCTGAGTATAAGTCGCCCCCCCACCCAAACTATGAAAAAAACCGCGACTTATAGTCCGAAAATTACGGTAATAAAAAAAAAAATTAAAAAAAAAAAAAAAGACTCTCTTGCACGCACAACAAACGTGCACCATAACATGTCTGAGAAGGAGAGCAGCATTGTGCAACTATGATTTTGTTCAGTAAATGGGAGTTACTGCGTACTCATCTATGACAACCATTGTTACATCGGGTATTGATGTCATGCGTATGTGTGTGTGGGGGACACACAATACATTAGTATTATTCCAACAATGTCAGCTTTAAAGTAAATGAAAGCAAGTCCGGCCTTGTTTTCTCAAATGCTGTTTTACTTTAGTCTTGAAGTAACTTACCTCTATTCCATCAAATTTAAATTTTATAACAGGAACAAAAGCATCCTCGACAGCCTTGAAAAACAAGCAAACAAGAAAGCCATGATCACAAAGTGATTTTAACAACTGAATCCCCGTGGTAAGCTTGGCATTTGGCACATGTCCCCTTTGTTCAGCAAAGGGGGGTTTCTCTTGTTCTTCGTTTCAATATTAAAAATGTTTAGGGGTACTTTTTTTTTTCCTGTTATTGAAAAATTAGCAGCAGGCCCAAGTGGCATTTTGTTAGCTAAATAGCATAATTGTGAAAGTTACTGTCCCAACAGCAATAATAACTACCAATGTGCTTACTAAAAATTGTGTGCGTTTGTGTAGAATTCTAGACTTCCAAGCTAGGGTACTAAAAAAAAAAAAAAAAAAACCTCTTTGATTTTTTTTTTTTTTTTTTTTAAATGTTTTTCGACAAATTACAGCATGACTTACCCTCAGGTCCTTGATCTCTTCATGCTGTTTAAATTTTTCAAAGAAAGATTGAAAAAAGTCACTCCTTTCTACATGACGAGGAGCCACACACAGGGCATCAATATCAGCTCCTGCAATGAGCACCATCTGATCAGCATCATTCGTTCCAAGTCATTTCTTATTGGTCATAAACTAAAGACATTTTCAGAAATGCTCAAAAGTTGAACAAAGAGCTTAATGGCAAATTGTAATTTGAAGCAACTTTGGAATACTTGAGCAAAATATGTCAAATAAGAGATGAGAGTCCGAGTCAAGCATTTGACATACCTTTCGTGTGCACCCCAAGACGATATGAACCAAATGTAAATATCTTGCCCCCAACGCTGCTTATAGCTGAGGGTGGAAGGTTCTGTTGAAAAGACAACAGGATTTCATTTCAATCTAATAACAAAATTGTTTTAAGGAACATCTTAAGCCCACCGCATTTAGAGTGACACCACCGAATTAGATTCAACTGGGCAATCTCAAACAAATCACAGTTGGCAATTGACCTTCACACACCAACAGATGATCTGATGCAACAAAAAGATGCGACCCTTAGCATTCGTATTGGGAAAACATTTTGACGCATCACAATCTTTAATTGCACCCCAAAGTCATATTTCTCCATCACAACACTTACAATTTGATATGTAGTATGGGAGGCAAACTAGTTGTAGATGGGTGGCAACTGACAAAATCTAGTTGCAGAACCACGCACAATGCACAAACTAATACATTATTTACGACAAGTCGCATCGGTCTGTGTACGGCGGTCTGTCGTCACCCGACTTACCTTTAATTCACTGATCTCTGCGATCCATTCTTTGACAAAGTTATTCAATTTTCCCAGAACAGCAAGTCTGAAAAGAGAGCAGGACAGCTAGTTATTATATTGGATACTTAAGATCTAATTTCCTCTAGCTCTTTAATCAAAAAGAGCAGCACCACAAAAACAAAAGAAACTCAGCAACACACACACACAGTCATACAAATAATATTCAACAGAGATGAAAATAAAATGTCCTTACCTGTGATTTAATTCCTCTTCATCTTCAAACACTCCAAATGGCTTCATAGCATCACAGAGCTTCTTGGTGTATTGGTGGTCTATGTCTCTTGGGGGTGCAAGGCTAATAGCAGATGTAATGCCATAGTGTTTCTGAGGCTGCTGCTGCCCTCCCGGCATGTTGCTGCAAAGCAACAGGAAACAGAATTTTAAAAACAGCAGCACCAGCTCGTTCTTCTTATCATCGTTGGCTGTCATTCTAAGTCTCTGTATTATTTTCCAAAAGGGTACATACACGAAAAATGAAATGACAAAGTTGGAACACAAACATTATGTGCAGATAGGAGTTCGTTATTTCGTAGGGTTGTCATGCAACTACATTGTAAAACTTTACATTTATATACACTTGCATGTGAGACGACCCAATAATTTGAATATCATTCCCATGAAACAAGCAAAGGGTTATGAACTCGCAAGTTACTCCAGAATCATTTTCGAGATGTTATTGACGACTTACAACTTCGCCAAGTTGAAGCACACTTAACGGCGATCCTCTGCCAATAAGATATAGATCTCTACTATTCTTAACGAGCCATGCAAATATCAGGCATAGCAAGGACGTTGAATTATTCAGTTTAATTGAACAATTGGGCATTTGCTTGAAAGGGAGCGAGCAAACGTTAGCAAAGAGCTCGCTAACAGGTTGGAAAAGCGAGCGGGCTAATTTAGCATGTGCTAAACGCTAGCTTCCTGTTATTGTGGAAATGATTTGTTAGCCACATTTCAGACAGACTCTAAAAGTTGACATTTTGTCCGGGCAAATTTCCAAGTGAAACCGTTCCCCCAAGTGGCCTCATTTAAACAATAGTTAGACAAACCACAACGTAACGGCCTAGCCAACAATCGATGGCTACAGGCCTTGTTATGACAGTTAGCTATGCTAACGCTAGCTTTTAGCCTATTATTCACGACTGTTAAACGGGAATAAAAAGCCCACTGCAGAGAGGTAGACTTCATAATTTGACTTACCTTGACATTTCTTTCATGACACTCAAACCAGATTCGCTCTACTACCGCTACGAAGCTGTGAGAAACTAAGAAGGTCAACAAGAAGAAATAATTAGAGATGGTAAGCTCGAGTCAGTCCGCTCCACACAGCACCGAGCTTTTTGAAGCGGAAGTGTCGCAGAGCAGTGTTTCGAGCACGCCCCCTGTCACGTGACCAATGCAAGCGAGGCCTCGGGGACGTCACGCTGCGTCACGAGCTTTGCGGGAAATTCGAAAAATCGAAAAAAGTAGGCCCTGGTGAAGACCCAGGACATGCTGGAGATGTCACTTGGCGTGGAGAATGAGCTAAAGAAACACAACTGTAAAACGGAAAGTGGATAAAGATATCAAATATCATGGAGGAAGAGGAATTAAGTGATTATAGACATAGTCCACCCATCCCATTAGTGTAATCCACATTAAATCCCAATGAAGCGAAATCTTCCGTTAATCAATGAAAGCAGATCTATGTTGCCATCCGAACACAGGCTGTCTCGGGTAAATAAATCCTTCTCAGGAGTAGACTGACCTGTTTCCTGTTTGTTACTGTTCTCATGACAGTCATGGCCTTTAGGACGCTCCACACACCGGGTCATGCTGGTAACTTGATCATGATCAAATTTATACCATTCTAGAAGAATGGGCCATTTAACCTAAAGCTTTTATCTCAGCCTACAGTTCTTGTTTGCGGGAAAGCTGATGCTACCTGTCAGCACACGCACACACACACACAAAAACACACACACACAGACACAAAAGGGCATCAAGCCAAGGCAACAAAGCAGGTGCTCCAGCCTCCTGAGCTTATAAAAATGAGCAGGTCACCAGCAAATACACAGGACACGCATAGGTAATGCATGTTTGTTTCATACTTTGCACATATGCATGTTAATTCTATCCGTGCGATCATAATGCAATGAAAAGATGTTTGCTTTTTTTCTTCATAGCATTCTCCCTTGCTGACTTTTACTTGAATTACTCAGTTAGCATCTTTGTGACAGGTTAAGTATGAGTAGTAACTTTTACTGACCGCCAATCAGTCAAGGGAGATCCCTGCCTGTCACCAAAAGTCAGCTGCATCCTCATTAGGATAAATTGCAAAAAGTGGACATCATTGTCGAGCAGGTTGTGTGGAGATCATGTTTGTGACATTTGTTGCCACTATGTGATCTTGTTTGCTGTGTAGGTCTGTCGAGTCATGGCCCTTCAGATGCTGACCTTGTTTTTGGCTGCCTACGGTTGGTGGATGCATCCTACAGGTGTTCTCTTGTTTTGTGTTGTGAGGGCAGCTCATTTTCTAGTTCATAACCATGAGTGTGCTTTATTATGTTCAGCTTCTAATAAGCTGCCAGGATGTCACCTGACCTACCAAAATGTGAGCTTGGAGAAAGAAGGATGCCTCTCGTGTAGCCTCGTGGAGACAACCATTTGTTCTGGATACTGCTCCACAGAGGTAACGTTTCTTCTCTGACGTTTCCCTCGACAGACAACTGCAACAATGTTGTATTGGTTGTCTTCCATGCAGTACCCTATCTTCTACGGCTTCCCTAGCGAAGAGCCTCAAGTGTGTATGTATGAGCGTGTGCACCACCAACAGTTTGAGCTGTCTGACTGCCTTCCAGGCGTGGACCCTGTGGTCAAGTACCCAGTGGCATTAAGCTGCAGTTGTGCAGCATGCTCCATCCTCACGTCCAACTGTAATGAGGAACCCATGGAACCTACCAAACCTGACCTCTGTGCTCAGATCCCCGCTAAGTAATTTGTGACCTTTGCATCACCTACCTTTGTGTCGTCTTTATGTTTGAGATTGTGGAATGGATAATAGTAAAGATAGCAGTTTCAACAGGAACCATGCAGGATCGTGTCTTTGCATGTTTAGACAGAATGAATAGCACATACTAAATTGTACATGGATACTTCATTTAGATTTTGTATTGTGCACTTGTGTTTGATCAGTTATGAAGGGAACTAAATAAAAGCAGTAATTCAAACTACTTCACTGGTTCTTCTATATCAAACAAATTATTTTAGGTGTATTTACCTGACATGTTTCGGCGGGTTCTTCCGCCTTCATCAGAGTGTCACTGATGTGGTTGTGACGCGTCTTAATCAGCTGATGGATGAAGGAGTGGCTCACCTGTCAGATTTGACATCATACATCGGGGAGACAGGGAGGAACTTCATCACAAGAAAAACAGAACACAAGAAGGAATGTGAGAAGGAGACAGCAACAAGACAAACAAGAGCAATAAAACTACAAGCAGAACAGGAACACTACAAGTCAGCCATTACCGACCACTGCAAAAGAGAAAACCACATCATGGACTGGAAAAAGGCCAGAGTCATCCGCACTGAAGAAAACAAACATCAGCGTTGGATCAGGGAGGCCATTGAGATCCGCAAGCGGGGCCCAAAGACCATCAACAGGGACGAGGGAGCCTACATGCTCTCTCCAACCTGGACCAGCATTTTGGAGAGGTGAACTGACAGCAGTGGGCGTGACTCACCTGTCACACGTCACAGTAACGCAGCTTAGTCGCTCTTTTTTTTCATATACAAATTATAGTAATTTTTTCGCGCATCCCAATGAGTGGAGAACTTGACTTCACTTTACTGTAGCACTGCGTGCGTCACGAGACTATAGACGTCACGTTATATTGCTTAAACGTTTTAAAAACTGTAATGTCAAAAGCATCTTGAACCCGGAAAAAAAAAGTCTGGTAATGTCAAAAGCATCTTGAACCCGGAAAAAAAAAGCCTGTAAACAAAGCTACGTCACAGCAAGGCGGTATTTCCGGTTAGATATAAAATGATGACGAACACGCAAAGACGTGTATTTTTAAGCACTGTTCACCCCATTAAGTGCACAGATTGTCTGAGTTATCGCGTTCCTACCGCGGTGAAACCGCTCTATACGTTGTGGTTTCGTAGCAGGTTATAAACCTATCTGCTGGCCGTCTATGCCAAGCTCCAGTGGCGCAATCGGTTAGCGCGCGGTACTTATATGACAGTACATTGTAGAGCAATGCCGAGGTTGTGAGTTCGAGCCTCACCTGGAGCAGAATTTTGCATAGAACCCTCTTCTTTTCTTGACTGTTAACTATGAATGTATATAGTAATCGTCTTGGTTATCGATTAATTAATGGTCTTTTTTCATCTTTTCTTGCCGTGGCAATACTGAAAACATGGAGGATCCTTTAAAGCAGCGCTTTGGTTTTGCTGCCAGTAGGGAGCAGCATTTATCCGCAAGTAACCACTGCCCTAACTCCACCATCCTTCCCATTTCAGTACAAATGAAAGCAATATATAGTTCCACCAGCAGGCGACACTGTTGTCCACAGTTTGCCTCTCTTATATTTACTGACGTTTTGCAAACTGAAGTGACTGCACGGATATGATTGGCTGTGTGTACTGTTTGAATAAAAACACTTGGCCCAGCAAGTATACCTCAAATATCTATCCATGTATCCTATTTTTTTTTTCTCCATATATCTCACATACTGTTATCCAGAAGGACTTAAAACGAAAAAACAATCTGCTTCAGACTATATTTACTATAAAAGAAAAATTGTTTAATATGAGGATCTTAATTTAGGGATATTAGACTGAAGTACCATTAGATCACACAGTTCTTTACAGACCTTGGAATATATTCTCTTAGTGATAACTCCATTCCACTGTTCACATTCTGAGTTGGAATTAGTGCAGAAAAAAAATCACCTCGAAAAGTTTACTTTTCCCTGACAATTATTTATAGCACAGGTGTCAAACTCAAGGCCCGGGGGCCAGATACGGCCCGCCACATCATTTTATGTGTCCCGCGAAGACAAATTGTGCATCAAATTCGTGTGTCATTACTGGAATTGCAAATTGTCTTCACTTTTAATCATCTTTTTTTTAAAAATATTTGACCAGTTTCTACTCGTCTGATTTGAAAACGAGTTATTTTTCAGTTTGTTTTGTAGCTTTTACTGTATATAATATGAGGTGCTCATACATTTAATTGGTTTGACAGTCATATTGGCCCTCCGAAAAAGCTATGACTACAATGCGGCCCGAGAAAAAAATGAGTTTGACACCCCTGATTTATAGTATCAGAATTTCCAATAATTTAGAAGAGTATAAGAGTATTAACGCACAAAATTCTCAAATCAAGTCTTGTTTTGCAAGGAGTTGGCCAGATTTGGTCATGAAATCACATAACAAGCTGTGCAAGAGCTATTGGTTAAGAGTTGAATACATTGTACTGTAATTTTAATGACGTGAATGTGCAAGTGCCCGTGAGTCACACTGTTCCCAGGAGAAATAAATTGGGATTGGAATGCTGGGATTTAAGAATTGATATTCAATGTTTTA
Organism: Syngnathus acus; assembly: GCF_901709675.1. Classification (NCBI taxonomy): domain Eukaryota; kingdom Metazoa; phylum Chordata; class Actinopteri; order Syngnathiformes; family Syngnathidae; genus Syngnathus; species Syngnathus acus. The sequence goes on from NC_051100.1 coordinate 6,171,285, forward strand.
AGGCTCAATCTGGCCTGGGATTTAAGATTTGATATTCAGTGTTTTATGGCTCAATCTGGCCTACAACACAATGATTGTGTCTCAGTATTTACATCATGTATGTGTTGGTTCCATTTTCTTGTTCTGAACATGTCAATCTGCGGAAAACAATCATTAACAGGTTGACCAATAATTCAAATCATTCTACACTTGGTGCCCTATAGTATATTTTAGTATGTTTTAAGACTTCTATCCAAACCTTCCTCCAACATGCCACAAACCGCAGAGCATGTGTCGCAAGTTTTATTAAGCATCTGTTGGTGATTACCAATGAATTTGCTCACTGTGTAGCAATATGACAGCTCTCAAGTTCCAGTTGTAAAGGTATAATCATCATTATTATTGTTTTGTCATTTTCTCCCCTTCCATTGCACCCTCAAGCCAAGAGAAACTTCAGCATTGCAGCATTTATCAAGTAGCCAGAAGGAAATGATGACATTCTGCTTGGCTGAACACCAACAATGTACTTATCCGTGTGCACGCATGCACGTCTATTTGTTGTAATGGCTTTGACATTACAATGTTGACAGCAAAAATGTAATTTTTAATTGAATTTGTAATGTCCAAGTATAGTCTCCTTTAAAAAAAAAAGGAAACAAATTAAATGTCTTATAAAATAATTCACTGTACACTACTACTATTGTACTATATATATATACTTACTAGTTACTACCAAGGGCGTAGTGGCCATCGGGAATTTTGGAATTTCCCCAAATGGCCGATTTATATCGGCGGATACCAGTTAGAAGTTTGCTTTGAGTTCCATATTTTACTATGGACACAGGCAGCATTATAAGGACCCTCTTCTCTCTCATGTCGAGAAATATTTTTGTACAAGCCGTCCATCATGTGTATGTGTTTGCTCATTAGTTGTGCGGATCTGTTGGCAGCCGGCCTATCGTTCCCCGTGGGCACATGAAGGGCGGGCGGCGTGGTGGCTGGGGGCAGGGAGCTGCTGACATGGCTGCCCAGTTCAAAGAGATGGCGCAGTAGATGCAGGCACACAGCGAACAGACCGGCCTTTATATCCACACTCTCTGAGCCTGGGAAAACTCTGTAGATCCCCCGTTGTCGCCTGCGGTTACAGATGGGGAGGCAAGTGGACTTACAGGTGCTGCTCAGGCTCGACCATATTCCAGAATTTGATACGTCGAAAAAAAAAATACAAGTATTCCATGTATTTCAATGAGGATAATGAATTGATGAATGACAGACGCTCTGGGGTTGCATGTGAAAATTAGCCACAACGTTTGATATCCATGTTCACTTTTTGGCTGTAAATGAAGTATAAATATTGCAGCTTTAAAATTGAATACTGTTCTGTGAAAAGCCACACACCATCATTCAATTTGTGGTATTTAGTCTGGTGTACAGAGGCTGGGTCCTTTGACATGCGCTGGACAAATCATCCTAAACTTGAAATGAGAGAAGCTGCTTTGATTGGTGTTGAATTAAGTCGGCCACTTTCACGCCCACAACGGCGCAAACCACTATTTTTAAAAGTGTCTGTGCAGTTCGGTCCTGGTCCGACCTGCCTCACCTCTTGATAGCCATGTGGTCCTCCATGTTCATCAGTTCTTTTCAATCCATTCTACTCTTCTTTTATTGTATGTACAAGATGACCAATATCAAAGTCTACTCAGACATGTGACTGACGCTGTTGTACTTATGGTTCAAATCAAACCTAGCACAAGACAGCAATCCTCCATGAATCCAACATAAAGTAGCCTTTAAAGCTGTTTTTCCTCTCTCTATTTTAAAACTGTTTTGATTGCACCTTCCAGCAGGTTGATTATGATAACACTTGTTGGATGTGAATTTAGTGTAAATTGGCAAGGTATCACTCAGCAGGTCCTTGCGGTTTTATTAATAGTGCTTTGCCTCTGAGGGCTATGAATGTGACTATTGAGCACGGAAGAAGGCTTAGTAAGCAAAGCGTAAGAATCTGTACGTGTGTGACTGGATAAGTAGAGTGGTACGTTTGGCCAGTGTCTGATGTGAGCAACCCATGCAGGGGGTGTAAGTTCAACTTGTGGCTAGAAAGAAAGGGAAAGGCTGACATCATTCTTTCCAGTGGAGAGGCTTGTTATTGTTGCCACTTAGTATTTTTGTCAAGAAGAGATGAAGTTCTTGAGGTACAACAAACAAGTCTGTGGACCGTCGTTTCCTCGTGTACACACGCACGCACGAAAAAAAAAAGAATTATATTTGCAAGGGTCTATGCATAGCCATTGCAAGCCATGCAACATTTATTTTTGCTGGGATCTTCACAGAAAGCTCCAAGCAACCCTTCAAAGCGCTAGTCGCAAACAGCTTTTAATAAATACCGCAACTTAAATTGTTGTTTGTTGTGAGCTTTCAAATGAAAAGCATAATGGGCAGGAAAGAGAACGGAAAATCTTTTTCTCTACTGTATACTCTACTCTTTGCTTTTACAATGCTGTTTGCTTTAAACCCCTTGACACAAGTAAAAACTAAAAAATCCGGACAGAAAATTATTTCGTGAAGCACTTTGAGCACCAAACTTTGGGTACTTCACGACTACTCTGTCTGTTTGTATACGTTCGTCAGTGCCTTCGCTGGAGATTAGGTGTGGTATTAGAGGGATGTCATTTGTCTTCCCTCCCTCACATTCCATTGTCCCAAACATACACCATCACATCGCAGCCTTATGAGACCCCCCCCTCGCTCTACCCTGCCCTACTTCAACACACCACTCATCCCCCTTTGGCAATGCTTCCCTCCTTCCCTCAGCCTCCCTTAAATTTGGACATCAGAGCAGGCAAGCCCAATCCCTCTTTACCAGGCACTCAGACCTGTTAAATCAACAGACGGCCGCGTCTATTGTCCTACAGCTTGATCTGGAGTGTGTGTGTTGGTTTGGCCGGGCTGGTAGGTCAGGATAAGGTTTGGACAGCATTGGATCCCCACTAATCCCACAAAAAAGCAAAGATAAAACCAAGTCCAGGACCTCCGGCGCTTTGAGTACACCCTCTTCCACCTGCATACTCACACTGACACCGTGTTGTGATTATCAGAGAAGTCCATATTCCAAAGTTACGTTTTTTAATTCAACTGACCGTGGATTTAAATGAGTTTTTTCTAGAGTTTGGTTTTGCATTGCCTAAGAAAGAGAGGAAGACTGGCGGTGTAGTAGAAAGAAAGTTCCCACTTCAACTTCTCTGCCAGCATTCATAATTCCCGAAACACTGTGAAACGTCTGCACAGTCAACATAAGCTTTGATGAAGCTCCGTGTCTTCTTGACCTTCAACTCCTTCAAACTCCTCTGTGACTATTTCAGAGGAAAGAATTAAGCCGTTGGGCGTGAGTGTAATGCACACCGCCCATGTGAATTGACTTTAAACGGGGAGGGGGACAAAGTCAGAACATGGCAAAAGGTTTTGATTTATGGGGGTAGAACTACATTTGATATTCATTTCCGCAGCGGTGGCCAGCTAAAAAAACAGCCTGTAAATAGACCCGTCCTGACAATGGTGCAGTGTGGAGAGAGAGAACGAGAGAGAGAGACAGAAACTGCATGCGTGCGTCACTCCTATTTTAGGAATGCTTCGGGGCTCTTTCAGTCAAATTCAGGCCAGATGTTTCTGATTCGCTAAACACATATAATAAGTAATTATTGAAAACACCTTTCACTCGCCCAGTGTTGTGCGGTGCTTCATTTTGTGTAATCGAAGCTGCGGTTTCTCAAACAGGCACTGGATCCAAGACTTTATTGAAAGCCAGCTAAACTGCCCTGCAGTCAGAATTTCCTGATTCAAGATGAGAGAAAAGGGAGCTTAAAGACATATTACCAGTCCCGCTTTGGTGAGAAGATGGAGTGAGAGAGGGGCGGTCTGGAGTTGTTGGAGAGAAGAAGAGGGAAAGATCAGCAGATTTCATAGCCATCCAGGTGGAACAAGATGAAAAGATTGGTTCGAGATAGAAATGATGAGGCTGCTCATTCTTGGGAGGCATGCAGAACTGCTACGGGAATATTCACGAGTTACTCTATTACAAAAAATACATAGTGGTAACATGGGTTCAGTTACCACTCAGTGATGTGAACGCATCTACCAGAATAGAAAAAGAAAATCCATGTTCATTCCATGCAAGGTTAAAATATAGTATTTCTGAAAACATTACAGTATATGGATCTCTGATACAATCGCAATTGTGGTCATCACTTGAATTATTTGTTGTGGTACAGCACGACAAAAGAATTGTTTTGCTGTTAAATATAATTATAATATACAATATAATAATATATAATAAAATATAATATAATATATACTAAATATATGATAAAATATTTTTTCTCAATGACAACTGCCACGAGTCTTGTCTTCAAAAGAAATGTATCATTTGAAAATGACAGTTTGTGATGTGGCAATATGGAGTTTGAAATGGTGATCGCCTGCGATGCAAGTGATGGCGGACTCCTCCTACAACATTTCCACACAGAAATTACCCCAGGGGGACAACTTTCTAAAGTGTACCAAAATAAATCATCAAACAACAGTCTTGTTGCCTAAATACAACATGTGAGTCATCACATGCTTGCTTGCTCATTACTAGTTATTGCTGTGTTCATGCTACAATACCTAGAACAGATTAGTCCATACATGTAGTCGGTGGGATGAATTATTCTTGTCTCTCCTTGCACTGTACTTTTGGTTATCCCCCGTACGACTACTTTTACAAGTCGCTGCCGAGCTATGTTTGCACAAGCTTACATTTCTACAAATTGGTGTCTGATTCTGTGGGGGTGTCTGGGTTCCTGTTCTCCATGTGGGTGTTTGTGCACCGTGTGTGCAAGATGGGGAGTGAGGAAGAAAGAAAGAAGGAGATGGGATGGGGGATGACAAGCTGGATCTGATTATGGCTTGGAATGACTGGGAGGCTTTGCGGTGCGGTGCTTTCTCAATAGCACATTCCTGTGAGCAAGCCGAGGCAGGATCCAAAACTCCAGACCAGCCCCTGCCAGAGGGATTGAGGAAAATGAAACGGTCAAAACTTACATTTCAAAAGGCCTAGCTAGATGGAAGGACGGGAGCCGAAATAATGATTAATCAGTGTGCTGTGCTACATCCAGGAGATATTTTTTCTTTGGTCTACATTAAGGTTGGAACAGGGGTTTATTGTTTTGGGGTTATTGGTGGAGTAAACATGGCCGCTGAAATTGTCAACAGTGAGTAGAGCGACATTTGCAAACAGAAAGCAACTTAGCAGAAGCTTACGTGTACCAATGTTGTCATTTTTGGTACGTGTGTGTTTGGCAGTGTGCCAGTTTGCTCAAGTAAGCGCTTTGCAGTGACCACTCAGTCCTGAAATGCAAAACACTCATTAGCTCTGAAATCAATTCTTAGTAGACAGGCGCCCATGTGCTCGGCCTAAAAACGAGTGCATCTTCATTTTAGTGTGGGGCAAGTCTAGTTTTGTGTTTCTGGCACCACGGTGTGTGCCTTGTTTTTTTTTTTTTTGCATCTTTGCCATTTTTAAAACTTCTCCTTTTCTGATATTTAGACAAAAAGACGGCTAACATTTGCAACATTTGGGAGAGCCAGGCAGTGGCAAGACTACCAAACATATTACTGAGTTACAGACAAGAAATCAACTGCTCCGATCATTTAGGGGAAGCCCGCAACCGCATCAAAATCTTGTTTGGTTTGATTTAGCGTGTTCCGAGTGCATGCCAATTGGATGTCTGTGTCTAAATTGCGTAACATTATTGGGAGACGGCACTACCAGTTATCTCTGTGTGATGAAATGAACCAGGCACAAGCAAAGGCAGAGCTGAAAGGAGGAATGTCAAAAGTGATATAGTATGACTCCATCTTGCAATTGGCTCAGTTTGACCTTATCAGGGGTGTCGAACTCATTTTTATTGCGGGCCACGTAGTTATGGTTTCCTTCGTGGGGTCATTAATACTTTCTTATATTATCGCATACACACAACAGAATCCAGCATAAAAAAACGTCAACAATTTTCTAATTTGTTTTGAAAGTGGGGTTTTAAATAAATGTTGCAATACCTCACTGTTATTAAAATATAAGACCATTTACAACTTTGGTATTTTAACAAGAAACATGAAGTTGACACGAGTTGTCTTTGCGGGCCACATAAAATGATGTGGCAGGCCGGATCTGGCCCGCGGGCCTTGAGTTTGACACCTAGAGGCTCCAAATTCATATTGCTGAATACACAATAGGTTGTCATCATTTTTCTTTCTGCTTTTTCAAAAATATTTACACAGGTAGAAAATATCAGTTCTCCTGCAAAATGTAGGTTTCTCACCCAACACAATGCTTAAAGATGCAAAATCACAAGGCCTCATGCCTACACGCATTCCCCGTCGATGGCTTTGGGCATGGGTAGACGGAAAACTGACATACTGACACGAGTCAGTGAAAACCAGACATCCCGTAAGGAAACCAGATAAGGAGGCCTTCCTCCCACTGCTTACTCATCTCAGTGCCAGGAAATGCGCGTGTGGAGGGAGCTGGGGGAAGACCAAAAGGGTTTTCCAGGTCTTTGCACAGGCCTTTGTTCCTTCAACTACTCCCGCCACCATCGCTGCCGACTGTTAACACCTCAACGGACTTACAAAAGAACCCCCCCCTCGACCCGACCTCACCAGTTTACCGGGAAGTCAGTGTGAAAGCAAGCTTTTGATTTACTGCAAGGAGGAAATAACATTGACTTGTCCATGCACTGCTTTTGCCCTTCCCTCCACACTTACTCTTTGTTTAAAGGTTTGTTTACTATTCTCTGTATGGAAAATCCTTCAGGAATGTGGAGGAAGTGGGAGTTTCCTCCCAGTGCAAATTTTAATAGGTTTGGGTGGAGGGGAACAAGAGAAGAAGGAGGCAACCTTTTCAATATTTCAAAATGCTTCAGGTAGCCACTGTGCAAGCAGTTGCACAATCTGAAACAGGCCAAAGTCAGAGAAGAAAGCTTAGCAGAAAAAGATCTTTTCATGGATGCTACACTTCAATATTAAGCAGCCCAATAATTCTTGTCAATTTGACACACTTTCAGAACCAAGCAGCTGAAAAAATATTTACATGGCTCTTTAATTTCACACTTGTTGGGTTGGAAGTGCCCCCAGAGAACACTATTTGTATATAAGCAATGGAAAAAAAAATGTTTTCCCTTTAGACTGGTGATGGTGCTGAGCAAGCTCAGACTATTTTTGTCTCCTCTCCCAGAAGAACATTAAGGGTTTGATTTACATATGTGCGTGTGTAAAAACAGGCATAGACCTGATTGCACATCAAAACAGATGTGAAAGTTGATCTACTAAGCAGGTGCCACTAGGATTATGTCTGCCAAACGCCTTAATTGGAGTGGCCTTGCAGACTCATCATAGGACAACTCGGTCCTTTTCTGAAGCTCTTCTTGAACTCACCATGAAAGACGGACAATAAAAACGGACCTTTCTTACCCTGATGCTTTTTTATCAACTCTTGCAATTTATGATTGAAACTGTTGTCTGCAATGCCAAACACCCACTAAAAGCCATTTCGATTTTTTTGTATAAACTCAAGTCTTAACACAACAAATTTATATGAATAAAAACATGTTTAAACTTAGCAATATTGTATGACTTTGGTTTGTGAGCAATATTTTGTGGTTGATGCAGTCATGCTTGTCCACACACAGAGAATGACCCCATGAAAAGAGGCTGAATCATCTATTTTAATAAAGAGCCTGTATTTCCATGCCTCTCAAATTCTGACGCTCTGTCTTGACCACCAAAGCACCAAGGCTGCCCGTAGAAATGTCCACAGAAAAATGGATGCCTGCTGACTGAATCAATGCAGTAGTGTGTACTTAAAAGTGTGACTGGCAAGCATAAAAAAATAAAAATAAATAATAATAAATAAATAAAATAATCCAGACCTCTCTGCTAAAGTGGAGAACGACTTTCAAAACATCTATCCACCAATACCTCACTGCAATTGAAGGACGTCTGGGACCAAGTCAATTTCTTGCCTTCCGTCAGCCATTGTGGGCATGAAAAATCAAAATGTGGTATACCATGCTGATCACGACAGACATGTCAGTGGAACTTGGCTGCAGCACTTTTGCTCTGACCTACCAATTAGTGGATGGAAAAATGCTGACGTTATTGCGGGCGAATTTGAAATTTGAATGGTCAGAGGAACAGTCCAGTCCCATTGCTAATATAGTTAAAGGTACACACTTTGAATGTGTTTGTACTGGCCAAAGGTGTGTGTGGGAAAGTTGAATAAAAATGTCTGACTGACGTGTGTAGATGTCTATGATTTGATCTTTGCTGTGTTTATGTGTGAATGGGCTCGAGGAATTCCAACTCCCCCCCATCAAGCAATCTGTTCATCTCTCAGCACTCTTGTAGGAGGACATGAAAGTCTCGAGCGGGTGATCATAGGACTGGTTTTTCTTTTTTTTTGGAAACAAGACTATCATACTGGTATGCAGCGTGCCTGTCAACGCTCAGTGGACTAGGATTGTTTTGGAGTATTGTTTAGATACTGAGATTCTGCTGCTTCTCCTTGGAGGCTATCTAGTTATAGAGTTATTGCAAAATATGGCAAATGGATATAATTTCCCCTTCTTTTCTTTGAAAATAATAAAATTATAGAAGTTATTCATGTATAACCAATGTACATCTTCAAATTAAGTACACATGACATTGTGATTGGTGACAACTGTACCAAGGAAAATATTATAAAATATATATCTATATATATATATCTATAGTATCTGTGCTTTTAAAGTATGCTTGAGGCGCTTTATTCATTTATCCTCTCGTGAGGATGAAAATGGAGTTGTCCTACAGTGAACAAAAATTTTACATTGTTACACACCTTTACGGAATTTTGTGGACAGGTTGGACAGTGAACTAAAATATGTCCAGGAATTCATTCTGATAGACTGATAAGTATCATCATTTGTTCGTTCGTTCCTTCGTTCATTCTCACCACCGCTGATTCTGTTCACGGCTGTGGGGGCCGCCGAAGTCCATCATGATTAAAGGTTCCACTGACCGGAATAAGGGCGCCGGGATACAAAAATTGTAATCTCTCAATCACCGCTTGCATGACGTCATCCTTGCACCAGCTGATGGTTGAATGTCAACAAACAAATGCGCTTTTGGAACAACTATGTCCGTTTTATTAGCGAGCGACCTCACAATTCCCAAAACGACAAATGGAAGAAATGTGTCAAATCTCCTGTGAACAATGACATATTGCTTTATCTCCACACGAGTGGCTCCTGAGGGATTTCAAAGTAAGAATGTTTCTGTAGTAATTATAGACATAAAAAAAAAGGGTGCCGATAACATAGCATGCAAAAGGTCAACATACTGTAGACTTTATCGCACCTGCCTTTGTCTTTGCTTTCTCAACCGTGAACTGTTGTGTTTGAGTGTGAAGGCTGCCATTCAAGTTTTCTTTAAACCAGCATCTGCTCCCACAGCATCTCACAATGCAGTGCTGATTGTCAGGGGAACTTTCATGTGCATTTATTGTTTTTCAACTGTGCCGTGTCTACAATAGCTGCTGAGGAGGGAACTTAAGGGGCACTCGGAGCCAGGTCATTTTCTAAGACAAAGAAAAAGATTTTTGACTTTCACCACACAATAACAAGGAAAATATATAACTTTGATCACAATGTTTTTCTTGATCACGTGGACACAAAACAGTAATGTGTTGACGTTAGCTTCAACTTTTGATCGGACTTCGCAAAAAAAAAAAAATCAATTATATATATAAAATAAATATATATTCTATAAAAATCTGACATTCCATCATGAGTTAGTTTTATCATCACCTCTTGTAAGCATAATAATATCAGCTCAAAATTGTACCCATCTGTTTTCCATCCCACTTATCCCGATCAGACTGACGAGTGAGCCTATCCCAGCAGACTTTGAACCAGAGGCAGGTTACACCCTCAACTGGATTGCCAGCCAATTTCCGGGCACATTGTAGGCAAACAACCGTTCAACTCATATTGACACCTATGGGCAATTAACAGTCTTCAACCTTATATAGGAGGAAGCCAAGAGAAACTTTGGACAGTGCGTCAAACATGCTAACCAGTCTTCAAAATAAATGACGTCCTGCAGTATTGGTAAATGTGGTAGAGCAGGATATTATTCGTCATTTTCTTTCTGCCAACCTCATGCCTCATCACGCCCGTGAATGTCAGTTGATAACCAGTAAAAGCGTGAGATGTGAAAACATGTGGCATCATCAGCCTTCAACTTGTGTTTACGAGCTGATTCAAATGTCCCAACTCAACAAGAGAAAATATAAAAGATGCATTTATTGTTCAGATTCACAGCTTCAAAGTATATCGAAATATGATTTGCTGTTGACGTCAGCATTTCCCAGCATGCCCTTTCCCTATTTGAGGCGGCCATTTTTGAAAGGAAATTTGGCACAGGTTTTATGGACGGGTGCCATTCTTGACTCCATACCCATCGTATATATCCATATACATGTTCACTTGATACTACTTGTTCTACTCTTTATGTAACTACAATGTGTGTTGGCCGCATATGGTCAGGATGGCTGGAGCCCCAGACTGAAACAAATCATCACGATGACATCAGAGGACAAAGTGTACTCATAATAATGTTGGTTTCCATGTCTACGATTTGCACCCAAGAGTGTGGCCTTCACCTCCAGCCTGGTCCCATCACACTGCATCAGTTTCATTCTGACCTCCATACTGACTCCAAACTATAATTTGACACTGGTTTCCTTATCTTTGCTTTTGGTTGTCCTTTAACTTGTTTTTCTTCACCCTTATGACTCTTCATTCCTGTCTGTTTCTCTTTTGCTTCCCTCTTTGATGACTGTTTTTCTTGGCACACTGGTGGTTTAGTTCCAGTGACCAAGCAAATTTCCCTTCTTTTTTTTCCTTTCCTTTCTATTCCTGGCCAATGTCTCTGTGTCCACAGGTGTTTCTCTGAAAAAGTTGCTCCCATTTTATTGACTTTCGTCCTCATTACATCACAGCATCAGAACATATGAATGAGTTTATGTGCCTTTTTCCTTCAATCTGGCGCTTTCCTCAACACATCCTTCTGATTACGTCTACGTGAGTGTGCATACGGTCAGGAGGTGTGTATCGCTCCAGAATCTCTCGATTTAGGAAAGCCTGGCATGGTTTCTAAGGTTCCATGGAGAGAGAGAGGCAAGTGTTATGTAATTAGACCTAGTTCTATCGATGCTGCAGATGTGTGTTTTATCCATGCGTACGTGGGTGGGTGTTATGGTAAGCTATCCATCTCCAGGGCATCTGCTCTCCATTATGGTTTAATGGATGTCAGATAAGAACATGACAAACAGATTTGGAGAGCCTGAGAGACGCCGAAGCACACCCACTGGGGGAGCTAGAGACACACTGCACAAAGGATAAGTCTTCCATTCGTCCTGCTCGTTTTTCATCAAGGCCACTCAAACTCAAATCATTTTGTCGATAATTTGTGGTGCCCGATGGGTTGGATTTGTCTTGAACAATACAATGGGTTGCAGCTGAGAAGAAAATCATTAGAGAGTTTGCTTGTTGAACTTTATTCGCCTATTTGGGGTTAGTCTGAAGTCATGGATGCTACCACATGTCGGGAAATTGACTTAATCGCAACTGGATTTAGAGTGGACATGCAGTCAATATTCAGGTTGAGGTCGAAATTTCGGTTTCTGAAACATTTGTAAAAATCTGTTTACATGCGTCTGAGTTGCTCCTTCATTTAAATATCTTGATTCGACTCACGGACGGTTTTTAAAAACCCGATTAAGAGCACATTTAGGCTTTTTCTGCATGTAAATGTATTCCAGAGTCCATATATCAGAGTGAATTTGTGCACATCCATGCATGTAGACCTGTATGCAAACCGTACATTTCCGAGATAACGTATGCCAGATGTGCACAACTCTTCAATCCTCCGAGTCCACTTACTGTAAGTCCGTTAATAGTGCTTGACAAGTCCTGACGTGTAGATATCGTGGCGGTTTATAAAGCAAGCCGAGGGAAATTTTGTTGCACTGCTCCCATGCAAAACATTGCATGTGTTTACATACTTTCAGCTTTACATGTTCTATAATGATGGGTGATTTGAAACGTGTTGCAACATTTCAGTTGTCTTTGATTTATAGGCGTGTTGATTCAGCCAACAAGCAATTAGTGGAAAGCCCATTGGCAACCTCAAGAGGTCTCATAATCTACAGGGAACCATTGCTCATTATGTGAGATGATGAAAAGCATCAGAGCATGTAAAGAGGGACGGGGAAAGTATAAGAATACTTTAACTCTTTGTGTCTGACATATTCCACAATTAAAGCAATAAGATCCAATAGGAATATATTGGTTGTTGACTATATGATGGCTAGCAGTTAACTTTTTTATCTCTTTAAGTGAGCTAATTTCTGTTAAAATTGCTACATTGCAGTTCGCTCATGTGCTGTTGCTGCACATCAGTTTGCAGCAGGAATAAATAACAAATAATTAAAAAAATATATATAATAAATAATAAAATATATATATAAAATAAAATAATTATAAATAAAATAAATAAAAACCAAAACACTGGCCCTTCTATGACTGGCAGGTGTGATCCATGCAATTACATAAAATAGTCGCCATCAGACGGTGTCGGAAGATTGCACTCAGAGTCCAGGAAGGACAAAAACATTCTGAGAAAAATCACAGATGGATGCTTTTTGTACATAAATAAACAGTGGATGTGTCCGAGGGTAAGAGGGCGTCTGGTCACCCCAATGAACACATGCAAGCAAGCTCACACGCTGTCACGTACTGATAACTCTCAGCTGCTCTGGACAACAACCAGCACTGTCTCGCAATGACAATAAACTTGTTCAGTTTTATCACAATTAACTGTCTTACAGTCACCCCTAAATGCACCCGAGCATGTATACACATGCGCACACACACACAGACACACACACACACAACCCTTGTTGGACCAGTTTACAATTTGGGTTTGGTTCTTTTGTGACTGTGTGATCAATGGCCTCAGGGTGTGAATGATAACAAGCATAGCACTTTATTTTTCCAAGAACAAAGCCCTGAGATGGTGTCAAATAAACTGAAGCAAAATATTATATTTGAAATAACTAATAAATAAAGCCCAATATTGAAAATTGAAAGGGAAAGAGTAGTGTACTTCACATTTTTCATCCCCATGCTATGCCATTTTTTTCCATGAAAAATATTAACAATTTTAATGGTTATATACTATATTTAGTTGTTTCATATGTATGAATAAACTTTGGTAATTGTCATAAATATAGGCAGTCTCTTTTTATAATTTCTTCTCTTTTTATAATTAAAGAGGGAAAACATGCTTTCTCTTGAGACTTAATCCTATCTTAATCTTATTCATTTGAAATGAGTCAGGAATGCGTTTGTGTATAAGACACATTTAGAAAAATGCCGCTGCTGCAGCAAAAAAAAAAAGAAATTTCCTGCCATAACTGGGTTTGAAATGTTCTCTGAGTCTATTTTCTCTCAATTAATAAGTTGACTGTTTTCATCATGGCTACTGTACTATAACGGGCTCTATCTACAGCTCACAATTAGGCTAAGATCTTATCATGGCCTTGGCCCTCCATGTTCTCCTCCCAGCTCTTTTTCATCCCCCCCTAAAAGAATGCTTGTTTATCTTTCACCCACTCCAGAGAAGTCAAGAACAAAGATGCTTTTTGTGGTTTTGTTGGTGCATGTGACACTATGAATGTGCAAGCATGAGTGATGGTGGTGCAGAAAGTGGGTGAAATATCATTGCTGGAGGAGAAACTGCTTTGGAACAGATGCAAACTGTCAGTGGATTGGAAACTTTCACAAGAGTACAGTCTTTCATGTTGGAGCATGATTTTGCTCTCTTTAAAAGCTGAACCCCTGCACTTCCAGTTGCCCCTGTCGGAATAGTTTCTCATGCATTTGCTTGGATGTTCGAATTTCCACAGACGTATTACATGCAACCGCTCACATTTCCGGGTGCATACAAATTCAAAGCAGAGAAATTCAATGCCTATTAAATTTACTGCATTTACTTTTTGCACATATTTTTCACAGCATAAAAAAGCAGAAAACAAATGTAAAAAAAATAAAATCGGGTTCTCACAGACATGCAAGATGGATGGAATAGAACAGAATATGCATGCAACTCCATAGGGTACAACAATATCAAAGCAGATTGTATTATTATTATCGATGAACATTAACTATGGCAGGCTTAGTGATAGGCTGTGCAGTTCCCATACGGACGGACGGGGGGGTCAAGATTGGGGTGCATGGGGGTGGGTGATGAGTTGAAATAAGAAACAGCTGCTTGCTCTAAATTACTGGCGTTTTGTCAAATCTTTTGAGGAGAGGAATTGGAATTACCAAAGTCAAATGTTCCAATATAAAGGAATTGGTCTGCTATCATGATGCTACAATAATTACCTGAATTATATAATCAGGCTCAAGCAACCTGAGAAATCAATCCAAGCAAGTGCACATCCAGGAAATGAGCACGTCTTAGAGTGTAAATAGTTTTAGCCATTTTTTTTATGGTAACGGCAGTGTTTTGTTGCCTGTGAAGAACATTTGTTTAGTTAGAGGCGTAACCAACTTGAAATTAGGGGGCTGTCTATGGATGAAAAAACAAAAGCTGAGAAGAAAAAAAATATATAGTACAAACACTGGTCATAGCCTACACAAATATTTGTAATTACCTAAAGAAGAAATAAATCACAGAGCACAAAGTAAGAGGCGCTGATGAGTGAAACGTTTAGAGAGCTGCAAAGACCCTAACACAACTGTTAGTGACATCAGCAATAACCTCCAGAAGGCAAGAATCCAGGACATCCCAAAACAAACAAATGAAAGAGGCTGTAAAAAGCTGAAAAAGAATCACAAAAGAAGAATGTAAATATTTGCGGAAGGCCGATGAGTCTCGGGCTTCGTGCATTCAAGCATTGTATTTTCAACCATTTTCACAACTGTTAAAATACATTTGGCATGATCAAGAAATGACTGACGTTCTCACATATTTTCCCTTTGCGTATTACCCCAAAATAAAATGTTGCTTCATATGTGAGTATACGAATCTCAGCTACCGTTTTGCAACCGCTATATAGTTGATACATAGTCTGATTCAATTTTGATGGATGAAGGCTGCAGACAGAAAAAAAAAAATTCACACGTGTGAACAAAAGGTTCAAGTCAAGAATAAACATGGCTGTCCTTCAGGGACGATGAAGCTCAGAGTCAGAACCACCATAAGGAATTAAACAAATGATTACAGTGTAAGATTCTTGGATTTGGAGCACAATTCTGGGGCTGAACCTTAATCCCTCACAAATCATACAAGCTTGTTACTTTTAGTCCATTAGTGGTCACTTTATGGCCAAAACAAGAGACTCAACCTATACGTCCCCCCCCATTTATTTTCAAGGCCCACACACTTTAAAATCCCTCATTCCACGCCAATCTGCCTCATACTCAACCCTATAATTGTAGTGGGGGGAAAAAAAAATCCGTGGCTGTTATTTTTATTGAATTCCCAATAACTTTACCAAGACTACAGTTAAGTAGAGCAGCCTGGGATTCGTGCCTCAAGTATGTGGGCCAATCTGAGGCCAGTGGGAATCTGGAGCCAAACAGGGAGGTGGAAAGGTCATTGGATGTGTGTGTGTGCAATTTTTCTTATTGATTTATTTTATTTTTCACACGGCGCAGGGGGAAAACAAGGCAGCGTTGCCAGGTATAAATCCACCCGATGGACAAATGGACACTAATAAACAGACTTGATCCGCTGGGAGTCGTAACGGAGCTTTGCGTTAATTTGCGTGAGTGACGAAATGCATGTGAAGTGTGTGATTATATTTGCCCGCTTATGTTTTACAGTGCAACTTACTCTGAAAAACATGACCAAGCTTCATATCGCCTTCCATGAATTTTCACGGATCCTCATTGATTTGTTCTGCAACTGTTGTTTTTTTGCTATACAGTGACCCCTCGCTTTTTTTGCGCTTCATCTGTCGCAAATGCGCTACGTTGCGGGTTTAGAAGTACTATATAAGAATGTCTATAAGTATAAATGTAATTTTCAGGAGAGAGAAGGAAAGGAAAAACAAGTAGGCTAGTCATTATGCTACATTGTATATATTATGTCTTGTGACTTCCAAGTGTGTGCATGTGTTTCTGTGCCTGTGTTTGTGTGCGAATCTGTGGTAAACGTGTTCTGGTCAGTGTAACTCAATTTAAGCGTCAAACTGTGTCGTGAAATCAGGCCTGCTGTATATTTTACCCCTCTGCTCTCCAACGTTGGAGATACCGCAACACTTTTTCATTTTCACACACGCACACACCAATGGAGCGGTTGCCCAGTGCGTCCCAGAAAGCAGGTTCGGTTACAGAGTTAAGTGAATGGCAGCGGTGACACGGTTGACACTTGACTCTACCGCTGTGGGCACTTTGGAGTTATGAGGGCCTCTACTGACTGCCCACCAAATGGATTCCCAGATAAAGCATCCTGTCTGAGCTGCTAGGGGGTCTGGATGTGGATGTCTGTGTGTCATTGAGCAGGAGCTTCAGTTCCCAGCATCAGTGGCTCGGCCACAGCTGTCCTCTGTGGTCTTTTGACTATTCCGATTCCAGTTGCTCTGATCTCTCGAAAGACTTTCCCACAGTCACCACCAGTTACCTCTATCTTACTTTGAACACATTTGCCTCGGCCCATGACTCCATCTCAGGATGAGTGTTGCCGTTGAAAAGGTTGCTTAGTAGTCGCTTTACTGATTACTTTAAAAGTCAAGCTTGGTGTCTTGCAGCTCTTTTCTTCTTTATGACGTTCATTCCTGTTGGGGGATTTTGGTTTGGTACTTTTGCCTATGTCGACTTACACTTTATAACATTGTGTCCTGGCTGCATCTGAGTTCAAAATCTACTCCTATTATATGTTAATTGGATAAGTAACTCTAATCTGATTACTGGTCTGGAAATAGCAATGCGTTAGAGTGTCGACTGCTAAAAACATGGTCGGTCTTATTCGAGTAACTCCGAGGCCGAAGCTGCTGCACTATTTCCGAACCCGGAGCAATAAGGCGGTTTGACTGCTGATTCTCAAACAGCATGGGGTGTTGTTGCTGTTGATGCAATTAATGACTGGAGGCTGGGCTGCAACTCAGTGGCCATTACCACTAAAATAGTACTGTGGTTTCCTGGGTCCACAAAAAAACAAGTTGCGTGAAAAGTAATGCAGCATCTGCCAAGTGAGATGTTTGATTCCTGATTGTAGTTTGGCAAGAATATCATGCCTCGTCTATAGTGTGCACAACCAAGGGCCTCTTCGTTGTGTAAGTGTTCTCTCCAACCCAACATGTGTTGTAGCTCATCAAGGCAGAACATGGAAACTGTGAGTGTCTGCAGATGTTGAGAAAGAGAAGATGAGGCTTTTTTTCCATGCTGGCATTTGGTTTGAGCATGTTTCCTCACACGCCACTAAAACTCCCCAGTAGACCTTCTTCAACTAAATCTCAGACGCTTTAGGACAATCTCATAGTCAACATACTTCCCATCTCTAAAGAATAATCGTCTCGGGGGTTCGCGGCTCCGAGCAACATCTGTGCGGAATCCAAGAACAGACAAAGACATAAAATAAAAACCTTGGTGTTTTTTACATTAATGTATCAGGACTCGAGAACTTTCAAAATATGCCTTCAAAGCAGACTGTGATGAAAATAACATACGCTATCAACCATTGTGGCTAATCCTGAAATATGACAGTTGCCGCCCGGGAATCTACCCGCAATATAACCATGTAATCGCATCAGTATTTGGATGGGCCAACACAGAGGCTGCTACACCACACAGAAGACAAAATGCGTGGGAGAATAACTTTGACCTTGAAAAGTATACATAAAGCCCGCGGTGTTAGCCGTCTCTCATCATTGTCGTCAGACCAACAGACATTCACACGCTGCCCGCCCCCAGGCACCTGTTTGTTTGTGTTAAGATTGCGGTCAAGCCAGACTGAGCAATAACGTTTACGGACTGGAGAAGCCAATCTGTGTTGAAATGTCGCTGCACCTCGACAGCCGCATTGTGTGCGATTTCTCCAGCGTCTTATTAAAAGTCTGAATAACTCACCAGACTGTTTCTTGGATATTTGTCTCAAATTTATTTTGGATGTACTGACCACAAGTTTTGTGCAGCCAAATATCTGCAAAATCATTCTGTGATACATGCAGGCAGGCGTGGGAAGGTCTGAGGAACACTACATCCTTAGTTTTTTGTTTGCAAAAATCTCATTTATCATCAATGTACAGTATTTACTCAACTTTTTATTCTCAAACACTGTAAACTAAATTTGACAGCGAATGTAAAATATTTGACAAGATAATCACATAATTTAATTTCAAATGAAGTCCATGTGTCGGCTATTTGACGTTAGCTTATTATATGATGGCCATGGTAGGACGTATCATTGGATGATTAAATGTGCTTTTTGTAAAACAATTTGTGAACCTATATTTGTCTCCTTTTGGTCTTTCGAGGACTTATGCAATGTCATACTGTTCCTATTTAGGGAAATCAAGTCAAATAAACTGTGATGTGAGGCCAATCCAACCCGGGGCTGTTATGTAAGGAGAATGTTACTTCATACTTAAAATGTCTCCTGGAACGGCCAAACTGTAGATTCACAAGCCCTGTATTTATTTTTTTCTTCCACGCTGGAATTGTTTTGCCTCTGAGATTATTGATGATGGAAAATAAATGGAAAACAATTACATCAAGGATTCACAGGCAATAAGAGCAGATTTCCCGTATGAAGTTTTTTTCAGTCATTGTGTGGATATATTCACGTCTCACTAATCTTAGGGTCGTTTGAAGTGAATTCCTTGTGCAAAAATAATCTCTCATGCACCTATATTAGATACTACATTGCACACTTCACTTGTTGTTCCTGTCCCCACTTTTTTTTTGCTGCAGGCATCAAAAGATGAACACAATATTCCAAAGACAAAACAATAATCAATTTGCTTTGTAGTGTGTTCACATGACTATAGGTCGAAACGAATTAGCAGTATTCTGTTTTTATTTCCTTTTTATGTGCTGACTGCATTGGAATTGGGGTTTGTTCTATGCATGTCTTTGGACATGTGGCTCATTTGGGAGCCAATGGTAATGTAGTGGTTCACTTAAGTACATCTAACCACATCTGGCCTTTATTCTCCATGCCATTACTCCAAATAGGATAAATTATATAGAAAACAAATGACTCTGTTCCTTAATGAACAAGAGTGAATCCGAGCTGTACGAGTGGGCTACTTCAAAGTCTGCTTGTGGATTTTTTTTTTTCTGGCAGCTGAGAAATGTGATGACACATGATGCTTGTGGCTTTCCATTCATTTGCAGCTTGAGAAAAAAAGTGGGCTAGTCAGCCACCTTACGGCCACAGTCATCTTATTTTCTTCCCAAAATTATGACCGTTGCTTAGTCTTGGAATTAAAATGATCTTGTAAAATTTATATTTCCACAGTAGCAAAGGTTTGAAATGTTTCCTTCAATCAAGTGGTGATCCTAACCGTGTTTATTGATTACGTAAGTATGACAATACCATAGACGGCTCTTTCCATTTGGAGCAATCATTCCTTCCTCTTTCTGTTTCCATTCAGGCCACTTCCTGCAGCTGAGCTCAGCACTGATAGCACTTTGGTGCATCCCACTGGCCTGACCTTTGCCCTCATGGAGCGGATAAGGAAGTGTCAGCGGGAACAGGCAATGTCACGTTGGGTCTCAGCCTGATTTCTGGCTGCTCCATTGCATTTCTGTTCCTGCCTGTATGGAATCCTCCACATGTGTTTCCTGTTGTTTTTCACACTTGGAGCACAGCACACCAAAGCAGCGGCCTTTCCCCTCAATCTTTGTTGGGCTTGGCCTCTGGGAAAGGCTTAAATTTAGGTGTGGATAATAGAGAGATACATCACCCTTGAACTTTTTTGTAACATGACTAATACAACTGAGACTCGTTATGATCATCCTAGCCTTTTACTGTCCATTTTTTATTTTGACATCATAATGGCTTACAACTTTGTAAAGTTGTGGGGAAAGATCCAACTTGGAGCAAAAAAAAATAAAAAATATAATTAAAATGTAATTCAGCACTAAAATATGTGCCAACAAAAATTACTTTCAATCACCTGTTTGATTATTGATAGCTTTGCCTGCCATTGGTTGTCAATGAGTTTTATATTGTGGCTTTGACTGAGGTTTTTCATGAACGCACAAAGCTCCAGTTATGTGCAAAGTGCATCAAACGCGTTTTTCCATCTGCCATTGATTACCAGAATACTTCCTGGATCATGCAGGGTGATGTAAGAGAGACGACCCAATTCTTTATTTTTCCATTCTATTGACAACATGGTGAGTCAGCATCTTAACTTTGTCAGCATCGTCCAAAATCGATTTGCGTTTTTTTTTCATGGTCCATGGAAAATTGTCTTTTTTGTGATGTCAGGGTGCACGAGTCACTTTAGTGCGTGCTCATGTTTGATCTTTGACATAAAATAAAAATAAGCGTAAAAATAAGGTAAACAATAAATAAAAAAGAGGCTACAAGGAGTTTACGTTGACTGCAACTGATCCTGTTTGGGCACTTTTTTTCCAATTCAGATTAGGGACCAACATTGAAGAGCAATTAATGATGAGATTAATGAAGCACTGTAAAAGACAATGGTAAAAACAAAAAACGTTGGACTTTATCGCAGCTAAACAGCTGGCTCCGTGATGGATTGTTGAAAAATACACAAAGTATTACGAAGATTTTAGCATGTCCCACTTTAAGAGTCGACATCAGAGAGTGGAAATTGGACTATTCTGACCTAATTATCTCCAGGAGAGTGCCAAAGCCAGGATGTTTATACGGCCTCTGATTTTTCCATAAAATATGGAGCTTGTAGAGACTTTATTAGAAGCAGCCGGGCTCATCTGCTCTCTCTCAGGCTGTGGTTCGTCTACTGGGACTACAGCTCTTTCAACTGAAAGAACAGCAAAACCAGAAAACCTCCCCCACCTTGACAGAGCACGGCTCTCGCATTTCCAGGGTCTCAGAGGCCTCCTCTGCGCTGCCCCCCCAAATGTTTTCCATCAAGGAACTGGCATACTAATTTACAGTGTGGTGGGAAGGGAAAAAAAAAAAAGCCCTGACGTTTCAGCAATTCATTCTTTTCTCTCGGCAATCCCTTCTCTGGACTTGCCCCCGCTTTCCTGACACAGCATGAGTGTGCCAGCCTGTGACATCACTACTCATCTCCACAAGACATGTAAACATTCCAAACGGAGATGGAAAACAGCTTTCAAAGGGGATGTGCAACTCCCACGACAGTTTACCTCGACCTCCTTTGGAACGGCGACGGGAGTTCATCTGCCTGATCGGGCATACTAAGAATAAGAAAAAAACAGCAGAATCGGCTGCATAGCTTTCTTTCATTTTTTTTTTCATTTGTACAGACAGTGGACAGTTTCTAGACGGTTTATCCCGCGTTCCCAGATCTATCAATTTTAGACAGGAAAGACTTCTCATCAGGTTTCCTTCTCTCTTGCCCAGTGATTTGTATAATAGGAACTGAGATCTCAGCGCTGGGCTGCTCTCCTTCTATTGGCCACAGGTCTAGCTTGGCCATTTGCCAGCCAGCTGCCTGACACTCCATAGCATGGGAACATCCTGCCACACACGCAAACCACTCACTTTCCACATTATTGTAATAGATACATGAAACAGTACAGAAAACGTTTCTTTTAGGAATATTTACTTCCATATGGTTCTCGTTTTACTCGCAATAAAGAGGCAGGTTGTTCGCTGGTATTGCAGCAGGATGTGTATTTGTGGGTGCACATGCTCGGGCGTATTTGACTTGCACTCTAGCGGAGTGGCCAACGAAAAAAGAGATTAATGAATATCTGCCCTTGGTTTCTTCTGCAGTTGACTTTAAATCATCCACAAAGATATAAACACACTGCCACTTTATATCGCGCTTAAACACAAGCCCGGCGTCCCTCTTTCTTCCAAGCGTTGATTTATAGGCCTTCAGTCAGCGTGAAAGGCAGTCCACAGATGGAAAAGTGTATTTTGTGTGGGGAAGTAGGTTCACATGTTGTCAGTGTGCTTTTCTGCTTCGTGTGTGTTTGCTTGCTTGCAGAATGCCCACAAGAAGAACAAGAAAGCGGAGCCCTCTTCAAAGCAGCACCAAGATGCCAAGTAAATGCTTTGTTTGGCTGCCTTTTTTATTTGACTCATTAATCATAGTTCTTGTCCAACTAATCCTTCCTTCTTTCGCCTGATTGCAGGATGTGTGTGCGAGTGTGTGTGTGTGTGTGTGTGTGTATCCAGGAGGGTGGTGCAATTGCAGTCATCATCAGCAGGCAAAACTATGACCAGCTCTAAAGTGCTCAGCCAACTAATTTTTCATAAAAGGGGTTGGATGCTGCTGTTTTGATCAAAGGAAATGAGTCTCATGCATGCTCAATGGATTAACACATTCCTGAACTCCTGAATATACTGGATAGCAGAGAGGAAGAGCTGACCCATGA
Source organism: Syngnathus acus (assembly GCF_901709675.1). Lineage (NCBI taxonomy): Eukaryota > Metazoa > Chordata > Actinopteri > Syngnathiformes > Syngnathidae > Syngnathus > Syngnathus acus. The sequence continues at coordinate 6,193,925 of NC_051100.1, forward strand.
AAAATGACAGCTCCAACAATCCAGAGGGCATGCTCACAATTTTTTCCCTCAATGAAATCATTGTTACAAAAAAACAAAAAAAAAACGTGGAGATTAACGTCACTATCAAGCAATTTATCAAGATGGAGTTCATTTGTCTTTAGCAGAGTAGTTGTCATTATTGAACTAATTACCACCTTAATTTACTTTCATTACTAGGGTGTTGACACACACACAAGTCCACAGGAAGGCAAATAAAACCACCGGCAAATGAAAATAAAGCGGCAACAGCAAATAAAAAAAACATAGTTACTCCAAAAAGTGCCTGTGTGAATTCAAGTCAGCCTTGCAGAAGCATGAAATTCTCCTGGAGGTAACAATCCTTCAAAGCTTATCATGCCAAAATCCACAAAGTATGAGTAGAAACAGATGGAAAAGTGATATTACATATGTACTCAATGCGTACTGCATTTTTAACCTGAAAATCACTCTTATGGGATCAATAGAATATCAAGCCATCTAATGTTTTTATTGCCTCCATGCACAGGAGGAGGAACAGCAGAACTCGGAAGGTGCATAAGATCTTCTACTGAGATCAATTTTGACAAGTACTTGAAAAAAGTTGCACACAAACTCACATACACGTTTTTAAATTCGATTTATATTCGGGTCTGGGTGCAACAAAATGTGCGTTTCATATTAGCTCTGCTTTATACAACCTAGTAGGTCATGGAATGAATCATTTGTGTAATAATTCTAGGGAGAATCAGATGATGATTACTTGGCTGTACAAACCTGCTTAGTGCCGGTGTCCAAACCACCCCTATCACCATACGTATCTCTCCAATCTTTCAGAAACACACACACACGCAAGCGCAGGCACACTCAAACACACACTGAGTGGAAATTCCCTCATCATGGCTCCCGTTATGATCATAACTGTTACGTCCAACATTTCCATACCAATGTTAACAAACATCAGAGCCAGACAGCACAACGGCCAAACTTCGACAGATAAAGCATTTGATTCTATCACGCTGCCATCTTTGAATGCCTGAAATTGCAGCAGGGAAGCTTCAATGAATCCTGGAGGAGGCAAGGCTGACTGTTATGGTGTCGATGATGAGGTGTTGAAGGAGCTTTGCTGAATGGCTCGCGGTGTTTCTATGGAACTTTCTTTACCATCAAAACAGCACATGTGCTCTGCCTTTTACTCCCCGCAAGGGAAGATTGGGTCCATTTAAATGGGTGTGCATGTGTATAACCAGAATCTGAGCGCCTAGGGAGTGATGCTGGTTCTGATCGATGTACAGTATGACCCAGTATGGTTCTAGAACTTTTTTCCCCGGGAGGCCACGCTCAATCTACGCTCGGAACTTGCACAGTATGTTTATGAGTACCCAGACTGTAGTTGAAGTGATTTAATGGTGATCTTTGGACATTTGTGAGAGATTAGGTGCATAATCACAGTCACATGTGAGCTTGTCGCAGTGTGTCTAGACTGGACGGCCACGTTTTGCTCATTGTTTCAACTGTCAAGAAAATCTTAATGCTTGAGACGACCTATTGTGCTTTAACTGACCCTTAACCGTGCATTTTGGTTGCAGATCCAGTCAATAAATGGAATTATTGTTTGGTGCTTTAAAAGGGGCAAGGTAGTGTTGATGTATTAATATGGTGTCTTAAAACCTGGTCACCAGCTAAAAGTTAGCTTGTCTATTTCTGGTGAAATAAATATGACAGACTTAGATAGAATTTAGATAACATATTTGTTCTACTGTATACAAATTCTTTTTTATAATAATTTTACTGCAATCAAAATGTTACTAGTTTTCAACTACTTTACATACAATGATACAATTCAGAGATTGGCATGAACTATAAATTTAAAATGACATGTTGCATCATCAGCCAAGACTGCAATAGCCGTAATATATGTACTGTAGTTTGTTTCTGAAATATTTTCCCACAGATATTTCTTAAAATGCTCTCTGTAATATAACGCGGTGATGTAAGTGATTTGTCGAGGTTGAGCAATAGCGCGGACGTGCATGGGTGAGGCTAAACAGCCGCTGTGTTCTTTAGACACTCATATACAAACTCAGAAATCTACATGTTGCTGCATTCCAAAAGCATGAAAGTACTTTCATGTTTAGAGCAGAACAAACTGAGCAAGGGCTTCATGTCCTGTGTTTATCTGCAATATATTCCTTTCCATGACGACATCCCATTCCAGCAGTAAGAAACCAAACATTTGTTTGACAATTAGTAGGAGCAATGGTATAACACATACATTTATTTTCATTTGCAACTGTCATGGACATTCTTACTCATTAGCGTAATCGCTTAGTCATATCCAGCAAAATTGCCCTGTTAGAAAAAAAGAAGAGATTCACACTAAGGTCAAAGCAAACAAGTCTAAAAGGTCAAGTCTATTTGAGTGTCCACGTATTTTAGTGTCATGGCAGCCAGAGATGATGCAAAATTGACCCAGAATTTGACCAAGAATAGAATAGATGATTATCAAATCCTTATATATCGTCGTTGTTAGGCAGAAACTCGAATTGTCAAAATGACTCCAAAAAAACACCAGCTTGTTTTGAGTCTCCACTTTGTTCAACTTGTATTGTCGTATATTACTATTGCACACACGCATCAACATTATACTATGTCCAAACTAGCAGGAGGGATGAAAGTAAAGTTGTCCGCACTTTATTGTTTTATAAACCATAATATGTCGATAGACAAGGATAGCGGTAGTTAATGTGGAGTATGTGTGTTAGTCAGTACTTGCGTTAGATTGAGGGTTGAGCCAGCGCTCGCCTCGCTCCATTTCAATTGAACCCCAAGTGAAATAGAGAACATGTGGGAGCTTTTTTTGAACCAATACTGTTTAAAATCAAAATCCCCCCATGACTTCACACTGTCTCTCTACAAGTCTCTGCCCATCCCTCATCTTAGACTTTTGTATGCACAACTGTTCGCTCGGAACAGGCAGTCGACCTCAAAATTTCCATTCGGAAAAGAGATGAAGAAGCTAAATAAACAGATGATGGAAAAAACAAGTCAAAAGAAGAGAAACAAAACTAGCGTGCACGGCACTGATCAGGGGGCAGATGCTGTGCCAACTGTGTTATGGTTGGCAGACCTTGAAGTGCCTGATCGAGAGTTGTGGGAGGAGGGGAGAGAGAAAGAAAGAAAAAAAAATACAACGCCATCGACAGGCTGCCATACAGTTCGGCTGTCAGCTGCTGTATGTTTCAACCATGGGAGAAATTTCATGTGGTTGCAATTTTCATATTAAAGTAATGGGGGTCTATCAGCGTTTGAGGTGTACAGCTTTCCACCAGCTGCTCTGTGCGTGTGCGTGTGTGTATACATTTGCACTGTTATTGGAGCTAACACATGTTCTCAGAGCTATACAGTAATTTACTTGAGTGTGATTCTCCATTTCGGTATTAGGGCAGCACGTTTGAATATTTGACTGTAAATTATAGGAGTTTGTTTTTTTTAGAATTCCATGTGAGGTCCACTTCTTAAACTGTGGGAAATGGTATATTGTGAAAAGCAGAAGTATGAAGTCAAGTTCTGATTTCCACTTCTCTTTAGTGGAGTGGATATTCCTCTTAGAATTTCTGTTAAATTGTTGCAAATGTTATTCATAACGCTTGTACATAAGGATTCCAAGTTTGAACTTCCCTTCCAACCAAAGTCAGCCATATGGGACAGGTCTGCTTCTGATATTATGTCAGACGGCAGAAAATATTTGGGGCAACTTCAACTCCCCATTATGGATCGGATATGATAAAATAATCAAAGTGAGTGAGTGAGTCAAGGGTTAGAAGGTGTGACCTAAAAAGTACAATGGAGTCACAATACAATGGACGAGGTCGCAAAAAGAGGACAAGGACAGAAAAACCTACAATACCGTATACGCTTGGTGACTTGTTGCAACATCTCATTTTCCTGGCCTTTTCATTTCCACTTTGTCGCTACTGCATCATCAAGTTCAAGATTTAGGCCCTTCGTCAGCTGCTTTATCACAAAATGCCTTCCAAGTACAGATCATTGTCTGGCTTCACGTTTGCTGTTGTAACAAAGGAATTAATTTCTTCTCAGTGGCCCCCTCCAAGCCTGTTGACACAATGAGTCTCATGTTCAAATTTCCCATTTATCTCTCACCGGTGGTTTAAATCCAGCCATATATGTGTTTGACTGTTTGTGCTTGTAGTTCAGTGGGTGGTCAAACCTTAGTGAAACTTTAATCCCTCTATCTCCCTTGTAAACATAGGGAGGTTTTGAAAAAAATGTGATACAAATCATCATAAAACTCTCCTTTATTTCTTTTCTTACTCTTTTTGGTGCACAAACCGATCATTAGAATCAGATCATTGAAAGGTGAATGTTTTGTTCTTGTCTCGATAAGTACAGATGTGTTTTATTTTGGTGTCGCCAAACATTGTTTGATATGATACTCAAAGCAAATGCAATGTTTGGTCTGCTTCTTATGCCCTCAGTGAAGGTGCCTTACGCAACGGACACTAAGCCTGTTTGGTTTCACTTGTCTTTAGCAAATCCTCTTGTTTGTCTCAGTGTGACGCACACATTGGACATTTTTTCTCCAATGGAGCCGCCTCTCTCCATCTGTGGTAGGTTTGAGAATGTGTGTGACAAGGAGTCCCCTCATGAATAACAGTGACTTGATCATCAAGTTGTGTTATACGAGAGCAGCATTTGAGAATGTAGGTCATGTGGTTCATGAGCACTCTCTATGATCCCATAACGTAGAAGATTCAAGCAGTACAGGGTTTCACTGAGCTTAAATATATTTTTCCAAGATGTGCATACCATATAACAGGAGGTGTTTTTCAATAAATGTAACACCTCTAATTTATTTGCTCACATAGAACACTGCTGTTGAGTTAATTTACGTGCACCGAGTCTCGGACGCTCTCCCCATCCGTAAAGGTTCCTGTGTAACTTGACTACGGGGGGCGATCATCATTCCTCAGCTATTACCAACAAATCTCTGGCCAGTTGTGTATTTGGGGAGATGCAGTGTTGTCAGCTGGAGGGTTCTGGTTTCTCCACAGATGAGTGGAGAGGGAAATCAGTGACGCCTGTCAACGACCCCCAACGGCCCCCGAGTTTCCTGTCCAGGCATCGCTCAATGGCCTCCATTACGTCTACCATTGAAGAACCAAAATGGCCTCCGCTCTACATTTCCACCTTGAAGTCTTTATCGTAATAGTTGCTGTACTGAAATTCAAGAGTTTTCATAATGAATGCCCACTGAGGGCAAAAGCTAGCCGTGGTGGATATAGAAAAGATATATATATCCTGATAGAGGTAATTCACTATGAAAGGCAGCGGGGTTCTTTGTCCAATCTGAAAGATTGCAAATCGTTTCAGGGGTCTAATTTTCCTTGCAGATGTTAAAGATAGACAACTGTAATTTAAGAAGAAGCAGGGAGGCTTGGCCGGCAAGACGAAAGACACCAAGGGAGTTTTGGAAGACAATCACTTGGTCTGTTCATCAAAATGTCTCTTTTTAAAAAGAAGCACATGCAAGCTCATTTCAAGCATGTGCAAACTACAAACTGTTGAACACAAAGCAACCACATTTCCTTTCGCGAAATGATCGCTGCTGATGCCAGAGTGATTTTCATCTGAGCTGAAATGGAAAAGTAACATGAACTTGTAATAGTTCTCTTATGGCAGGGCTGCTCAACACTGGAAAACGATTGAACCAAAGACAAGCGGACCATTGGCATGTCTTTCTTTACTTGTCATCAACGTCAACCATTCGGTGACCTAGTAAAAGAAATGATTGAGTAATGTCTGTCTGTTACAGTCTGCAAGCCAAGTCTGTTGCTCTTGTGCCAGGAGGTCTATCTTTGTCTTGAACTTTTCAACTTTGTATTTACTCAGGTTTTTACCCAAGTATACTGCCATGATGCTAGTTGCTGTGGGTGATTAGTAAAGGAAGTCAAAAGTTTTAAAGGACATTTTAGATTGCATGTAACAACGTGCATTTGATTTATTTGTGGAAAGGTTTTGGGGCTGAGTAATTCATTCAACATTCTTTTTTTTTTTCTGCTTATTTGGCTCTCAGTTGCGGGTGTAGCAATCTTTTAAACCCGTTAACCGGCTATATCCGCAGATATTATTATAGATATGGTATTGGCAGCACATTATATCATGCCTTATTTTTACAAGAAACTTATTTTTACCCGTGTGTTCCCTAATTATATATCATAGACAGTATGGTGTATCAATTTGACATAGATGATCTTGCTATGATTTCCAATTTTTGATTTTCAGGGGTTGTATGTAGTCTTGTGGTTCATGTGTTGTCATGCATGTTAGGTCATTTTATTTGTATTTTTACCCATCAACCCAGTCTCTCGTGTCTTCCAATCAGCCCCTCGTGTCTTGTCCAGGTGCTCCTCATTCTCTCTTCGGTTTGCTTGTAATTATTTCAATCGTTTCCTTTTGTCTTGGTCGCGTCATTGTGTTTACTACTTCGGTTCCCGTCGCAGTCAGTCACGCTTTTCCTGAGTCATGTCTTATTTTCATTCCGTAGCGAGTTTATGCCCAGCTTTGGTTTGTTAGTTTGAATCTCATTATCTGCAATTTGATAATTTGGTTTTTGATTGCTCCCAGAACCTTGTTTACCATTTTGTTGATTCAAGTTCAAGTTCTTTTTTAAAAGCACATCGGCCTTGCCTTCCTGCTTCCCTCTATTTGGGTCCCAGTCATACAAAATCTTCACAGATTTTTTTTGTAGTTGTCGGGATGAGGCTAGTACAACACAACTCCGATGTATTTAAAATGGGACCACAGACCAAAAACATCCAGTGTGCCGTTGGCCAGGTTATGGCGCAAGATCCTCCTATGACGTGTTTTTTTGTGTGGCAAAAATACAATCAGTGTTCCATTCAAGTTGATTTGGTCATCCAATTGTTAATGTCAATAAAGATAGTGAATGAGGATTTTGTGTGCAAGTCCAAGCCTAATTTCATTGTCATTTCATCAAAGTGAGATGTGAATTCACTTGGATGGAATGTTGATTGATAAACACTCATTTAATTACTGCTCTCCATTGGAATTCCTTCACCTAACAATATCACTACTGTCCTGCCAGCATGGCGGAGGACTATAATTAACCATTGATGACCAATCCAGTGCCTATTACGTCTCGAGAGTCCAGCTCACCCGTGACACGAATGAGGACCAACGGTATTAAAAAAAAAATGGATGGCTATCCAGGTGACTGGAAACGAGTCCAACAATCTTTTGACTGCAACTCAACCCATCAAGATCCCTCTTGTATCTGCAAGCTTTACATGCAGGTATGAATGCAAGATAAAGGAAGACAAACATACACATGCACAAACATGCACGCTCACAGAAACATGGCCGGGCCACACGTTGCCTACTTTAAGGACCCACTCGTATCGACAGCGTTAAGTGAAACCACATCCTCTCTGATTGAATCTGTAGTCCTGCTGGGTCTGCAGGGTGGCTGTGCAAACAAACCGAGCCGGCCCATTACAGCCCGGCCTCTGTGGCGTCTCGCTCTTTCTCCGGCTTTCTGAAACACGAGTGCGTGAACACACATACTCATACACGCACATATCCCTAAAAACAAACGCTTAAGGTCATTTGGGAAGTTGCATTTAGTGGGGTGAAATCCTAAACCTTCACATGTTCTCCGACCTTCTTTATCTAAGTCGAGAGTTAACTACATCACAAATACCCGCACGGACCTAATAATTTTGCAATATTTATTCACATGCTCATGCATGCCTCTTTGGCAAAATCTGCAATGTGTTTCTTGGCAGGTCGCCGAGGCAATGGGAATGCCGTTAAATTGCGTATGATTGTTACATCAATTTGTTTGACAGAAACTGAATGTGACATAACAGAACGGTGAAATGGTACAAGAAAGGAAGATCTGCTGTATGCAGAGTGTGCAACGTGACTGGGCATGATGAACCCTGTTATTTTCCCACAATGTTCACTTGGCTGTCTTTCAGCTTCAGTAGTATGATCGTGCAGATTTAGGCACCTTTTATAATTCACTGATGAAGTCAACCCTCGAGCTTTGTTTTCATTAGCCCTCCACCGTTCCTTTTATTGACTCTTCAACCTTACTTAGAGTTTTGCTTGATTGCACTTCTAATCATTGAACCCTGTGAGGCAACAAAAAGAAATAGAGCAGAGTTACTCGTTAGATTGGAAGAAAAAAAAAATTTGCTTCATAAAGTCTGTACTGTTCGGGAAATGTCAATTTTTGAAAAATAATGGAATAAACAGGAAGGCCTCTAAAGCAGTCGGTAAACATTCAGACTCTGTTGTAAAGAGTTTTTTTCACCTTTGGGTAACAATGGAAGCATAAATACTGTAATTATATGACTAGTATTTAGCACAGCGGCTAAGGTTCTGCGATTTGAAGAAGTTGAAAACCTGCGACTTTCTCTTTAAAAGTAACAAGTATTGTTTTCTAATCTGCTGTAATTTGTGGTTTGTTTGGTTGTCTATTTGCTTTTTTTGTACTGTGCCTCCACCTGTAAAATCAATTCACCAAGGGATTAGAGAATTCCAAGGTAAATGAATCTGCATAATCTGCATTGTGTCAGCTAATCTACGGCTACCACTGTGACCTCTTTTTTTTTTGAAGCTGCTTACAGTGCACAAGGCTTTTAACACAGTCATGGGAAAGTGTTGTCTGTGATAAAAGTAAGGAAGATGAGTCAGATGAATCAGAGCAGCGAGGCATCATATCTTATTTGCACAGTGGTTTCCTCATTTGTCCAACAAGTGACATGCAGGGCAAATGTTGTCATTTTCGGAGATCACTAAAGAACGTTTTCTCTTCACTTAAATATCCTCAATGCCTGTTTCTGTTTTTTTCTCTTTGGTCTGTTTGATTGTAATTAACTGTTGTGCAAAAGCAATGGAATAAACAGGTCAATTCAATAATCCATCTTGAGGTATTTGTGTTTAGAACCTAAACTCTCAAAGAAAAAAACAACTGAAAGATGAGGCCCGCAAGCTAAATAGATCTCATGGCACATTAATTAAAATCACATTTCAAAAGATGATTCGACATGTGTTGCATAATTAAATAATTAGCCACAGAATAGTGATAGTCTCATGTCACTTCATCACTATGAGTAAATGAGGTAACTTGGTGGATAATCATAAATTAATTTTTTATTGCAAATAAATCAAAGACTGGCTTGACAAAATGAACCCCCCTCTTTTTTTTCATTTTTTTAAAGTTAAGAGTAACTTTATCTGGTTACTCTGCAAAGATGTCATGGAAAGAAAAAATAGTCATGACACTTCACCTGCTCTTCTCAACATTCCCTGCTTAGCTCCTTTTGGCCATGGTTAATACAAACACACAGTGGATGAAACTAAATTTGTGCCAATAGGAAGTGGGATGACTATTGGTGCAGAGCATGAAGATTTGAAAACAGACTATGGCTATGTCCATGTGGTGCTCTCTTTCTCTCTCTCTCTCTGTCTCACTCTCCCTCTCATATGCATGCTAGCACAATCCTAACCTCACGTTAATATAACTGCACACGATAGATAGGGCCACCCAAATGTTCAGTGTGCTTCTTTCATTTTCTGAATGGATTGTTTTGTGGTTTCACACAACATCTCTTTTCCTCCAAGATGGTATTCTTAAAATAGTGGAAAATAGAAATGCTCCACTGCACATGAAAACACACAGGCCCACCCAAAGTCTAATGTTAGCAGATTAATGAAACTTTGTTCCAACTGTGTCGCTTTTGCATAGACAAGGTCCATTGATGTGGAGATTAAGGGGCTTCTTGAAGAGAGAATGGATGTCTCCATGATCTTCTGTCCAGAAGGTTAGGGTTGTGGTGTCCAATGCAACTTCATGACCAGCTCAACACAACAACAAACCAAATAGGTTGCAGATGTTGTTCCACTTGACTACCAAATTAGTTGTAAACTCCGAAGATGTAGGGGGGGGGGATCTAGACCTCGGGGTGGGGGTAAAAAATGACTTGAATCCGCCAGTATATTTCATCGAGCAAATGTGCAAACATTTACACGCATTTCTTGTACTGTAGAAAAATCTATTTTGCCACAAGGGGATTTGAACTGTCAGCAGTCCGCTGACACTTGCTTAGCTGTGTTCACACACCACACAAATCATGAACCTTAACCTGACAGCACACAAACCTACTGTTCAAACAGGTTTTTGTGCACACACATACACAAACACGCTAGCGTTCAATAGAGGGAATGATGTTTTCGGCAAGAATACAAATACTGTGTGCGTGTGCCAAGCTGTTGGTACGCCTGGTTTCACTCAGCATATGAGCCCCGTGACCCCCCTTAATGCACATCAACACACACACACGCACCAAATTGAATACATACAGTAAGTATCTCGAGTATTCTGTATCTAGATACATATTTTACTTCTTCTCTTCCCTCTGTTTTAATGACGTGTGTGTGCGCACACGTGTGTGTGTGTGTGGGTGTGCGTACGTGTCGGTATGGAGAGAAAAGCCATGGTGACATTAAACACGGTTGAAGGGGAGAAGGCAGAATAAACAAGGTCCTGAGTAGAAAGGCTGCCCTTCAAACACTTCATTCAGAGAGCATAGTAGCGGGATCAACTGTGTTTATCAGAGCGCTGAAGCTACAGAGACAAAGAGGGCTGGGGAGATAAGGGGGGAAAAGGATTTAAGGAATGAGTATTTGAATATTCAGGGAGGAATAAGGCAAGTTTTTATTTAAGGTGGTTATGCACTTGCTTTGACCGTTCATTTTCTGCATAGTCAATAAAGCTCGGGCTAAAAATGGCTCCATCACTTTAAATGTAAGCCATATTTTACACTAATGCAAAAGTTGGATTAAGCATGAGGGTGAGGCCGAGCATGACTAAAAGGGACCTGAGGAAAAGATAAGACTTACCGAAGTCAAATTCCTTGTTTGGCATGCTCAAACATGGCTAATAGAAATTCTTGAATCTTGAAATGAATGGCTGATTAATAAAGCTTTAAAGCTGCGATATCTATTTTCCATCATTGTCTGAGATAAAGTGTATGTACGGCGGCTTTATTGTGTGCGTTTAACTCTGAACTTGTATCCCAATCATAACGTGTCTCTCAGCAGTACAGGAAATTGTGCTGGGGTTTCGAGTGTATTACATGGACTGCAGTTCAAAGGCAGAACCCAGAAAAGAATCAAAGAAACATGAACATATATGAGACTGGAATCCATCTCATAGCATGCATCACTCCGACTCTTGAGTGTTCTTATGCTGCCATGCAACAAGTACAACGTGAGCTCATAAATCACACAAGTATTAGGAGTCCAAGAACTTTTTTCCATTTTGAGTCAAGCCAAGATCATGTTGAACTGACCTGTTTTTCCTTTTTTTTTCTTTTTTGATCTTTTATTGTTTTACTTATTATCATTGTTATATTTATTGTTATATTATTTTTATGATTTGTATTCACTTTTATTGAAATGATAAATGTTCTTGAAATTAGTCATGTGTGGAATGACTCTGAGGACATCCACTAAACACAAGCAGTTGCTCCTCTATTTGTGTCTGGCAACTACCCGAGTGTCGTGTCACTTCCTAATGAGTTCTTGCTCTGTTTCACATCACAATCAAGCAGTCCGTGATTTATCCAAACTTGGTCGTGATGGCGCACATAAGGATTTGCTATTGAAAATCTTGAACAGGTTTAACATGTAGGATTTGCGGCGCCACCATTTTCCCAGCAGTCACTCAACGTAACTGACAACGCACCATAATTACACAGGATAATCTTCTCGAGGCATCCAATAATTGTGCCTTTGCTCAGAAGCGCACACACACATATCATTGTGTGTTCAGCAGTTGGGAACAGGGACCTAAAAATATGCATTTTTACTAAATGATCCAGTTTCAAATGTACCCATAGTCAATACTATATTAAATCATAACCAGCGTGAATACAACCACAGATGGGTGAAATGAATCTTGCACCAGCATGCAGAGATTCATCATAACGCAGATGGAACAATGTGGTGCCCACAAGGGATATTAAAATTTGGCATGACACAAGCACGCATGAATCGACAAGTTGCTCTTTCGGCTTGTACGAGCTCACTCGTCATGCTGACTCATCCTTTGCTCCGGGTCACCCCCGCTCACCCTCCCCTCACCACCTTGCCTCTGTCATTCTCACCACTTTGTCCTGCTCTAATGCAGCATTAGCAATCAAAGAGTACTCTAATCTCTGCTGGCTGCAGACACACAAACCTCCTTTGTTTCAGTGCAGAGAATCACAGCTCAGTGCAGACATGGAGAAAAATCTCAAGTTTGTAAAATGAACCCCAGAAAATATTTTTGAATGTTCTGCACTGAGGCCACTTCTCGTCACTTCAAATGGAATCCATCAGAAGGCTTACTTACCTCCAGAGTAATCTGTAAAGCTTGCACATTAATGACTTGTGCATGTGCGTGTGTGTGTGTGTGTCTGTGAACATGCATAGTTTATCCGCAGTTCAAATCTTGAACTAGTAACACGTTATAAAGTCAGACATGCAGGCTGTGAAAATATTTGGTCCGGCTCCAGAATAAATATAGGAAATGCACTGTTAATTTATTTCTGCTTAAGTACAGCCAAGGCCATGTGCCGAATGGACTGTTTTCATTCTCCCTTATGCGTGCGTGTGCATGTGTGTGTGTGTGTGTGTGTGTGTGTGTGTGTGTGTGTGCATGCATGCGTGTGTGTGTGCAGAATGGGCCCTTTCAAGCTGCAGAATAATATTGTTCGTATCCATCCAATTATTTGAGTGTGGCCTGCAGACACGTTTGAATGTTCCGCCTTGTACTCAGAAATTATTCTCAGAAATCCAACTACTGTACACGTTTAACATTTACGCTAATCCGACTGCAAGGTTGCTCAATTTATTTGTTTTATCACACACCCATTTGAGATGCATACTGATTTTCCATCCTTTTTTTCTGAGAAGCCATTCTTGATAGGAAGTTGTGCAATAGGACTTTTTTTTTTATTTTTTTTTTTACAGTAAGTCTTGAAAGTGGCACTGAATCATTTGTTAACATTTATAATGTTTGCTGACGTTATTGCTTAAATTATGAATAATGTGAAGCTTGAACAAATAAACAGAGACGGGGTTGCTAGCAGGTTAATTGATTGCAACCCAAATGATTGCTTGGAAGAGTCCAAAATATTTAGGCTTGAAGAGAAATAGAATTTTTGATGATGCCCATTCAGGTAACTAAAATAACAGAAAACACAGCATCATTATTTTATGCTCACAGGTTCCCTAATCCCCGAAATCAACATTGGTTCCACTTCCCCGAGATGATAAAGCAGAGTACCAGTCACTCTTCTGTCTCAACATGTCCAGAGTTTCATCCGGCTATGTAGCAGGAAATTGCCCCCCCCCCCCATACCTTTTTTTTTTTTTTTTTTTTACAGGGCAAACCGCAAGTTTGTTTGTGTGGATGCTTCCTTACCAACACAACTTACCGCACACACCCACACAACCTGAGTAGATATACGAGCACACAAACATGCTTGCACAGACTTGCACAGATACCCACATGCAGAGATAGCTGGAAGATAGCTGGAAGGCTGAGCCAACTATCGTGCGTATTTTAGGGTCTTGTCTGTATTGTACTCAAAAGTCTAGCAAAGATTTGGAAGGTCTGATGACAAACCACAAGGTCTTACGACATGTTTCCCGTTAATGCTGCTCCATACAATAACTAGGACATTGTGTACAGTAGAAGTTTGTATACACTATTGTGTGTCTTGGCCTATTTTTTTTTTTTTTGGATGGCATAACTCCCTTCCAGTGATTTGTTGACTTGTTGAAATTCTAAGCTTTGGTAAATAAATTGGGAGAGCAATTTGTTTTTCTATGTCCTGGATAATGGTAGGTTTTATTTGCAGTTAAAGTGATGGAACCTGGCTTGCGTAAGAAACGATAATAAACAGACTTTCATCAAGCCTCAGATGATTAGAAACTATTATGACAACGTCAGGGCTGTTATCGCCTCTTCAAGGTTGAAGGTTGCTTTTGAAAAGCCCTTTCAATTCTATGCAATAACGTAAAACTAACACAAACTGGCAGAAATGTGGGCCCATTTTGCTTTTCAAAGGACTGCAGATGGAAACCTAGAATCCAATACATTCAGTTTATACAGGGTGTGACAAAACAGATACATATATTCTCCACAGGACTCATAAGGACCCTGCAGAGGAACTGGTCCACTTGCCCCTTGGATGTCGTTTTATTGTGCAAGTGATGTTGTGGCGAGTCGCTGTGTCCATTTACATTAAATAGAAACTTAAAATATTACAAAGAATCGTCCATCTTCAACTGCTAAGAGGCGATTCCGTGATCTACTACAGGAACGTCAAAGACCTGAAGGAGGTTATCTGACACCGATCCCCAAACGTTCTTTTCATCCATGTTCCTTTCATTTCCATCACTAATATTAGCTCTTTGTACGCTTGACTCCATCCTGTGATTACCTAAAACAAGGACGTCTTTCAAGGGACCCATCAACAGTCCATCTGGAAGAATTTTCATCATTCCAACAGTCAAACAAAATGTGAAGGCTAGAAGCGTACAGCACAGGAATGGAAACAGATTGAAAACACACAAAAATTGCGGGAAAAAAAATAGAATATTGTTCCGTGGATATTTGAGTCTGCCGTGATAGTTCGTGAAATGGGCAATTTTATTCTCCTATTGATCATATTTCGTCTCACGTTAATTAAATGTTAATGTAAGGTTTGTTTTGGCTCTAAAAGACTAAATTACATTTGTGAGACACTCTCAGTAAGAAGCGTCTGTTAATCTGAGTGTCACATTTGTCTTTCACCGATACACTCTAGACCTGTGAGAGGATCTTGCCAGAAGTACAGATGTTTCACCTAGTTCAAGTGTGTAGTCATGACACACACACACACACACACACTCGGTCCAAGCTAAACAGTTGGGCAGGTTTTGATTTCAGACCTGCTGCAGCTTTTAATGGCTAAGTCAACATCAAGTCAACAGCCGAGCATTACAGCTGGTGAACGTTGGGGCAGCCCAAAGGTGGGCCTTTTATACACTCAACCACTTGTGTGTGTGTGTGTGTGTGTGTGTGTGTGCTGAAGGATGTGGTGATGGAATTCAAAGCATTGTTTGCCTTTGGCTTGGAGCAATGTTAAAGACATTTTGCTTCATAAAAATCAAAGGTACCTACGATATCCCTTGGCACATTCAAGTGTTCAAGTGATGACTAAGAAGATTATGGAGTTTCCTTTTTAAAAAGGTATTATACCGTATTTATACGATTGTATGAGTTTTGATCACAGCTTTCCTGAACACAAGACTCAACTTGAATACGTAAAGCTTTTGCCTTTCAGCACAAAGCACATTTCTGGCAGTCGGTCAAGATCCCAAGCCTGCATCTGTCAGACATTTAGTGAACTGTCTACCAGTGAAATATCACCAGAGGCTAACAGAGCTAGGACGGAATATTTGGTCTTGCACCTTGGGAGTCCAAGTATGTTTCAGGGTGGGGGGGGGGGGGGGGGGGGGGTCCCTTGCCCCCGCAGCCCACCCTCTAGCTGCGCCACTGAATCTACTTACTTACTCCCCAGCTATCAGCTCAATAAGATTGACATATCACCTTTACATTTGCCTTTTATTAAAAGGTCTTTGACAAGACCCATTTGTCAAGTGAACAGGCTAACCTCAAAGCCACCTCTGCTATGGACACATTTGTAATGTCAGTCAACTTTTCTCCAATCACAGCTGACATATTACTTTCTTTATTGTCTGTGTCGGTGACTCACTTGATAATAAATAATTGTGGGCTGATATTGAGCTCATAGTTCTAGCCCTCAGTTGTATGGCACATATTCCACTTTCATTATAGCTTTTCTACAGTCATAAATAGGCTGTTTCTGAAATGTAGCAGTCCAGGCAGCACTAAATACGCACTTTTTACAGTCGTATCTGCAGTGGATAATTCCAGTACATGCTGTTTAATAGATACTTTTATGGCACTGCGACACCCACATCAGGGTCTATTACTTCACAACTTTAACAAAGAGTCCTTTAGGAGAGAAAAATGAAATGCATTACAATACGGTATGTTGTGAAACTAACCTGACGTAAATCCAATCATAATTCATGTCGTAAGAACTAGAACATAAGAAATATAATAAGACAAATGAAAAAATATTCGTATCGATATTTTTGTCATGCAACTGGTTAGGAAGTGCGCTGATAAAAAAAAAAACATTGAAGTGGCTCATCCCTGGCCTATATGAAGCAGAACAGAATGTTCTTGGCTGACAGCCAGATGGTAAACGAATATCTTTCCTTCCCTCACTTTCGATTGACTTGTCTCACTCCTCAAAATGAAACAGGAGAAGGAAGAACAATTCCATCAGCAGGAATGTCATCCACGACACTGTTTTGCATGCGCAATTTCTCTGGGATCGCATTGGTTTTACCGCTAGTGTGCATTTTGCTGACGACAGGACACACTGACACATATACCTGTTTCTGCAAACGCAGTGTAAGGATGTATGGATGTAGTGATTACACACCGCTGAGAGCCAAGTCTTACTCTGTAACTCACTCAAGCTGTTTTGACGGGACTGGGCAGTTATGTTGTAGACCATTGCTGGATGGAAACATATACTTAACTTGCGGCTGCAAATCTTGACAGTATGTATGTGAGTGTGTATGTTTGTGTGAGAGAAAGAGAGAGAGAGGTCTTGGAGGTCAATGGTTGGTACAGAATATTTGTTTATGGGTGTGTTCAAGACGAGTACGTAATGAACAAGTGCACATGGAACGGCTGCTGGCTCAGTTAATGAGTGTTCTAGGTCAAGAGGTGTGTCTTTTTAACCTACACGTACACAAGATTGACAACAATGAGGTTCATTCAAGAACCTATCTTTATGAATGTTAGTCTTAGTTTAATCGCTTAGTTTGCAAATATCTGCCCATCAGTGTTTGTTCAAACCGAGGTCAAACACATTCTGTTTGATTTTTTTGTGTGTTGTGTTAGCAAAGGACATCATACAAATCCATTGGTGATATTTAAATGCAAGCCGTGAATCAGACTTGTTCAAACTTGTTTAAATTACCAGCCACTTCATAATTATGGTTACCCTCAGGGAGTCAGTCATAACGGTGAAACCACACAGATAAGATTTAATTACGGTTAAGTACGAACCTTTTTATGTTTGGTTTTATTTTTGGTACAGTAAAGGAACAAAAGGAAAAATAATCCACCTAATTTTTTGTGTAAGTAGAAACAAATGTATTGACATTTACAATTTATTTTTGGGAAATGACATCACCACTTTGTCTCTGTCATAGGAAATGAAACATGCAGACAAGTACAACAGTTGGTCGTACTTTAAATTAAATGAAATCATTGGAAAATATGTTACAAAATCTACAATCATTTGTGTAAACAATATGAAATACCATTCAAATTTAGGGACACCTAACAAATGGAATAGTAAGAACGCTGATTCTAATTACTATATTGTTGAATAATCATCCATTGACACATGTGGAATTGTGCGTCTTTCGCCAGCCATGCAAGCCTTTATCAATAAACAATATACTGAGTCCCGTGCACATTTTGCTTCCCTAATTGAATTGATCAAGAGGACAGAGTCAATGGAAAAAACTCCTACAACCAAAGATGAGAGGATTTTCAGTCATTATTGCTCCCACATTTGCTGGTTTCACTCAAGCCAGGATTCCTATGGTGCCAATACTTGTTAGATAACTTGATGACGTAAGCTAGAAAGCAGAAAAGCAGCAGATGAAGAAACACAAGGGGGCAGTCTAATACAAAGCATTAGAGATGCAGACAGCTCGTAAACCAAATGAAAACTAACTGAGGCTCATATTCTTCTTAACAAAAAACCTTCCACAACTTTTCTTGTTAATGCACAGGACCATTAATATGGAATTAACCAATGTGGAGCCAGCAATAATTGATTTTTAATGGATTTACAATACCAAAAGTAAGTGACGGGTCGCTGAATCAATGTGATGGCCAAAGACAAAAATGTATCTTCTCAGTATTTTAATGTTCAATATTCATTCTGCACCCCTTTATGATTAGAAAAACAACACCAGCTTTTGCTAGTCACATCCTCTAACTTAGATTCCATTGGATCTGCATATAAAGGCTGTGGTGGTTGTAGTGTGGCCTGGAGGAGGGCTAGCCCCCCACCACATCCCACCCCCCTTATTGCGAAACCTTGATGTGGCCACAGAGGAATGAGGGCCACAGCCACAGATGTAGCTGCTATAGCATGCTGCAATATGATTCACAAAACAACACCAGGCGCCTGCAGCTATACTCAATCACAACGTGCTGTTTGAGTGTAAAACTTTGTGGCTTTTTTTTTTTATGTGTACACTGATTGCCAGAATGCTACTGTCATTTGATACAACACTTCTGTTGATGCCAACACATTTAGTCTTGAAATCAGTGTTATATTACATTTGCCACCTGCTCTGTGAACATTTTAGTTCACATTTCTACCCCAACTATGGATGCATCTTTTTTTTTTCCAGCTTCATCAACAGCAACCTGATATCAACAAAATCAACGTGATATACTCAAGCCTAGTTTTTCAATTCAATAGAATTGAAATCTATATCTGTAAATAAATAAAATAAAGTAAATAAATAAAAAAATGTATATATATAAATAAACCGAATGAATTAACATGCCCATTGTGGCAGTTTCTGCCAACTCTTTCCAACCCTTCGCCCCCACACCCTTTATTTATCATCCAGCCTGTTTCATAAGTTCATTCATGATTAGGCGGTCTGCTTGATGAAAGTTGAAGTGGCTGGTACAGGCAGGTGCCTGTAAAAAGCGGGCGGGGGGGGGGGGGGGGGAGAAAATCAAAGCAACAGATTTATTAAGTGTTTAAGACTGGACAATGCAGCTCAAAAACTCAAGGCGCCCTGGTTTCACACATATGTTGGGGATTGACATTTTTGAGCCCCGGGGGAATGGTCAGAGCTGACAGGAAGCAATCAGCGCTTATGTCTCTTGTGTATATGTTTGCCTGTGCATTGGTTCTCACGCATGCAGGGAAGCTTTCAGCAACTGGTGAGAAGGAATTCGACTCCAGTAGCAATGAACCCCAAAGATTTACTTCCCCTCTGCCTTCACCCCCCCTCCTGGATTTCCCTTCTTCCTCCCTTCCCTTCACTTCTCTTTCACCTCTTCATCGTATCACCCTCACACCACCTGCCTTGGAGAGACAGCTGCAGAACACATTATGTGCTGTGGGAGCGAGTGAGTGAGTGAGAGATAAAAAGAAAGAAAAAGTGAAAGAATGGAATCAAGCATGTGAGAAATAGAGAAAAAGCAAACTTGATACAGTGGCGGTGACATTGAGTATTTCTAACGCTTCCTTTTCTAAGTATTTACATCTGGTCTCAAAAGAAAACCTGCGTCTTACTGGGAACATCTGGCCAGCAGGTCCACATCATAGTTAAGAGGAGAATACTGATTCAAAAGGACAGACACTCATCGGCATCCGAACATCTCACCATAAGAATGTTACACTTCCTGTGTGTTAAGCATTTGCTTGGCTTATGGCGGAGGATGAAAATCTGATCTGAGTCCGCTGCCAACTGAGTGCTCATTTCACAGTTCCTCAATTTCCAAATTGCCTGCTCATCATGGAAAAGGAAATTTCTTGGAAGAGAAGAAAATATATAGAAAAAAACCCACTGGAGCCATGTTCCAATTTTAGATTCAAATCACTCTCCTCCAATCTTCTCTATTATTTTGGGCATACGCAAAACATTCGGCTTTTGATTTATGAGCGACTTTGCGGGGTTCATCATGAATGTGTGTGTTCACATATGTACGTCCGTGCCCATATTCTCATTCATGCCTGTTCCGCTTGGTCTGCAGTGTACACATAACCTTCACGGTGCAGCTGCTGCCACAACGTGACTCGAGCCACCAGCGTTACTGACTTCCTAAGCATAATAAACATTCAATCATGAGCCCAAGTCATCATGTCATTATAATTACACAATGTCTAAAATTCTGGAAAAAAAAAAAGTGGTTTGTGTCTACCAAATGACTCAAATAAAAAATTGGTTTGAAAAAAAAATAATTGTTATTACTCGCTCACTAGTTTTGCTTTTGTGTGTTTTGTTCTGGAATTTGAGTTTACCACTGGCGCCAAAGGGATGTTGCGAGACGCAGCGTTGTGAATTTGAAAGCCACTACGGACTTGCCTTAATAGAAACACGGCACGCCGAAATCGGTGCAAAAACAAAAGTGCGAGGGAATACAAATGTGTATATTTTCAACCAAAACAAGGGTGTGCTGAAGTGCAGCACTTCTGCTTTAGTTCTTTCAAATGTACTCCTCGCTCAGGTAGCTGCAACTTGTAGTGAAGATATTTTGGTTGGCGGTTACCTGTCTGTATTTATTTGTGTCATTGTCAAAAACAGTCGTATTGTCTGAGCATATTTGCAGAGTGTTAATGATTGTGGAAGTGTATACTTTGTGGCTCCTTCATTAAAATGGTAACCGGGCCACTCTGACAATGAATGCTCTGTTCTCTTTATGTTGAACTTTTCTTTCTTTCTCTGCTTTTCCCCTCTGTCGCAATCGCTTCTCATCTCTCTTTTCCAGTTGCACTTAGTGAAACCACAAGCCCACAAACACACAAGCACATTTACTCTGACCTTAAATCACTTTTTCAAATTCTCTTTTATGTCAATTTTTCTTTGGTTAAACTGGCTTAACTGTCAGGCCTCTTTAGTTTCACCTTTAACACATTTCAACTCTGTATGAACCATGCAGTCATAAATCACATGATACACAGGCACACTAATGTTGCTGAATTACCTTTATGTGCTTACGTACGTATGAAGATGGCTATCCACGTGACCTTAATAGTAAAAAAATACAAATAAAGAAAGCATTTATTGCTGTTTTTGCTCTTATGCTAGTTTCAGAATGTACATTTCTTATTTCAACCATCATGACAAACAAAAATATGCCTCTAAAATTGAACTACACAAAATATTGGGTGCTGAATCAACCGCAAATCGTATTTGCTTCAGTGAAATGATTTCGATGTTGGAAATGTTATTCTCTACAAACCATCTGCCATTCCTGTTTGTCTAGAATCCTAAAAGTGATAACAATTTGGAATCATGTTAGCTTTGGGATTCATTTTAAAGTAGGAAAAAAACAAAGACTATTTTGGATACATACAAAAATGTCTGTGTTTGCACATACTGTATGACACATTGGTGTATTTTGGCTTAAAACACCAGTAAGTGCTCCAACTTTGAAATAATCAGCGCTGTTGGACCGTGAGAGCGTCTGGGCTTGGTTTCTGGTTCACCTGTCCCTGAGGATCAGGAGTTGAGCTCAGACTGAGGCGATGGCTAAACGAGAATCGTTGGGGTTGTGGTACCCCTCCAGAGACCGCTAATCTACATGTAGTGGCGTAACAAGGATCAAAGTCCTTGACACCCGTGGCTCCCTTGGGTCATGTAGCTCTGAATCCTAATGCCGTCATCCACCGCCATCACCCCGATGTTCCCGAGCATCAAAGCTATCGATTGTGAAGGAGAACCAGGTGGAGAACTGGCTTATGCATGTGTGTAAGATTTGAGCTCTCTCAGCACTGCAGCTGGGCAGCTTATCGAGCCGCCACCACCACAATACAAATAATGACGCTTCCGATTTTCAAACCGTTATTTCCTCTTAAACAAAAGTGCCCCTTTTCGTGGCATAACCATGTGAGTCACACAAAAACATTACACACCCGTGACTTGAATTCTTAACAGTCATTATTCAGCCAAAGGCATCATGAATAGCACATGCTCACGTAACAGACACTCCACTCCCAGTCAATCAATTGCCATTAAAAAGGAAATGATGTAATGCATTGTGTCATACATACAGACTCATAATACTTTTGGCCATGAGGAAGCGAAGATGAAAAACAGAATCCTGCAAACTGAGTGTGCTGTGCTCCCACATGGCTGTCAACCCGGGCGGCTCTCTTGCACACACACACACACACACACACACACACACACACACACACACACACACACACACACATACGGAAAACCCTTAGTCACCTACATTTCCACTTTGCAAATTACAGCCTGAATTACGGCGCCCACCAATCATAGCATGCATCTGTCACCAGCTAGGCGATCATTGGTCTTCTAGGATACTCGCCGCCACGCAAGGCTGTTGAGGCAGATTTAAGGTGGTCATTTGCAGCTCAAGCCTATAGTTAAGACCATGGGAAAAGAAGGTTGGCCATCTTTGGCGCCCTGCGGACCCTCAAAGAACTCCTGAGGATTGCAGGGTTCCCAAAATGTATATACAAAATATGGTTTGTTTCACATTGCCAAACTACATTAGTATGTTTTATGGGTCCATCCAAAGGATACATATGGACACGTTATATAGCACAATTACATCCTGAGTGGCAAATGCCAGAATTGATATCCATCATATGCAAAATAAGAGCCTTGTAAAACTTTGTATGTATAGGATTTGCCCGCAGAACATAAGATAGTAGCTCCAAATACTGTCGGGTTGGGAACAACACAGTTCGGGAGAACCACAACAAAAGTGGCAAGGAGAAGCCAAACAATTTACATCAAGTTATTTTTACATGTCATGTTTACATACTATACTTCCAAAATACAGCATGCCGTCCACACAGGACCGCAGTCAACTAAGTAATGAGTATGATCACGATTCTCTAGCACTTTTGGATGAGACCATTTGTTACTTTTTGGGGGTGTTTTCATCAACACGCAAATCTGGGTTTTTATCCTTAAAGAGTTTTTGGAAAAATATGGCCAGGGTCACTTATGGTCACTGGATGGGACAGGTAAAAAAAAAAAAAACAATAAAGAAAAATCAACATTAATATATTTAGCTGCTAACACTGGTTAATTAATATCCATTATGCTTGGTCATCATTTTATCATCTGTGACTGAAGTTTAGGTTGTACAGAGAAGACGATAAGAAGAACCCACAGGGAGTGAAGTGTTGTACCACATATGCCAAGCGAAATGACGATGGAATGTCTTGCTCGTGTTTCGTAGTGCGTGTGGGTGTGAGGTCACGGGTGCGGCCTTCAAGTGTTTGTGCTCGGGGAAGGTCTGGACAGGGTCAAAGGGTAAACCGTGGGGTAAAGGGTGTGAGTTCAGACAGAATAGAGTGTTGTTTGATGTTTGAAGAGTTGGATGTTAAAATGTTTGTGTGCTTGGCGAGATTAGTGTTACAACCCTGGGAAATTGTATCAATAAAAAGCTCAACTCATGAGAGAAAACATCTACGTTTGTTTATTGGAGAGCGTAACAAACGAAGAACTACATGGCGTGGAGATGACTGTTGCATCTGCGATGTTTAACATTGACCGCTTGTTGTGTCGCATCATGGAAAATGTAATCAAAGCAGGAATAGACACACAAAAAGGACAACACACACATGTCGCGTGTGTTTGTGTGTCGCTGTCAGCAGGTCAGTCAGATAACCAGCGGCCTCCTGTCAGATCTCACCGAGTGGCTCACTTGTCACTCCAACCTGTAGACGCCCAACATCATCGCCACTAGCACTGAGTGTTGAGTCATCGGGCCTCTGGATAATATCCCACAAACACACCCTTACGCACACAATCACACATTGACTCCATTCCAGAGGGATTCTCCACCTCTGGAAGGTTTCCTTCTTCTGATGTTGCACCCAAATCTGAACGAGATCACCGCCTGTTGTGATTCTTTGTCCCCCGCAGCTGTTATTTGTTTCTGATCAGATTCTGGTTTGTTTCTTGACATCAGCAGGTCTGCATGTCTTGTTCATTCAAAGTGATGCTCTCGGAAAGGTTAGCAACATGGAAGCAGATAGCCAATCCAGACCACCAAAGAGATGTCTGACTGCAAAACTTTGGGTGATAATTCAGGAATAAGAAATTCCTCTTCATTGTTAGTTTGGTCAGTTGGTGGGTAAAAGTATTACTACAATTACTAAAAGAAAAAAAAAATGAAATTTAGGTTGGTTGAAGTTAAACAGAGTCAGCATTTGTTGCTAAAACACATACACAGTGGTCCAGCTCTCAGGTTGCAGTGATTGATGACTTGAGGCAGGGCTTGGCTGCAACCACAGACACACAGAAACACACATTACTCACCCTAAAGATAAGCAAATGGTCCACAAGCCGCCAAGTGGTTTGCAAAAACAGGTAAAACTGGCCTCCGCTGAAAATATTTCATTACCTTGCCTCAAGCTACCACCTCCAGAAAACAAAAAGACAAAGTTTGGAAATCTGATTGTAAGTTATAAACTCTGTTTTTCTCTGTGCCCAAATGAGAAATTTGGGAATACTTATAATATCGGTATTGTTTTTGTGATAACTCATTTCCAGCACTCACTAACATAGGTGTCAACTTTGTTCTCAGCAAACCGTTTTACAAATTTTACGCTGTCTGATTGAGCAGGTTGATCTGATTTTTTATTTATTTTTTGCTTTGGAATTTGAAATGTCAGAAAAAAAAAGAAATATATTCTTTGAGTTCCTGGACCTAACTTTCTGTACCCCACACTCCCAAAACTGGCTACTATCAGCACCAACAATTGGCCCAAAAATTAGAAAGTGCTTTTTGGATTTGCACATTTTAACCATCAGTAGATTCAAATCCTCTCTTTACTTTGAATTATTGCTGAAGTGAATCTATTATTTAATCCATGGCTTGCAGGAGACCCTCCATTAAAGCAAATTTTAAATAAATCAGAATCTGCTGCGTATTTTTAGACGATTATTTTTCTGCGGTGCAGATATTCATCTCCTCGGTGCAAGCACATGTTGCTTTTGAAACATCTCCAATGGGGACTTGTCCATCCTTCTCTTACAAAACAGGAGTGAGCAAGCAGATGAATAAGCATGTATGGTTGGCCTGGTACCAACCCCCCCCCCCTCCCTCCATCCATCCATCACAATCAACACTAGCAGTCGACCCGATAGGCCCCAAAACACTCGGGGCCACGACTTGATTGTTAACACTGTGAAAACACAGAGGAAAGAAAGGCTGGATAAGGGGCAAAGAAGGGATACCGAGAGCATGGGGGTAGTTTGGGGAGAGGCGGAATAGCAGAGGGGGAGGAACGCCAGAGGCCCTATTTCCTCTCTAATGGCCCCCAAATGAGGGAATATGACGGCATGTTGCTCTGTGAAGCATCTGACCCGAGGGAATGCAAGTTAGCCACGCCCACCTCCAGGTCTTTATATGACCTGGACAATACACACATGCACCCATAGAAATAGAGGAAGGCAGATCCACATTATTTAGCATACATTTCAATATGACTGAACACAAAGATGACCAGCATACATCGATGATAAATACCTATGGCAACAATTCGTTCTCCACTTTGGAGTCAGTCCATTTAAGGTACCAAATATAGTTTTTTGGCTCATTCAGGGCATTTAAAGGTTCTATCTACTCTCGTTTCTTGAAAAGCATTCCATATTTTCTGTAGTTCCTGACATCATAACTTTTTTTAGTGTAATATGGGTCACCTTTTTTCTTATTGGGTTAGAAATGATTTAGAAAAGTAGTCTGAAAAATAGTCTGTCATCAGGACCCGGAAGTGGATGCGTCTGTACTACGGTTTAATGTGCTTTTGCGTAACTTGAATCCATCATTGTGCGTTTGTCTCATCCTCTGTCATCCCCGCACTTTCCCCCCCCTCTCTCGTACGTATACGCTTTTTATTGGGAAGGAAAGCAGGCCTACTTGTTGAAAAGGCCAATGTGATGAGTGAGAGAACCTGTTTCACCTAACAGAGAATAGATATGCAGGTGTAGCCTGTGGGCCCCCCATCTTGTTTTTATACAGACAATTGAGCGTAACAAGTCCCAACTATATCTTCTGACAGCCATTACAATTTCAATGATCGTGTGGAATTGTCATTGTATGGGGAGATTTTCCATGCACTCTGTGCGATGCTTCTGTGTGCGTGTGTGTGCAAAAAATCAGTGCGACAGCCTGCATATTTAAGCACACGTGACTTTTGAAAAAATGTTCTCTGCTGCTAATGTGTGACGGAGCTGATAAAAACAAAACCAGATGTACAGATCTACTGTATGATGCAGAGTGAAAGCAAAAAAAACAACAACTTTGTTTTCTTCTGTTGTATGCAAGCTGGCTATGCATGGGAAATATAACGAGTGATTATCAACGTTACCTGACAGGCTCTACTTGTTTGTGTGTTTGTATGTGTGTCCTCCTTAAAGAATCCCAGCACATTCCTGTCACTCACATCTTCACAGTGATGAATATGGCAAGTGGAAATTGCACTCTTGCATTTGGAGGTGGCTGACATCAACCACCTGCTGGAGGGAACTTTTCAGTATGATTTGAACGTGTCTTTAGGCTCTTTCTGTGTGTGGGCATACATGTGTGTAAATCATGCAGCAAAAAAAAAATGTAGGGGAAACCACAATGGAAGCAGAGTGCAACAAATGAGGCGGAGGGGGAAGCAAAGCAACTTGCCACAACACCTACCCAAGGTGTGACACTCTTCACACTAATGACACACTAATTATTGCTTGGCTGAAATAATTGAAGTGAAGCAATTTAAGACGGAGTTTAAGGCAGTAAGCCTTTACCAGAGGGCTAATTTCCTCTGAGAGCAGAGGGGCCACAAGGGGATATTCACCCTGTAAAAGAATCTGCAGGTTATTGCATGAACACTGGTGAGAATGTACAGTCCAATCCAGATGTGCAATACATATAATAAACTTAAGAGTTCATGTCATTTGCAATCCATAACATAACCTAACCAAAGATGATATGGAGCGTTTATTCAGAGAATGAGTCGACTCACAAGCTGCTCGGTGACCTGACGGACAGCGATTACCCAGAGGGCACGACCAAACACCTGGATGAGGTAGTTTGACAGAAAATGCGTCTTCCCTTAGCAGTTTGGGCTCATGGTCTTGTAGCAACATGCTTGTCTGTGCAGGCTTACAAAGTTTTCCAAACTCTTACTCCACAGTAGGGGAGGGGGGGCTATGAGCAAGTTGCCCTTTGACCTTTGTTCACCATCTTCAAAATCCCCCAACAGATTTGGTCATTTCCTTCCAACCCCGTGTGCATTTTTCCAAGGAAAGACTATTTTCAAGAAAAGCTCGAGTGAAGGCAATGCGACACATCTCTGTTAAATTACTGCAGTCAATGTTCAACTTGAGAATTGAATGGAAAATGACATAATCCAATAGGAAATCATGCATTAGTGGGGAAAATTTCATTTGGATCAATGGAAGGTATTGATGTCAAAACAAATGGCATAGTGTCCTGTTGAGATAGAGAAGAGAAGAGAAGAGAACAGAGGAGTTGACAGAGGAGTCCAACCAGTGTGGAGGCTCTTTGTTTGGGCTGAACTACAGAGGAGCAAAGCTTGGCCTGCTTTTGGGATCTGTGGGTCAGCCAAGACTTGTGGATGAACCAAGAGTGCACAAGCGGCTGGTCAAGCCCGTACTGACACAAAGAGGGCTTTCTCTGACCGACTGCAAGTCTGCAGCGACCCGGGACGTGCAATGACAAAAGGGAGGCCGAGATACAAACACACAAACACCAATGAGGAACATCTCACACAAACATTTCAAGCGAAACTATTCGTCTGTCCGTCATCTTTGGTGATGAAAAGTACTTTTTGTTTGTGTTACAAATGTTGCCAGCAATATTATGTAACAAACAAAACCACTTTGGACAGTTTGTTGTCAGTGTCACATCTTGTTGTCTACTTCCCAAATTGTTTTAGTAGGTGTTTGATTTGTTGCTTTGTTCCCTTTGTTTTTTTGGCTTGTTTAATTTTCTATCCATGGTATTGTTTGCCTTTTTGTTTTGTTTTTTGGGCATTGAAAACATTTGTTTTTGCAAGATTAGCTTTCAAGCTGTTGTCGATCAAGAACTGAAATTCATTTTGTGGTGAAAAGGAATATTTAATTTCACTGCAGAAAACTTCCAGTTATCATTTTTTTCCATCATGCCTTAACCCTAAATGAAGTGAGGTCTGGACTGACCTGGGTTAAACACAGCCAGCCCCCCTGCCCAGTTAATGTTGCTTGATTAAAGCCTAATTGGGAGCTATGGGGTATATAAAGAGCAGCCCCTGTAAAGATGACCTTTCACCTTTGAGCTTTAGCCCCTTTCTCCCCAAGATCAGAGCAACCTGGAGAGAAACACTAAAGGATCCAGACGCCTGTGCGAGTGTACGTCTGTGATCTGGCCTGTGCATAGGTGGGCAAGTCATGATTGTGTCCTGTTGACACGGCCCAGCCTTGGCCTCCCTGCTGTTTTAACAGAAAAATAAAACACACGCGCACACATGGGGAGAAGCCATGTGAGTCAATCATTATTCTATAAATACAATAGGATAGCCATGCAATATTTAATAATAGTTGATGTAATAACTCAGGAGGAATCTAGGTTTTTTTCCCCCCCCCAGAACAAATTTAAAAGCCACACCACACAAGCAATTATGCTTTCACGTTTTTATTGGACACGCAGTAAACATTCACAGGGCATGGTGAAAACTTTGGAAACTCCCGGCTCTAACAGCTAATTGGAATCAGCTAGCCTGGGGTCCCGTCAATCTGATGAGACTCGATTTGTTGGTTCTTCTTAACCATGATTGGAGTTCATTCGACACATTGAGTGGAGAAAAAAAAGGCACAGCTCAGCACCATCAAAACCTCAACTCAGTTAAGTATAATACTGTAAGGTACAATATAATTTGGCCTACTTTGCTACACAAACACACACACACGCACACACACACACACACACACACACACACACACACACACACACACACACACACACACACACACACACACACACACACACACACACACACACACACACACACACACACAATAACCCTCCTAAATCTGGTGTGAATAAGTATAAGATGACCAAGGTCACCTGAAGTGTGTCAGTGTGTGTGTGCGTGCGTTCATAGCTAGTAAAATGGTAGATGGAAGGTAAGGTGATGCACTAGGGGACATGGGGTGAGCAATCAACCCTGGGTGAACTCCACTCATTAACACACACACACACACACACTCACATGCATACACATACACTCACTGTCTTGGGCTAGAGATAACTGAGTCAAGGGCTCTGGGGTCAAAGTTCAGGGCACTGGCTCATGGGCAACACATGGAAGGGATCAAGAGGTTCTGGATTCCATAAAGCTCGAACAGGGACGGACTTATTTATGGCCACACGGAAAACATCAGACCCTTCTCCCTGCGGTCAACTCCTTGACTGATAGATATACAGTAGTGATAGAATCTAGAAAAAAACCAATGTCTGAAAAGCTTCCTTTCTTTCTTTTTACATTTGCTTGCCAAAAGATGTCATCACCGTTGCTCTCTGACAGGATATTCAGTGTTTTCTCCAAAAGTCAACGAAAAGCATGATACAGTGACAGTTTGTCTGCATAAGAGTCATGAGGGGGCTGAAAATGAGCAGGATGTTGTGACAAGTGGTGGTTTGGGTTTTGCACCACATAAACTTTCAAGAAACTTTGCTAAAGTTACCAAAAATTGCAGGCTAAAAGGCACATGGGTTAGCCGATGTGGCAGTAAACATGCAACGTTTCATGGACTGACTCATATGCACGTGTGACTTTCAAACACAACTTTGCCCCTTTCACTTACTATTCTTAAAATATGGAAGACTGTTTATTTCCTGTTTTACTGCTTGCATTGTGCCTCCGTGTGCATTTTTGAATCAAACAATGCATATCTCGCCACTTATTTTTTTAGGAAATGAAGGAAACGGACAACATTAGTCTTTGTCCAAATCATGTGACCTGCAAAATATCAAATCCTAAACTTTCCGTCACTTTGCATCAAATGTGAAACAGCTGCAGTAGAAGACAAGATGGTGTTTTTAAAAAAGCATAAAGAGAATGACTCAACAATGGCCATCTGGCTCAACTGTTTTACTGTAGTTCAGCAGAGGGAAGACACCAGTCCGAGTCATTATTATGTGAATGTGCGTGTGTGTGCGTGTGGGCGGAGGTGTCGCATGAGCATGCCTGTGTATGTGTTGTCATGTCAATGGAGCTCATCACTTAAAGCTCCCGAGACAATAGCAGTGAGATAATGAAGACAGAGGCCAATAACAGCTGACGGAGAACAATGCAGCGGTAATAGCGCTGGCACAGAAAGAGGACTTTACTGCTCTTCATGGACACGCTTCCTTCCTGTCCTGCTTTATCAACACACAGGAAAGAAAACAAGCCCCGCCTCCTCCCCCGCTGCTTCGGAGTGACTTAAGTGTCTTTTCACTCCTCACCATCCCCGTCCTCCACCTTCTCATTATGTCTCTCCATTAACAATCGATGAACATTTCTCATATGTATGATGCATTCCTCTCGGAACACCGACAAACGATTGTGTTGTCATCGTTATCGTTTTTACCGTACACAGGAAGAAGCCGTCCCATCCTTTCTTTTGCTTATCAGCGTGTTTTCATTCTCCACAGGAAAGTTGGACTCTTTTTCAATGAGGGGATGCTGCATGCTGGTCATATCCAACTTCACTTCATGTTCTTCCTTTTTATGCCTTATCTGTGCTTACCGTCGTGGTCCATGACCCGGGTGCACAGGGGAAGGCCTACATTGGGTTAGCATAATACTGTGACTCTTCTTACATACAGGTGGAGTGCTCTTTTATTTCTAGGATGCCATTGTGTGTGCTTCCTGAGTCTTATTTTATATATTTGTATTGATTTTATTTAATTATAATGTAATGGCAAGGGAGTACCGAAAGGTTTTCAAGAGTTTCCTATCTGTAAACTGCAGAGACATTTAAGGATGTGGAAGTCATAAATACAAGTACCCCCATCCTGATTTTTGATTTACTTTTTGGTATTCAACATCTCTAATTATTTCACATCATCAAATTTGATTATCTCGTAAAGATAAGAGAAGTCAATATAAAAAGCAGTTAACTGACAATGGTTTTATCTTGATGGTAAATAGAGCACTGAGGGACAGACAGAAAGAGAGACTTAATCCTCGCATGGAGAGTGAGACAGGCTGTGCATAAATACTGAGAAGTTCAAACAACATCAGTATGCATGAGCCGACATCTCCACAACAGAGTAACGGCAAGAACAACAGACCACTGTGGTGCCATTGTCTTCTCGACCCACAAAGGCCATGCGACTACATTTAGAAAATCAAATCTGCAAAATTAGTAGACTAAAGTGTGGAGGGTGGGAGACACCAAAGATCCATGATTTGCGTCCGACGGACAGAAGATACATTTCATCCCTCTCACTGTTAAACCATTGTTTACGTGGCTGATTCCCAGCTCAGTTCCAGTTGGTCCTCCATGGGCCAAATTAGTTCTAATGCCAACAGCTTAGTTGGGCCTGAACAAACAGCTGGCTCTGTGTGGGGCCGTAGGGGTCCAAAATGGCTGAGCAGTAAGTGAAGCTCAAACTCCACAACATTCCCACAGTCTTGGTCTGAAGCAATCTGGCCTAAAGAAGGACTTTTGAAGGCTAAACATGGAGTTGTTATTCTTGTTGAACGCTACAGGAAAACTGGATGTCTGGGTGTGTTGATAGTCATTTGGAAAACATGGCAGATGTCTTTTGAGATTCCATGAAACAAATACAGGAATAAAAATGCTAAACATCTGGATCTATCTCTTCCCATCATACAATTTCATACAAGTGAGAGCAAAGGAAAGCTTTCTCAATGAATTTCCAAGATCATAATAGTCTCCATTTGTAGTCTTCACGGCTTTAAAGAACATAAAATACTAAGCTCCCAGACAAGGAGGTGGCATTTGAACTAAGCGACAGATGGGCAAAAGAGAAGCCAAAAGACAAAAACATGCCAAGAGGAAGGACAGGAAAGTAACACAACGTGCAAAGAGTCAGGCAACATGTGCTGCTGCCAGTCTCCTGTTTAATCCCCTTGGATTTTTCTCTGCTTCTCGTTCCCACGTTTGCAGTGTTAATTGATAAACACAGCGAGGGAACAGGACTCCATGACTAATCATTCTGGCTGCTGTTGAGTGCATGTGCGTGTCAGTAACGTGCGTGCATTTCTATCAATCAGTCAAAGTGCCAGTAGATACCGTATGTGTAGATCTGGACAAAAAAATAAATAATTTGTAATATTTTTGACATCAGTATTTCTGAATGATCTTGAACTGCCCAAACAAACATCAGTGTGCATTAAAAAAAATCCATTATGAGCAGATATGATGTACACCTGACATTTATTGCCAACATAGCAATTATTTAATTTGGTTGGTACCAGCATCAGCACAGTCTTTGACTCCTCCCTTGGCACCAGCCAATCAAAAGCTAGCATTAGGTACACACCCCTCTCGCTCACCCTCCTGACATTCACATAAACATCCAGGGACTATTAAATGGTGCCTTAGTCATACTCCCAACCGCAGGGTTTACGCCCACACACACTCTGACTCATTCACGACCTCACTGCTGACTCACAATCGGGAAATAGGCGAGTTGGGTCAGATGTGACCGCAACTTCATTGCATTACTGAGCAGTGAAAAAAGAAATAATGAAAGGAAAACTAGTATGTAACAAAAGTTGTTTTTCTACTCTTTTGCATTATTTGCTATTTTAAATGAATCACAATAAATAAATAAAAAAGTAAAATATGTTCAGTCTCCTAAACAACATAGACGAAGAAATTAAGAAATTAGGTGTGCGTTATATTAATTTAGTGCAATTTGTTGACAGATAAGTGTTTTCAAATGGTTATATGCATGCATGAACAGTTTACGTGAATACAAAATGATTCTAGAAAATATACTGTGCATCAGAAGGTAAGGTCAGATGTGTTCGAAAAGCAGCTGTTGTTTTGCAGTCAAAATTGAAGGGACAGAAGAAGAAACCATTTTTATAGCTCTTGGGGTGAAATCCATAAGTCCAGGCATCCATCAAGCAGCTGAAATTCTCAACCGCTACAACCATCCACGGTGAGTCACTTTGAGCTGCAGCTTAAGCAGATGTTGTGTACCGGTGCTTACCGAACTTCTAAGTCTCTGAAGAAACAAGAACAAAATGACCTCAACAGCTTCTTTGGTTGATGGTTTGATTTGAAATAGCTGACTGCCACATGTACGGATGAAAAACTAACTAACTAATAATAAAATAACCAAGAGAAAATCTGCAAATCACAAAATGCAGTGGAGGTTATGCTTTTTTTTTGTCTATCCATCTTCTAAACTGCATTTTTTGTGTGTCTTCACTTTCACATATAACAATCTCCTACGGTATAGGAGATCTAATTTGTGCAAATCTAACACTATTTGTTCCATCCTGCCTGTGTTCTATTATTCACTTTCTTCCAGCAGTTGGCGGACAAAGAAGTCAGTGAGACAGACAGACAGTCACCCAGTTAGAAGACTGGCCCGCATTACGACTAATTGATGCAATCATAATAAAAGGCCAGTAAATCCCCACCATTAGCTTGTTAGCAACGGGAAAATGAGGCTGGCTTTTATCACTCCTTGACCCTGCTGCTGCCCATACCTGCAGCTGTGACTTCACACACACTACTTTCCTTTCCTTGTTGTTCCTGATACCTGTTCCTACCACTTCATGAATCTGAATGCCACTTCAGAATTCAACATGCAAAGAGATCACTATTTGTTATGTTGTCTTTCTCTGGACATGGTGTCATTCCATTAATTGAGGGAAATTCCCTTATTTTCTGGTCACAGTGGCTGGCTCTGAATAGGCCGAGTGGAGGTTGTGTGTTAGCTGGCCAATAAAAGGCTGTTTTGTTGGGCTCCTGTTGTTTGACAGTGGAGTTATCCTCCCAGGACTCATCTTCAGCCAGCCACACCCACTCTGCCTTTCATATGGTAAGGATTCCCTAATGTCTTTAACACTCACCCAATTTCTTGGGCACTCCCAAGCAACCGGCAGGAGCGATTCGCCGCCTGCCCCCCACTCCGCCATGGCAACCGCCCACCGCTACCCGGGCAACTGCTTCTACTCCAATGAACCTGCCCCGGCAACTCCTTTTGACTCCCAATCAGTTCAGGTTCATCTCTGACTCCCTCGCTGGAGGTGGGAACAGAAAGAGAAGAATAGGGAAGGGCCGAGATGTGCGCATAGGGGTGTGCATGTTATGGTGCCATTAACACCCTCTATAACTTACACTCAAAAGTTGTCGAGACGTTTGGCTAGCCCCATCAGGGAGTCGATCGTATGATTAATTAGCACATTATTTTTGCTTGATACCGTTTTCCACTTGGGACTGACAGTAGGTGACACTTGAAAGAAAGTAACGCTTCAGATCAGGTCTCAGCAGTAAATAACAACCAACCTTCTTCAAATTAAAAGCATATTTACAGACTAGTACTCAGTGCCTCATGTTAGTTTATAGCACAGCCAGATTGGGCACTGGTCAAATAAATGTCGGATTTCCACAGGATCTGCACTTCTGGATTTGCATTTGAATCCATTTGTGAATAGCTGGAATTATGCCTCTGTGAGTGGTGTCCAACTGAGTTTCTTTTCCCAGACTGTCTCTTTGCCCATTCTTTTTCTCATTATTCTCAACTCTCCCCTCTTCAGCTTTTGTTGACCAAAGCAAGGCCACATTAGATAAAGATCACGCTCACTATAAAAGGTCCTTGCAGTCATCATTCAAGCCAGATGTTATGGATGTTAATAACAAAATGTCTTACATTTACATTTAATGAGGATGAATGGCTAAAATTGCAACAACAAAAAAAAGTCCTGTTGCTTAGCTGAAGGAAGATTCCCTGCTCAGCTCTATTTGACTGATTGACATGGCATGAATATTCATAAGCACAGCCCCACCAAGTTTTCTCACAGCTAGAAGTAAACTGCCAGGCGAGAGAGAGAGAGAGAGAGAGAGAGAGAATCGCAGTTGGCTGCTCTTCATGTGGAAATTTGGGCGCTTCTATT
Organism: Syngnathus acus; assembly: GCF_901709675.1. Taxonomy (NCBI): domain Eukaryota; kingdom Metazoa; phylum Chordata; class Actinopteri; order Syngnathiformes; family Syngnathidae; genus Syngnathus; species Syngnathus acus. Next base: position 6,229,012 of record NC_051100.1, read on the forward strand.
CAACTCTCAGCAGGGATTTTAATAAATGACTGTGGATGGAAGGCTAACGGGTCATGGGTGGTGTTGGGTGAATGGGTGGGCTTGAGGGGGTCTTGACTGAAAGGGAACAAGATTAGAGGATTTTGCCCGGCTCAGTCTTTTGTCTCATCCAGCCTATACCGATGAATTAAGGAAGCCAAAAGCGAATGATGATCATGAAAATGGAGAGTATATTTAAGAAGACAAAAACAGATGCAAAAAGCAGAATGACTTTTTCCACGTGTGGTTTAAAATTGCTGAAAAACACCAGAGTCGTTTAGGGGCAAGTTGACTGGCTACAAATGAGTGAAGAAGGTGAGCGAAGGCACACATTCCTGTATGCACTTTCATTCTGCAGGATTACAGCGACTTCTCGGTTACATAAAAGGGATGAAGTGAAATCCGAGTTTGTCTTCCTCCCCCAGACTCATCCTGTATTGCTTTTCATCTCTTTCATGCATCATTATTTTTTTTCAATCCTTTCATGCTTGCAGCTATCCAAACTGCAGCCTTAGTAAACTTCAACCTGAATGAAAACGGTAAATATTGTATAAATGTGAAGTGTTTTCTTTATAGATATAAAACATGACATTTACAGTACAGGTAAAAATACACAATCAAAACGACAGAGTAGAAGCGACTGTATTATTTGTGTTTTTAGTTTTTCCATCGAGATGCATTTGAATAAAACAGCAACCACTGGATCTGCATTTTGTTTCGGTCCATGACATTGACATTGTTTTAGGTTATACTTGCGTTGTCAAAAATGTTTCCAATACAATACAATAGTAGCCATTTTGATTCCTGGCTCATTTTCCGCTAACAAACAATTTTGCGACAACATTGGTGACCTCTTTTCAACTCTGCTCTACCCCAAAAACAACGGGGAGTCTTTTTCCATAGAAACATGGAAGGGAAACTTTGGTTTTAGTAGGATGATGATAGGGTAGATGGTTGATAGGGGTCTGGCATCCTAATCACTCCCCCCCACCAAATAAATGCCGTCCATAACCACCTCACCCAACTCTATAATGATCCTTTGCGGCAGGGTGACCTGATTTTGGCTCCCAGAGTTCCAAGACCAGCGTTGGGCCGCAGAAAGGCACTTTCCCATGGACGACGGTGCTCTAGGGCTTCCATTACTATTTAATATCCTATTTTACCTCCCCTCCCGTCCCAACACACACATGCACACACCAAGGGGATGGAAACGGGGGCTACCTGCACCACAAATAACTTATGATACACAATATCCCGTCTCCTTTATTTGTTCCTAACCAGTGCATAGCTGCACAAAAGGCCCAGTCATTATAGAAAGGCCGCGAAATATGGGTTACATTGATTTGGATAAATAAACATCAATAAAGGAGATCCGAAACCATATTGGCTACAAATACTCATTCGGTGTCATTGTGTTTCGATGAACCGTGGAGTGGATCAATTATGTATGACTGTGATTATATGATTAAATATCCAAGTGTGGCTACATTTTACAGAAGTGCCGTATTATATTCATACCCAGATTTACATGAGTATTGAGAAGTTGAAACTAACCTCAATCATGGGATGAAGGACACATGAAACATTGTTGACATTGAACACTTTTTCTTCTAATAATGCCCTTTAAGACTGGCTGTCAGAATATTAAACGAACCCACTCGCTGTTGATAATACAGATTGATTTTCTATTTGCGTGGCTTGGACGCATACCATACCGCCCTGAATGACAAGGGTTCATTTTTTGTTTTCTCTCGTTACCCGATCTCAAGTATATTTGGAGCAAAATTTGAACAATTACTTTTGAAACAGATCTCAATGGAAGTTTTATTCCCCACTTCACAAGTGTTTTTTCGCATCAGTCTGTGATACCGAATAAGCTTCTGCGATCGTTAAGAAGAATGAGACACGAACTGAGATGTGGAAACCTTTTGCTTTCACAGACAGTCAAAGGAAGCCAAAGACACTGCAAAGGAAGTCTGCAAAGTCTGATATACTGTACTACACAGTGTAGCCAAACAGCTCACGTAATGGGATCGATAAAAATCTGAGAAAGCAATAGACAAGTTAGCGAATAATGATGTTAAGCTAACAATTACGCAGTGAACTTATAATTACCCCTGATCCTAATTTTACTTTAAATATGCTTTCTTAAAACCTTTCCTAAAAAAACGTTGTAAAATTGACTGCTTTCATTTTATGGTCATTAAACATCTGTTGCAAAACTTTGCCATGAATTTTCATGTACAATATTTGGTTATATTAATCTCTATGGAAACATTGCCATCATCATCACAGCCTTTGAGTCATGGAAATACTTTGACCCAAGTAGTGGTTTAGCCTTTAAAAGCGATGTCTGGTGCTTGTTGTTTTTTTTGTGTGTGTGTGAATTATTTGTATAATAGAAGGCAACGCATCCCGAAACCCAAACTTCCTTCATCACCCGTAAGAGCAAATGTCTCAATCAGTCTAAGTCGCCGCTTAAGTGAGGTTTTGTTTTTCGCTCATGTGTGACCTGAGCAGGTCATATTCCAGAGGGTTGATGGGCTAGTGAGCACACTGCTGGCATTTCAATTTAACCACTACTACCTGAATGTTCCAACACACAGGTACTAGTTGTTTGAACCAAAACAACAACTTGCTACATAACCACAACATTAACTTTCTACATCATTTACTACCTCCTACACACTTGACTCAAACAGTTTTTTTTATTTAAATTCACCAAAATTGTACCAGCAGAAGAAACGGGACCCTTCATTGCTGGACATTTAGAGAGCTGCCTCCCCTTTGCTAAAGCTGCAAGGATGGGGGTCAAGCTTAGTCATATAGGAGGTCACAGCTGCTAAAACATGCGGCAAACAAAATTACTTCTGTTTGTTTTTGAAGGAAGCCTATATAACCCACAGGCAAATAAACTTCTTTCAGTCCGCTCGACTCTCTTCCCCCCCCCCGGACTTCTAATCACTCCATGAGACATGGTCAGCACATTTCTACCCCATGCTGAGGAAAACTAAGGCCTGGCCTCCGTCAGTACTGCTTGACCTCCCTCCTGCCTTAAATAAGCCCAGTGCCCTTCCCTGCTTTAATCAGCACATCCATGTCACAAGTCAGCTATTAGTAACTGACAAGTAGGTTGGTTTTTTTATATACTAGTTGTGCATTGGTGAGGTAAAGTTATCTGGCTGAAGTAGCTGAAATTGTTTTTTCTTTCCACTGCTGCTTCACTGATTAGCTCCCAACCAGTATTGTTACCAGCTGCATGGCTGACTGTTGACACGCTGTGACCTCTTTGCAGAGAGGCTCCAGTCTCATTTAGTCTCATTAGTAGCAAGTCTCTGTCTCCCAGACAGGGACAGCACAGGTCCTTTGGGGAGCTTGGTGTGTGCTGTGCCTACAGTAGCTTCTCTTAGCTAGTCCTTTCAGGCCAGTAATGTTTTGTCTTCAGTGGTTTAAATGCATTTGTAATCTGCACAGGGTGAATGAAGGAACATTTTTTACAAACACTGCTACTCTTACTACCAGTACCTTTGGACAGAATAAATCAAAATGAGCAACTAACTACTCATGCATGGTACATTAACCCAGTACTTGTGTGGATTGAAATGATTCTGTTCCGAGTTGTACAACTATAACAACTATTCAGACTACACTTTGACATCATCTTATAAAGTCTGTCACGCAATAATAAATAAATCACATTACAGTAATTCCGTTTTGTAAACATTAAACTCTTGAAACACCTGTCTGCGTCTGTAGGGACATTTGGAGCCGGAACACGTTGTGCCTTGTCCGTCATCACAGCACAGATGTCCAGTGGTTATATCACATGGACCGCACCCTGATCTTCATAACATTTCTGATCTCCTAAAATTCACGCTCCAACTTCAGCCTACTCCAAAAAATCACCACCAGAACCACATCATCCACATGTTCCTTCAGCAAAGACAATGAGCTCTGAAGGGAAATTCCACAGCTTTCCCATTGTCAAATATTGCCTGGTGATTCATCTTCCATCACACTTCACCTCATCTTCTTTTGGCTGCAACACCATTTAGTCCATTATACAGTTGGAATGTGACCTAATGCTGACTAGGGAAAAGTTTGGGAAGTCTTCAATCTTCATTAAAGCAGGCAGAAAACTGGATACATTTCTTCCCTCTCTGGAATAGTTTGCACATATGCACAAAAGATCAAATTGTAACCATGTTTAGCTCAAGTATGACTTGTTTTGTGATTGACAAGATGTACTTTGGCAAAATTAGCTGTCATTTATCTACATATGATCTCTTGCACATGCCTTTTGTATTCTTCATTCATTTATTTATTGAAAATGAATGTTAATAAATGGCCTGTGTACCAGCACGCTCAAATCCAGTCTGGACAGAAGAAAAAGCCAAGACATGAATGATGGCAAATATAATGTACAAGGATCTTTCCCCCAATGGCTTACATCAGAATCTTTCCATGTCAAATAATGGATGAGTAATGGTGTGTGTGTTAGATTGACAGAGAAGCCATTTGTACATTCTTGTAAATGTAAAAATAGATTCCGATATACAGTGAAAGATTGCTAACGGTCAAATTAGCATGCGGTCTTTTTAAATGGCAGCATCAATGTCCTGAAGGGTCTGTAATGTCCTGCAACACACAGAGCAGCTAGTTCATCTCGCTTACCGCATCCTCGCTCTCTCACAGTGACCTCGGAGATACTCTGCATTTCTTGACATGGCCCAAAACTACAAGCAGTCTGTCTTTTTTTCCTCATCCTCACATTCTAACACAATACGGTCATGTCCGGCAAATGAATTGACGGCTCTGTTTGCACTCATGAATGGGTGGGAACGCCAGAGTGTGAATAGATATGAAGAGAAAAGGAGTTTATGTTCAGACATTTTGCAATGAATGTATTGGGCTTCTTCAGATTGAAGACAGAGCAGGTCAAGAGGAGTTTGGGAAAAAGATGAAGACAATAACTACTCTGCATCCCCCAGGGCTTCTGGGAGAAAGTCATAGGTCACCGTGCTTGGGTGAGATTCCTATCCATTCATATCCAAACCTCTGTTGGCCCTTAAACATTTAACGCTGGTAGGAGTCTTTACTGCTCCAGACATTCTCTCTTACAACCACTTGCATTCCCACACTTAATTCTTGTCCTTCTCTGTTTACACCAGTGTCTACAGTTTGCACATCCACAGCCTGAACACAAGATTTAGCAGAGTGGACAATCTGAGAAGGCGGAAGTACAGGCCGAAACATGTCAGGTAATGCAACCTAAAATATCTTGTTTGAGATAAAAGAACCAGTGAAGTGAGAGTGGACAATCACTTCACTGATTTAAAGTCTGCTAAAAGAAGAATTGTAAAAATATGATGTCATGGGCAGAGACCAAGTGCAGCACGGACTATCAAATTGAGGGAAAGGGGAAAGCTGGGAGCAACACGAGTAGCATACAGGATGGCAACAGACGGGTAGCATAACAAATTGTGCCATGGCAAGAGAACAGGTAGGACAACAGGTAGGGAATAGAAGGAAGTGAAACAGAGGGCTGGGTGTGCGGGGTTTATATAGGTCGGCTAACAACCTGGGAGCAGGTGTGGAAATGAACCGGAGGTGCGGTCAATTGCCGTAAATGCTGCTGATGGAATGGGCGGGGCAGCAGAGATGAGCTGTCCAGAGAAATGCATGAGGCTGTAATATAAATTTCCTTCTAAAGTATATACACTACAAATATCAAAGCATAATAAACTTTAGGATTTAGACAATTTAAAGTTAAACAATAGCTGATGGTTGTCTATTCATTTGATAATCGATTAGTTGTCGATTAATCGTTTGATTATGACTCAACTGTATTTGTACACAGGGGTGCATCCAAAAAAAAAAAATTATAATATGATATAATAATTATATGCTTGTTGCCTTGATGGGCACACAGCACAAGAAGCACAAACATAGATCCATCAAGTCATCAATGCCGAAACCTTTCATATACCAAAAGTAGTATCTAAATAAAGGCAATTTTTCTAGCAAAATTTTGCGCATTACTCAAATCTATATCAAATCTACATGTGCAATGAAGATGTGACCTAACCCTAACATGAGTTGATGACCGCAAAAAAACATCTTGCTTTAGTAACCTCTTCCATCCCAAAGTCTTCACAAGACAGGAAACGTCTAAGATGGAAGTAACATGGAATTTTATGGTGCATACGGCTGCTGCAGACAGTGGATGGCTTCCATCTGTTGTGTGCCTACACAAAAATGTGACCATGCATCACCAGGCAAAGGCATCTAAAGGGTACCATATGGCAATTGTCAGATCTGTGACCTATCAGCATGAGCTGCCTGGGTTTTTTTCTAAACCGTTTATCGTAATGTCCTTACAGGGGTATTAGTGGAGTTGCGCTACTGATGTACATTTCCCGATTTTAACAAAGTGTTTTGTAAAACACAAAATCCTAAAATTGTGCATGTGTCAACTTTATTTTTTTAAAAGACGCAGATCTCATATTTCAAAGCAGCAAGACTCCAGCATGTCCCAAAACCTTTGTTGGGGTGGCTGTACGATGAATTGAACTCTTATTGCGAATGAGTCACTGCAATTTATTTATATATTATATCATATTTCGAACAGTGATATATATTGTTTGTTGTTTGTTTTTTATTGTTTTTATTCTTTAAAACATGTTAGAGATAAAGATTCATTCTGAATGAATGAAAGATTCATTCATTCATATCATATATCATATTATCACAGTCATAAGGAGGTCGGGTGAAATTTGAGGGGCTGAAAAAATGCTAGCGTATATTCTCGGCAGTATGCCGCAGGTGACCGCACAGGGGCATCTGTGCAATTTGGATAATGACATTTTAATTAGTTTATCCGCATCAAAACACATGTTAAATTTGGATTACACCTGTAGACAACTTTAGCTCTGGAACTCTGGAGCTCACTGACCTGGACATGGACCTCAGGGTATTGGTGAACTGTGGATGTAATGCTTGGCTGTAACCGAACCAGACTGACAGCTGCTGTCTGTCGGCTCACTCTCCATCATCAGCTCCGGTCGTGTACCAACATGGTCCTCGCACCAAGCGCCAACCACCTGGCTCTTGACAGGGCACACACAGAGTACTTATATATAGCTCGAATCACAGTAGGCTGTGCCATTTGGCCGTGCACGTGAATGGAAAGTGGATAAAAATATCCTGCATCAGTCAAATAATAAAATGTTTAAAGGAATTGAAATTCCACACAGTTTTTCCTCTATAACTTATGGTATTATTAATTAACCCAGACAGCTGTCATAACCAATAAAACCTTCCTTGTTGTTCAAAAAGAATCTTTGCATTGATTGTTTTTGTGCTTGTTTATGGTCACCACGTGTGCACTAGAAGCTGCTGCATGTTTTCACAGGTCATATTCAGAACATCAACACTAATCATCTGTCACATCATCTATATTTAAGCATGCCATGGGTGTTTTGACTGTTTAAATGTCCATTAAAAAAAAATTGACTTCTACTTGTCAGGGTGTGAATAAGTTGTGCACCGGTTTAAGTTCATCACCGCAATAAGAATATCAGACCAGCTTCAATTTGATGTCAAGGCAGAAGCCACAAGTTCAAAATGAAAGCCAGGTAAGGCGTTGCCATTCATGTACAGTATTATTTGTTCGTCTTTTATTTGAGGTTGACCCTCGCAGCATGTGGCATGGTAGCCTCAGAACAACCGTGGGAACCTCAAAGGGTTTGGTGGTCAAACAACACTGCATGGCAAGGACAAAAGGCAAATGACAAGGGGGTCAAATGAGACAAAATGCCTCGCCATCATTTGCCCATGCTTGCCTCCCATTCAGCCAGTCACTCCGTTTATTTTCCTTTCGGACAATAATAATAGTAATTTACCTGTAAAATATTTAAACGTTGGAAAATTCAAATGAATCCAATGTCAATACTTTGGTTTGCTTAGGAATGCTGTGATTGCATTTATGAACTAGATTTGGATTTTGTTGTGAAGCTATTATTGGCGCTTGTATCTCAGACCACAAAATATTTCTCAACATCTGCGAAGGTAGGAAAGAAACGTTTTCATGTTGTTTTAAGCATTACTTTATCCACTAGCGACAAATTGTTTCATCCAAAATCAACTAAATGTGGATCATATCAGACCGTGTCGGCAGTGATTGCTGAACAACTTCCCTTACCTCTCAAGCAAGTGCTGTTGGGATGCATGATTCTCACCACCAGAGTTTTGAGGTTAGAACTTTTAGGTTAGAATTGTGGGAGTATCCATTTCCCAGCACAAACCACGCAGTCTAGTTTAATCCCCATGTTGCCTCTGCTCCCAGAAACAACTCCAAGCCTGTCTTCTAGGTAGGGCCATAGGGTAACTCTCAGGGGTCAGGGGTCATGGGTCAGGGCAGTTCTTTCAGTTGGACAATAGCCAAAGCGCCACCTGGAGTAAATCAGTGACTGTCTCAGGCGATTGGCCGTGACAGCCGCCATTACCAGGGCCAAATAAATGTAGCGGAGAAAAAGGATTGTGGGTAAACCCTACTTGACAATCATGCACATGTGCATGCAAACATTCAGCTATAATGGCAGTGAAAACAAATCATTGAAAAGGACCTTGAAAATCTGATCATTTAAATCGATCCAGCCTGTTTTAGATGCATCCCGAATGCAGCACACCAGGATCGCTATCGGGCTTTTCTAGATCTTACTGATGAGTTGATCATTTGAATCAGGTGTCTTGTAGTAGGGCGCCACCTAAAACAGGCTGGATTAGCGCCCTCGGAATTGGTGACCCCTGATTTAGAGGCAAAGCATAAATAATATAAACACGTGTGGCTTAGAATTTTGCCACACATGATAATTAAGTCGATTTTTCCATCATAACAGTTTAGAATTGGACAAGATGGTGTATGCTGTTTTTCCTACTGCACATTATTGTCTTGATTTGCAGTTGGAGTGGAATTATTTTGTATTGACCCCAAAATATTTCCCTCGCTATTTGGAAGTGTTTTGTGATTTATGCTTTCAAGCAGGTCATTAAATGAAAAGAAAATGAAAACAAGTAGGTTTTTGGTCTCTTTATGTTTTGGTATTTAAACTGAACTGCTGCCTCTGTTATGGGAATGCTGTTGTTGTTGATGGATCGAATCGTTGGCATAATTTCACATAGTGGTTTGTCTGGCTCAATCTGAAATTCATTGTTTAGGGTTTACATCGACATCTGCAATGTGTGGTTGAGGTTCTCCTAGATGAGGCTACACAGCGTTCATTGGATACAGGCCTGAAAGGCCAAGGGCAACGTTGATCAAAAAAGATGGTTGACACAGAAACGATAGAACTGAGAGGAAAGGGTAATTTAATATTATCTTTTGATTTTCTACTATTACTTCAAAGCAAAAGTTCCTGGAAAAATCCCAGGGTGGTCATTATTGTTGGGTTTATGCTTGACTTCGTTGGGAAACCAACAGAAATGTTTTCACGAAGGATCAAATTCAGAGATTATAATATATCATTTGGCTTTTATGTAATGGTTATTGGCTTGATAAATACGGCATGGAAGAGGAGCGTACGTAGGGATATTGACTCTGCTTTCGATCAGTTATAATTTACACGAAACTGCAATAATGTATCACCAACAGTTTTAGCTTCATTGTGTGTGTCTTGGCTGCTGAGCTTCCAGTTCTTCCAGGGTACTTTTTATTGGTCCAATCAGATCCATTTAATCTGCCTTCAATGTGTGAATGCTGGCTACACACACACAATAAAGAAATAGCTGTAGTTTTTTTTAAACCTATCTGAACGGATCAGATTTCAGATTCAAAACTCTCCCCCAATGCGTATAATATATCATGTTTGTTGTCATGGCTGATGGTCAGAGGTTTCTCTCCCCTGAGCAACTCTGTTATTTGGGTGACCGACATGTCCTGTTTAGCTCTGAGTGGCTGCGGTACGAACAGTTTTAATAACTCAGCCGCATGTAATATTTCAATGCTGTTTGGACCATGGTGTCACACTATGGAAAAAGAGCTTCACGCAAGGAGGGAGAACTACTGGGTGAACTCTGTCAGGGAGTGTTTGTGTGTGTGTGTGTGTGTGTGTGTGTGTATCTTTGTGTTTTGACAGGTTGACCTTTGAATGTACTTTTAACATGTTTGTGGGTCATGTCATGTCTCATCTACAGTTATTTGACAGAAAATACAGGCCCAAGTCATAGAGAAAAAATTCAAAATAAAATACAAGAGAAAGCAAGTTCTTTTTCGTGTGTGTAAAAGAACACGTGGTATACACACACATATGTATATCTCAGCCAGTTGGCAGTCCTCAGCCAGTAGAGACAAAGGGCGAGAGGGATACTGGGCCAGGGAATCCAGCAAGCTTTGGCCCTCCCAGAGCAGCCCACATAAGAAAGGGACCATGATGAGGTCTTGCCCGCCAGGGAGGACTGGAGACGATTGCCTACGGGATAAACGGCAGGACGTGGCTGGGCAACATCAAGGATGATCCAAGGAGTGCTTTCAATCCATGCCAGTAAGCACAAAAGGATCCGAATGGACATGCAAATGAAAATAAGTGTTTAAGAAGCAAGCCAGACAAACCATATTTCTTTCACATGGTCTAGTTTTTCTTTTACTAATTGTCTTGATTTCATTGTATACCAGTTGTACAATGACAACAAAGACATTCTTCTTCTAATTTACGATAATTGAACATTTAACAATCTGCACTACAGTATTAATGTCCAATTCCCAACGTCTTAGACCACAAGTGGTGCTCAAGCACCTCCCCTTTAGCCTTAGATGAAAAAGACCAGGACTAAACTTCATACAAACAACCAATATTTGCATTGCAGAATATTTGGCAATGGTGCCGAAAGTGCACGGACTCTGCCTTACTATTGTGGCAATAGCAGTGATATTTTACTATCACCATCTGGAAATCATTTATCACTGTGTAAATGTCAGCCGTGCACCACTATATAGTATTCAATAAACACAGAGCCTAACAATGACTCTGAAAGCTTAGTGGAATGGCTGCATGAGGTATCGGAGGAGGTCATGAATTTTGAGCTGCTGGCTCTTTGGATGGGAACATGAGCAATTTATAGAGGCTTGCATAACACACTCTCCAAAACACTGTTAAGACAGAAGGTGAAGCAGAGGCAATTAACACCGCTGTGTGATATATGGCCGAGCTGAATGAAGGCTTCTAAGCTTTTCCGTCAAGACCCACGTACACACACATTTTCCACCTGTTCCAGGCTGTACTGTGAAGGGGGCCTGTATCCCGAGTCCAGCACATTTACCACAACATATATCAATGCTCGACACATCCATCCCCCTGTATCCACATACAAATAAATATTTACGTGCAGGTACGCACTCGCAACATGACCTTGGATCTGAAAAAATATATTTTTGTACTTTTACTTGGTGCATTATTACTTGAATTGAGCAGATAAGCAGAGGCAGAGAGGTTATGGGTGAGTTTCGATTCACCCACCCACTCACTCAGTGTCTGGTATGTGCACTCTTTGCCACTTTCCATGTGCTGTAGATTAGACTCTTTGTTCTCTGCAGTGATGCCAAAACACTTGCTCATTAATCACGATTTATTTTTTACTACTCCCCTCTTCCACCAACCCTCCTCTGGCGTGACAACCAGGGTGTGAACTTCTAGTCCCGCGAAACCACACTTGGCTATCCTGCCAGCAGTAAGGAGGCAAAGTGGGTCAGTGAGAAACCACACTGCAACCTCCTGAGATCAGCAGGAATGTGATCAGTGAGAAACCACACTGCAACCTCCTGAGATCAGCAGGAATGTGAGACCACCTAGTGCTCGTATTCCTCCTTGGATGGTATAATCATAGATTGCGCTTGAATTTTAATAGCGTAATGACACAGCAGCATTAGTTGTTGCTTGACAGCAAATATTATTTTATTGTATGTGTTCTAAGAGCACAAACAGTATTGTCAAATCATCAGCTTGTGTTTTGCATATACTGTAGTAAGTTCAAATGTTTTTAGAAAACTGATGGCTCTTTCATTGTGTCTGGAACTGTACTTAAGACACAATAAAACATCAGAATTGTGCAAAAGTTAAAAAAATAATAAGTTTTAACAGGAAGCCCAAATTTGCTCTCTTGAATTTACAAATGTTTACAAATTTGGTTTTCCGAAACAACTTCCGTCAGATTCTGTGATTTTGCATTTTCACATGCTCCCTTCCTTGTTGTTAGAACAAAAGTCAAAACATTAGTTTTCATCCAACAATTTTTCCATCCAGAAAAAACTAAGACAAGCCTAAAAACCCGGACAACTTGAGACAGAAGACAATATGGGAGGTTGTTGGTTCATCCCGATCAGCCTGCCAAGAAAGTTGCGGCAAGTAAAATATCTGTTTTTTCTAGATCTTCTGTCACTCGCTAGAAACCAAATTTTATGGGGGCATTTTATTCTCACAGCATGTTCAATGTTTCGGATGAAATATGAGTGTAGGAAATTTTAGATAGAAAAGAACATCGATGCCAGTGGAGGGACCGCAATGAAGAAACGCTGGCGGGTCTGACTGTTTGGGGCATGGTGCTGAAGCTGAACATTAAAAACAAATCATTGCTTTATTGCTTTATGTCACAATCAAAAAAACCTCAGCTTTGGAATTTTAAACTACAGCAACAAGCAACAGGAGCTTGAGTTACACTGTGTTGGAGGCCTCTGGACCCAAGCCTTGCTGGTTGTCTTTGTTTCCACCTTTCAGCTGTGCCCACACACACATAGTCCCACACAAACATGCACCCTAAGCCCATTTCCCAAAATATCTCTAGGCGCTTGCCTTTGGTTTCACTTCTCCTCTCACAACACCCCTGCCTGCCTTTTTGTCATCACCTCATTCCCTGCCCCCACTCCGATATAGCCAATCATGAATTAGCATTTTCCTTAGATTTACCTTTGTCTTTGCAAGCCCTACCCCCTTAGCTGCCACCCCCGCCATCTCTATCCATTGGTATGTGGCCCTTCATTAATCGGCAGCGCCCCCTGAATTGCCCCCCCCCCCCCTCACAAAACAGGCTAGTGAGGCTTTTGCTGGGAAAGGGGGGGCCTTCAATTCTCATTCACACACACACACACACACACACACACACACACACACACACACACACACACACACACACACACACACACACACACACACTGGAAGCTTATTCTGTCCTATGGCCTCATTAGCATGGTAGCCTCACTTGGGTTCTGCAGTGCATTATCAAGCCAGGCAGGGGATCTGGCGCCTCTCTTTTTGTCAGAACTGGCTTTTAGAGATGCAAAATATGATACCCATTCATTCCCCCTCACTAGCCGCAGTCGTACTTCAATCCAGAACTCCTCCCACCCCAAAGTCCTACAATGAGCTCCATCCCAGAACAGCTTACATGCTGTCCTCCAAAGCCGACTCCAGCTCTGTATGAAGAAGCTCACTTGATCCACGGGCCTATGCCAAGTCTGAACACGCCTTGTGCCAGTCTAGACTACCCTGCCCACTGTCTCTGCTTGTTCATCAGATGCTGATGAAACTTGATGCTACAGGGCCTAGACACTGGACCCAAGTCATAAGGCTCTCAGCTGAGTCAGTGTGCCACCCAGACTGTGGCGGATTGAGCCCATCACCAAAGCCAGCGCAGCTTTTCGTGACTTTGCTTTCTGAAGGCTCCGAGAATTAAAATTTTGCTTGCTTGAAAACCTATTCCTTCAGTGTCAATGCTACATTTTTTGTATTTGGTTGCCTGATGGATTTGAATGACTTTTGTTGCTTTGGTCACTCACACAGTATATAACTACTCATTGACCAAAATGAAAAATCTTGTGTTTTTTATTTAACAAGATGAATAAATTCAAAGTCCTCCAGTTAATAACATTATGGTTAAGGTGCCACAGCTGACATTTAGCTTTTCCTGGTATTGCACATGCCTAAAATTGAGTTGCTGATCATATACTCCAACAGACACCATTTACTTTTAAAATATTTATGCATTCACCACAAAATAGCATTACGAGTCGTTTTCCCTATCGTGGTGTTTCCTTTTAATCAATAGAATCTCATACATGAATTTCCTAAGAGGGCTTTCCAAATCCCATCAAACTGGTCATTCATGCCAGGCAGTTTTTCCTCTTTGAGTGTCAGTGGGCTGTCTCCATTGTCCATTTCCCCAAACCCCTAAAAAAACGAGCACTCTCCCACAGTTCAGCCACATCTGACATGGCTGACCTTTGTGTTCACCTCCTGCACCCCAGCCTGTGACCTCTTGGCCAAACTGTGGGGTCGAGGTACCATTTCTCCATGACCGCTGCATCATGGGAAACGCAGTGAACAGAGAAAGAGACAGGGGTGGGGTCACATCCCTAATCAGTGATGTAAAACAGAGCCATTGTCAGTGTGGCTAAGGAGAAAAAAAATGATTAATGCAACAGAGTGTTTGTTTGAGAGATGAAAAGGGAGAAAGGAGGAGGAGAAAGAGCAGAGAGAGAAAAAGAGAGAGAGCGCGAGTGAAGGAGAGCGAGCGAGCGAGGGGCAATAGAAGAATGAGGGCATGAGAAGTTTTGTGACGCGTTTCAGAGTCTGTTCAATGTCTACGAGAGGAAATCTGGTGTGTGTGTGTATGTGTGTGCGTGTGTGTGTGTGTGTGGGGGGGGCACTAAATGAGGGACAGGAACTGATGAAGTGTAGCTGGAGTGTGTGTTGAAGGAGGGGGTGCTGGAAATACGTTACGTAACCTCCTCTCCAGGGGAAAAAAAGTGAGGCGAGGGTCAAAGAGGGAGGAGAGAAGAAAAGAGAAATGGCACTCATACAGGGAAAAAAAGTCCCACTTATGATCTTTATGAATGTGTATGAGCATGCGGTGTCTTGTTTCTATTTCTTTGGCTATTTCAAGACATGGTCAACTTCCTCCTCCTCTTGTGTAACTTCAGTACAAACTCTTTTTTTAAATAGCTACATAATTATACATAGTAAACAATATATAATATAAATATATAATAAAATAAAAATGCAGATTTTTCTGATTGAAATCATTCCCATGCAAGATCTTAGGTCAACTGTTTACATGTGAAAACATTTGGTACATTTATTAAATGCAAGTTGCAAGTATTTGAACACAAGTGGACAAGCTCTGATTGGAAGCCACATGTGAAAGACGATGTCACTTCACATTTACGTCAAGACAGAGCATGCCCAGGCCGGACGCAGTTGGCGACTCCACTTGAGCCGTTATCGTGACATCTGTTCAGACTGGCAAAAGGAATATACCACTCCTGTCAATACTACCGACAAAATCCCACTCGGATTAGGGCTTTCTATTCCGACTAAAGTGTATATATGCAGCATTTTTAATCCATTTGATTATTTGGTGTCATTCTAATCAAAATACAAGGCTCCAAGTTAACCCGATACTGCTGACGGTCTCACTTTTAGATCCAAAAAAATAAAAGCGCAAACGCATGAACAACATAATAAACAATATTCTTCTTCCTATATCGGGGAAAATTTCATTTGCAGTATCGTAAATGATCTCTGCCTCTGTGGAATATAAAAAAAACACAGGAGTATGTATTCACACATCATACCTTGCATTCATAGAAGCTGAAGAATGTAAAGCAAAGGAACAACTGTGAGCATGTAACATGAAAAAAAACCCTCATCAGATGATTTCAGCATATGGCAAAATGTATGCAAAAAAATTGTGGTTGGCCATCTGGCTCAAAAGGTTTGACACAACACAGGAGAAAGTGGGCCGGTAGGAAACACGTTGATAACAATGACTAATATATTTTAATCAACACTGATGTAAATATGTTTCCCATTAAATAGTCATTAGTTAGCTAACAGCAGATGTTTTAATTCCCACCTCGTCACGTCTATGTTATATGACTCAACTCAGATCTCATAAATTGTCAGCATATGCAGTTACTCAGGATTTTCGCTAAGGCCTGCGTGATGGAACCAACTTTTTGGCCGTGGATTATACACATCCCGCCAAACCCAGCCAGTGGGATCCAGCCGTCTTTGCTCTGAATGAGCCCTTGTGTGCCGCATTTTGACACTCTTTTATGATGTGGATGTGTAGAAACTGCTCTGGAGAAATGAATCAAACTCCAGGGGCCCGAGGGGAGGGGAGGAGGGGGCTTTGATTGCAGTATTGAATAAATGCTCTTGGGCGGTGTCACATTATCCAGGGATGTGTAATGTCCTGGTTCGTCCCTCAGGAATGTTTGAAAAGTAACGAAGAAACACCATTATACAATTATGGTTTCATTATATCATCTTGCAGTTTGGTTTTTCTCTTTGTGATGCGTTTTAATTCAAACGCTCATATTTATGGTCATTTTTAAGATGTTTCAAGCAGGCATTGCGAATTCATAACATGAGCAGAATGGGTTCTAAAAACATTGTAGGCTTGTTGAGGGTTCTGATGGTGGATGACGAATGAAAATTCGCTGGCATCAGGTCCAAACCGCAACAGTTAAATTTTGGTGGATTTCATATCATTTCAAAGATTAATATAAATAAATAATATAAATAATAATAATAATAATAAATAATATGAATAACTCAATAGATAAATGTTGATCATATGTGGCATTAAACAAGCTGTTTTCTGTGTACTGTATTGTGATGAGCTCTGCTGTTCATTTCTATGATGGGGAATGGTTTTCATGTTTTCACAACAAAATGTCACATGTCTTATGTGGACGACTATAGAATGGATGGCCACATGAAAACCATTAGTTCAAACAAATCTTTGCAAACACCTTTGAGGATCGACGTATCCCTTCCTTCCTTTTCCCTCTCATGCCTCAAGGTGTAATTTTAAAAAACAGGGCTTTGCTAAGCGCTCAGCTTGGATTCATTAAAGGAGTGCAGGGGAGGGGAGCGGGAGTAGGCTCCGCTCCCATCACTCTCTGTATGCTGGATCACGACAAGGGAGGAGAGTCTGGCTGTGTGAGTGTGAAGGCTGGACTTTTTCTTACTGAGCTGAGCTGGGCTGAGCTTCACGGCCAATAATTAATGGTTTCTGATGGAGGTAGAGTGGGACAATAGGAGCTTTTCAGCAGAACTGAGGGGCCCTCATCCTGGACCCACACTGGCCTGTCCTGCAGGCACATTGTTGCCCTGCACTAACTTTTGCCAGCTGGACCATGTGGAAAACTCCAAAGTGGAAGAAATGTCCAGGGACACTACCTCCACTGGTGTTTGTGTAATTGTGCACGCACAAAACCACTTTATTATATTTTGAGATCTTTGGGTTGCTAATAGTGACTCCAAAGACTATAATTTTTTTTTTTGTCACTTGCTGACCTCTCAGATCAACTTATGGATTTCACGGTTCACTAACAACATCGATGTCATTTATGTGTATTTTTCACTTGTTAGATGATTTAGCGATTATATGAACTATTTCGCACAAAAGTAGAGTGTGATTCAGAGCATGTTTTTTTAAATGCCCGTAAAAACACTAGAGGTCACTATTGAGTAAAATATACAAGTGCTGCTACCCGTCATCAGAGCATGACTCAGGATCCCACAGCCTTGTTTTCTGTGTAATGATGGCTCATTGAATTTTTTTTGTTTGGCCCACCTGATTTCATTTTTTCTTTATCAGTTATGTTTCAAAAATAATTGAAAACAATTCATCATCATCATATAACTCCTGTGAATCTATCCATAGATGTGGATGAGGGAGCGGTATCCAAACAAATTCATGTTCAAACCTATCCGTACATTTCATTTAAATTTAAAATGAGCATTTTAATACGGGTCTGCAAATTCCAATGATAATTGTACTCGATGTTACTGTGCATCTGTTCTTCACTTCTTTTTCAGCATAGCTGAGGGAGGGATGAGGGATTTATGGTGCAGTCAAAGCCATTTGCTTTAGTATATTCACTGGCCAGCCATCCGTCCATCCATTTGGTGTTCCAGGACAGCAACACCACAGAATGGATGCATCAGATAGGAATTACCTATGGAGGAAGGAGAAACAGGGTGGGACCTGGAGCCCCTTAATCTGCCCTCTGGAAACGTTAATCCCATTATTGTGCAAGGGAGCAAGAGCCCCAGGATGCTTTAGCACACTGGCCACAGCCCAGTGACAAAACTCACTGTTGGTCTCTCGAGTGGGAGTTGACCTCTTGAGATTTGTTTCCCCTGAGGTATAACAGTAGCAGCAGTATCACATTGTAAAGACTGAAATGTTTACCAATGGAGCTCTTAGTAGTTTTTGTTATTAACATCACCAATTTGATTCGATTTACCTCGGGGAGGCGCAGTGTAGTGGTTTTTATGTCTGCCTAAGAGTCTAAAGGTCCTTGGTTCATGAATGTTTGTTTTTATTATTATTTATGTACGCCCTGCGACTGGCTGGCGACTATCGCAGGGGGAATCGTGTAACTCGTCCAAAGTTTGCTGGGATGGGCTCCAGCGCACTTGTAAACCGCTTGTGTGGGACGTAGTATCGAAAATGGATGGATGAATGTTTGGCTCATATTTCTTTGTTATTTTTTCACTCCGACTAAGTTGGCTTTATTTGTTTTATTCACAGTTACAGGCAGTTTTATTTATTTTTACATATCTATATTTTTTTATTTTAAATGATGCCTTTCTGAAAATATGAATCCATACCGAACATTAATATAATATTAAAGCAATTGTTAGATGTGTATTGCTTTAAGTTTGTCTTACGATATGTTTGAACATGAACCATTTCTGATGCTTTGGGAAGTTGTTAGTATATCAGACAACTGTCTTTAGTGTTTCCCTCTTGTTGTATAATACGACCTGTGGGCCTGAAGGTGAATGTGTTGGCGTGCATGTGCTTGTCTGTGCACAATATCTGCAGCTACATGTCTGCCTTCCAGTTATGAGTGGATGTCTAGGCCCATCTGCCAAAGGGGAGGGAATGCTCTGTGTTGAGGCATGCCTCAACCTGAGTGTGTAAATGCATGTGTGTGTACAATTCCATATATATATGAGAGACATTAACATTGATTCTAGAACATTGCTTACTTCAGTCTATGAATTGGTTGAAGCCTGTGAGTTCTTTTCATGTACTTTTTGCCCAGAGACAGAATGAATCTCGAGAAAGCTGGTGGCTTTGCAGTGTCTAGTGAAGTTAGTGTTTTGTTGTTCACGTAATTATCTTTCCATGTGTCCTTTCAGTGGCCCGTGTGCACTCCCAGAGAGCATAATGTAACCCTGACGCTCTCCCTGTGCATTTGTCTGCGTGCCTCTAATTGTCTGCGCTGTCTATCCACATTAGCAGCCTGTTTGTTTCATGTTGTCCTGGGCCCCCGCATAGCAGAAGCTCGAGCAGAATTGGGGGATACGATACGGCTGGGGCAAACAAGGGCTGCTGGTTGTTAGAGGTGAACTCCTATACATCCATGTATATGTCCATGTGTGTGTGTCTGTGTGTATGTGTAAGAGGGGTCTTGCCATGGTGCCTGGCCCTAATGGGATCAGAGGGGAGTGGCAGCATAAGGGGGTTAAGGTCAAGCTGAGGTGCTGCCAACTCTGGTTAACTACGAGCGTACCCGACTCCAGCGGGGACAATTGCTCTCTCACGCACGCCATGGCTCCCACTCTTCTGTTATCCCACTTTCTCCGTCTGTCCCACACCCCCACGCGTCCATCGCCGACTCATTCTCCTGCCATGTTTTTTGTCTTTGTCTAGGACATTTCTTTCACTAATCCATGATACAGCAACAACAAAATCAGCAGGAGCAAAAAGAAAGTAGTGACAAAATGTATTTTTTCCTTTTTGTAAATCCATTTCTTTTCAATACTGTCAATTTTATTTGGTAATCTGAACTGTAGGATGGGTTGAAATGTTTCACAATATTTAACAGGAACTGACCCAAATTGTAAAAAGATACTTTGCACCTTGTCACACTCTCTTCAAGTTCAAATGCAATTCTCTGGATTTTGCAACAGTAGCAGAGGTAAAAGCTCTTTTTTGCTGTTAGGAAGTCTGTCCGACATAGCCGTAAAGCAATAAAGACTTTTCAGAAGTTTACGCAAGCTTTACAGTCTTTCACTTACTCATTGCAGAGATAAGGAGGATTTATGACACGCATCACTTGTTGTTTCTAATTTTTACTCACGACTATGACTCCATGTGCATGAGCACTTGCTGCCAATTGCACCCGAGTGTATTACTACTACACCATCAGGCAGCATGTGTTCACAAATGCCTCTGCAGGAAACATGATAGGCTAGCTCAACACGGCATATTTACAGCTGCAGCCTTCGCGCTTGCGTCAACACGGTAGCAAAGTAGCAAAAAGAGGAAGAGAGAGAGAGAGAGAGAGATTTAGAGGTTGTGTGTTGAAGAGGATGCCGCAGCAAAGAGATAAACAGCTCTTATCTGGAGCTGGGAGTGCACTGCATTGCAAGCTGAGAAACCACAGTGTACGTAAGAAAGCAGACGGCACGCACCAGCTTGTGCTGATGTCAGCCAGATGAGCGATGATAGTATCACATATGCTCAAATGAGGAACGAGAATATTGCACTTGTCGCATCTAATTGCTTGCATGTTTAGAAGGAACTAACACACCATGCAAAACGCCATAGATGGGCTAACTGAATAGCAGTGGCGTCGTGTTGTTACGAAATTTGAAGCTGCTGTTATTTAAACACAACAGTAGAGACATTTGCAGACATATACTAATATAATGTATATAATATACTAACAATACTCACAGGCTTCTGAGCTCACCGGTATAACAAACATATTCAGAGTTATTTTCTGTTAAGCTCAAGCTATGCAGGCCATTCAGTGAAAAATATCAGAACAACATTGTTCTCAGAGCAGACACCCTGTTGATAGTCGTTATGCACAGAGGACGTCAATGGCTGCATTGTGCCAGCGTGTGAATTTTGCTTATGTCACAACTTTGCTCAAACCCTCTCATGTCCCATCTGTACAGTCCATGAATGAGACACTCGGCTTGTTCAGAGTCCGCTTGGACAGCCTGTGCTCATTCAAAACAATGTCTTACTCATGCATCCATTAATGGCCTGTGGCACATCGGCGGCCCAGAGGGAGTGTCCAATGCTAGGCAGCACTAGATTCTTTTCACAGGGAGTAAAGGGCGACTTGATAAAGAGTCTGATGTGGGCAAGCACGTACTGTGTGTGTTTTTTTGTCATTCATCCGTTCCTCTGTTTACTCACACCGATCTGGTCCATAACTTGATGGATGGTGCTGCAGTGCATGGACATGTGCATTAACTCTTGTCAATCAGAGATCGACCTAAGCAAATGTATCAAAGCACTGTGATGCAAACAAAAGATGGACATGCACATACGCACACACAGATAAATAAACTGCTACAATTAACTCTGATTCAATGGTCATGTTGTCGTACTCCAGCAGTGACAAGTTATTTAGCGTAATGTCCGGACTACGCGCTGCTACTTTTTTCACCAGCTTTGAAGCTTGCGTCTTATAGTCCAGTGTGGCTTGTCATGATTTTTATGATATTGTAAGAGGATTTGTTTTGGTAATACAGATAATAAAAAATTCATGTAAATCATCTGCGGCTTATTTAGTCTTATCTACAAACAAAATGGGATTTTCCTCTAGTTTTAGCTGGTGAAGCTTATATTTAGGTGCCGCTTATAGTCCGGAAATTACGGTAGTTGTTTTTTAAAGATACAACTAAGGCAAACCGGGACATCTGGTGATCTTTTCCTAACCACCTCACTGCTTGATAAAACATTCCATCACTTAAAAATGTTCCCATTTTAGCAAGATATGTTTAAGGTGAAAAGATAGCTTTATACCCACAATAAACTACTAAACTTTTATGAACTTGGAAAATCATCTTAAATAAATAAGATACTAGGTAGGGGAAAAGAGTAGCGAGCGGGAGGAGGGGTGAGAAGAAAGAAATGACAACAATAGAGATGAACAGGGGGTCTCAAAATGAGGTTGAGAACGGGGGGTTGGGGGGTGGGCTCTCCTAACAGTCTTTACGAAGGCCGTTTCCCCTCACTTTGATGTGTAGCGGTAGACCCACATCTTGTCAAGTGCAATGATGGGGAAAAGTGTGTGTGTGTGTGTCCAAGTGAATACAGTCGGGGGTAGGCGCAAAAAAGTGAACTTGATGAGCTTCGGAAGTGCTGCTAAAAAGAGGCACAGCTGGACTGATGGGAATGATGAGAGCCTTGTCCTCTCATACAGAACCTGAAAGTCAGAAGATCACTCTCTATATTCTCACACATACACATGTGCACACACACACACAACACTATTTACAGACCCAGACAAGTGACAGAATGCTGATTAATTTCTGAGGGTAAAAATAGAAGCACCTGATTATTAGCAGTCAATGATGGGCGGAGCCTGAGCACAGCGGTTTTTACGAGACCAATTTGATTGACGCAACCCCTCCCTCCACCCGTGTGTGTGTGTATGGTCCTTTGAATCTTACATTCCAGAAAAGTAAGATAGAGAACAACAAAGATAGCGAAAAATGTTTTTTTTTTACTTTCAATAAACGTGAATGGCATATAATACTTTATTTAAATTACTTTCAAGAATATCGCAAGCATTTCATACATTTCAATAAATAACGTCATGCAGCCCATTCTTTATTTCGATGAGAGTTCGGACTTTCGAATTAATGCAAGCCTCTTTTTGACCGCTTGAAAATGATTTTGACTCAGCATCTTCAAACAAAACACTGTTGGCCAGGTCTCAGAACTGGCATATAAACCCTGACAGATGCTCAGTGCTCAGAGCCAGACTGAGCTCATAAGGTGAGCCACCTTTCATCCATTTTAATAGGAGGCAGCGTGAAAGTCCAATGGCACAAACAGCAGCCTTTTGGCGGGCAGCAGGCCTGGACGGAGAGAAAGCTGACGATGAGGGGGCCGGGGGGGGGGTTATAAAATTAAAGGCTGACATCGTAAAGCACCGCCAGAACAAGGACACAGACGGAAGGCAGCGAATCCCCAAAACAAGTTACTCAGTCTTTCACACATACACAGCCATCATCAGCAGCCTGCCAGCCCCCCAACATTTACATTAGAAGAGGAAGGACACAGTGGGCCTGTGGAGGAATAGAAGGATGGGAGGAGAGGTTTGACACTCTATTGGGAGGTTGTAAACACTGTTAGACACTATCTCCATGGAAGCTTGAGCACGACTCTGTGGCATCTCACCCCCCCCTCCATCCACTGCCAGCTCCCTCTGCCTTTTGCAAAGACAAGTGCTTTGACCGCCAGGCCCCACATCGGCCCCTCGCCTCGCCTGGCCTGGCCTGGCCTCGCCTGCTATCCTGGCTGTCCAGCACAGCAGATGTGCACAGAAGCATGAGTAACCTTGGACGAGTGAATCCCCTCAGATTTATCTTCTACGGCCTTGCCAGAGTGTTAATGTGACCAAGGATTCTTTGTTCAGTTTACTCTTGTGTACTTTTTTTAGTATGTGGAGTGATAGTTAATTAATTATCCTCATTAAGCTTTACACACCACTTTTCTCACAATAAAAAAAAACTTCAAGTTTTATAGTTAGTTAGTTTCTAGTTAGATTATTTTGTGAAGACTTGTGATGGCTATCCCAATGGAAAACGACAGCAGAGATGGAGAAAGTCATATGTTGGATAACAATCCATAGTTGGAATGTTTTCTAGGTAAAGTACCACTCCTTTCTAGACTCCACTCTGAATGGACATTTTCAATGGAGCCAGATGTTCAGAGCACCATTTGAGATGCCTATTGTTAAACCTCAGCACTCCAAACAAAGTTGCACGAGAGGGATTACGTATGTTACCGTCAATCCAAAAACTGTTTGATTGCATTGAAGTCAGTTTTTCCGCTTCTTTCTGTGCATGCCTTTGTGGGTCATGCTGGAACTGGCTTTCCTCAAACGCTTCACGTCTTGAGTAAGTTGTTTTAGGTAACTAATAGCGTAACTCATGGAACCTCTATTGAACCTTCAGTTAATTAAGATGAAAATGCATTCACAGGAAAGCACATCCAAATCTGAAGTAGTTACTTTCTCCCCAAAAAGAACATTGAACAGCGGTGGACCTTGGATTGTGGCTCAGTTCTTTTTTATCTGTTCTTATCTCACTTAGCGGGAAAGGAACATGGGATTTAGTTGCCGGTAAATGTGGATTCCTTGTAAAACAAATTCCCATTCAGTAGCTATGTGTAAAGGCCTTTCATTGGAAACTCGTTCGTTAGTCCTCTCACCCTCTGTACAGTAAATGCCACTTAGGAGATAATACTCCGAGGGAGTGAGAGAAAAAGGGTAGTCCGGGGAAAAAAAATGGCCTCGGGTGGGGGGGGGGCACAAGAACAGAGAGCGAGAGAAGATTGAATGCTTCGAGAGCTCTAAAGAATAGCTAAGAGAGGGCGAGAACATTTAAAGAGCCCAAGCGGGTAGCGACTGCCAGGCACTGAGGAATTCATGCTCCATTTGTCCTTGTTTGTTGCTGCTTCCCAATAAAAGGGACTTGAAGGGGCTGGACTGGGCTGGGCTGGGTTGGGAGCAAGCAACAGATTGCAGATGCCCCTTTTGGAGAGCTCTCCTTCCTTGGTTCTGGAGTCCTGAACCACCCTTCAGAGAAAAGAGCCCTTCTCTACTGTAAAGGACATTGTGGAGCTTGTCAATGGCTCTCGGCTGGGGCACATAGAAAATACAAGGAGGCCCAGTGTTCGGCACCGTGGCTCCTTCTATACAGGCCAGAACTGTAATGGGGGGGCCCCCGGGGGCTCCGCGGGGAGTTTAGAGGGCAACGTTTCAATGGAGCCCAAGTCCTTTTAACTCCTACATTGAGAGTCTCTCGCCAATTCCTCCAGACTGGGAGAGGGAAATTCCTCTGCAGATCAAACAGAATGTCTTCATTTCCAGTTGAACTTAAGACAGTTTGTGACATTGAGGAGGTATTGTTAGAGAAGAAAGGCGCGGGTTGTGACGGTGCGCGCTTCAATTACGATCGGCCGGCAATTTGCCCATCTCAGGTGAGATTAAAGCCAATCATTGCTTATTAAAGCAGATGTCAATCAGCGCAGTGGACCTCTGGATTTAGGTCAATTTCCAGCTGTGTGCTGATTCTGTTTGACCGTGTTAGATAAGGTCAGTCATGAGTTGAAATCATTACTCGAAAGCATATTTAACCTTTTCCGAGGAGTATAATCACTCGTGGCAACCGAATAGACACACAAACACACAAAAGCGAGCTTTGCAGCCATTCAAGACTCGGTTGGCTACATCTTCAAAAGACAAACTTTACACAGTCACCATGACCGCTGCAGAATGCTGTAGAAAATGCCGGCGATAAACAAAGTGTTGTCCAATGGCGCAGTTGCAGGTTAGCCCCCAAATCTCAACTGAGTGAATTTGAAGATAAGAAAAATGTGCATATATCTTTTACTTTTTAATGATTTTATCATCAGCCATTGCAAGACAAATAAATGTTTCGCATACATTTATGAATACACATAATGATGGAAATGGTTTTTCTTCAAACAATGAACAAACAGGAAAAATCATTTCATGAACGTGTATGTGTGTGTGGTGGTGGTGGTGGTGGTGGTGGGGGTGTCCGCTGAGATGAGCAAGAGTGTGTGTGCATCTGTTTCAAATAGATGAGAGAGCAACCTCTCACCGCTGGGTTCCTTCAATTGTTAGTTTAACAGGAAAAGGATGCCCCAACAGTATAGGGGGAAAAAATAAAAATAAATAAATAAATAAATAAAATCAACACAAAGTTCTGAAGATAGAAGAAGAGGGGTTAGGGTTAAGCCAGGTAACCCCAAGGAGAAAGTAGTGCAAAGGTGAGGGTCATGACACAACACGGCATGGCGAACAATAACAGCACTCAGCTCTGTGTGTGTGTACGTGTGTGTGTGTGTGTGTGTTTGTGTGTGTGTCCACTCGTGCTATGGGAAGAGTTCCCGTGATGACGCACTCCAACACCTGCAAAGCACACGTACAGCAATCTTCCGATATGCTTTTTTGCAAAACTCACAGTTTTCATTTTTTATTCACTATCATTGATGTATCATTTGTTTGAGTTTTTTAAACTAAATCTTCACTGTTGCTGCTATAGCTAACATTTCTTAAATATTGGCTTCATTTTAAAGTTCTAATCAAGTAAATGTCTTTTTAAGTTGACCCTGGCAAATTTGATTGATTGGATAAATTGCCAAGTACGCAATCACGCTTCAAAATTGTGAAAAAAAATCAAGATTTCTCTGCCCACGCTGGCTGTGACATTTATTATCAGTCGAGTGTCCTGATGTTGTGACTTTTCCATGGATACACTTTGTACTGTTAAAGACATCATGACATGAATGTAAATTTCCATGACAACAAGCTAGTTTTGTGGAGGGGGAAAAAAACCAACTTGCAGATAATGTTTTAATAAGAAGCTGGTTGCTGTTCAAATTAATGCTATACATTTTCATGCCCTATAAATTCCTCATGATTAAAGACCATCTTGTTCTGACAACATCACTAAGACGAAAGAACAGGAAAAAAAAATTGTGTGGTTTCTAACAGTAAAACAAGTTTAGGGGAGACAGATTTGGTCATGGGGATGAATCACTTGCTCTTTTTTGACCAGACTTCGTCTGAGGACTTGCCAGAAGAAATCTCTCTAGATTCCTTTGATAACACTTCAAGCATTCGCAATGGTCAAATGTACCTTTTTTTTAGTCTTTGACATCATCACCGCAACACATAAAGCCAAACAAAAATTATTCTCAGATTAGAAAAGTCCCGGATTTGTGATCACACAAATAGCAGGCTGACTTTTCTGGCTTGTCCATTCAGTACATGACGCAATTGCTTTTGGGCAGCTCTCCTGTTGTTGTTATGGTGATGCTTAGTGGCAACAAGTTCAGATGGGCTATCTGAACATGCGTTGCATTAGGCTTGCAGACTTTAGCAACAGGATCATGATAAATGAAGATTTGAGTCAGAGATTACAAAAGGAATACACACAGATAAGTGTTTATGTAAACACTGTGGTTTCGAACCGCTGCCAAACCACTCATCCCATTTCCTGGACAGTCTTTTGCAGTGTTATGATTCACGTTTCATGTTTACATTGTTAGGAACTCAGGTTTTAATTTAAGTAAATCCGTAAAATGATTATTTTTCATAAAAGGTATGTTGTTCCTTTTAAATAGAATGCTTTAGTTGTGTTTAACCAAATGACTGATTGCACTTCCTTGTGAATTTTCGCAGATATATATTTGTATAAAATACGTAATAACCCTAGCATGGGAGATATTTGAATTGTTATTGTTACAATAATGGGCAAATATAAATAACTGGAGGAACATCTTGATTTTTGAAAACGATATTTTTTTCCAATAAGTGTCTGTGCCCTGTGACAGTCCAAGTTTCCTTGAGCAAGGCAGCCCAACTAGCCCAGAGCATAACGCAGGAGGAAAACCCCCAAAATGCTTGACATCTGTCCTCAAACTATAAGTATCCCTCCCTCTTTGGGCCAATTAAAGGCTTCAAAACAGCTTAAAATGCTGCCGTCATTAGATGACAAATGCTAGGAGGACAATAGCCAATCACAAGCCTCTCGAAACACAAACTGAATTGTCAGTGCATTATCGGGGCTGAGTCAGAGCCAAAACAAAAGAGAACAATGGGAGCTCTGTTTGTGGCCTTGAGACAGGTTTAACACATGCAACACTGCAGTAACCTGGTTCCTTGTGCCGGCCAATCTCTTATGTATTGAACGCACGAGTATGCGTGAATGTGTATGCTGAGAGCGAGAGAGAGAGAGCGAGAGAGCGAGAGAGAGAGAGAGAGAGAGAGAGAGAGAGAGTGTGTGTGTGTGTTTAAGGATTGTGGGTTTCACCACCCAGCACTTACCTGCAGAGAGGTGTCACAGTATGTGGGTCATGTCGGACAGCTTGTAATCCTCTGTGATGGAGACTTGTTTATTCAGCCAGCAGATTCTCACCACCACGTTGCATAAGCGCCAAATGGAGGCCGGGGAAAGGCAAACAGCGACGAGGACGAACTAAGGCAAAGATGAGTAGAGAAAGAGAGGGGTTGGTTTGTCCTCGTCGTTCTTTATTTTCAGAGTTAGACAATTAGAAATGAAACGTCTTGGAACCCAAAAATTGTAAAAGTGTGAATATGTGTATGTTAATCATAAAAGCGTCACTTAAACTGTGATGATCTAGAGATGAGCGAATAGCAGTTGGGCATCTGGTGATTAACCTCATGTTGCCAACTCACATTGATTGATTTTTCACCAATACTGCTTTTGTAGTAAATATAGGTTGGAAGGATGTGATCAGTATGATTTATTCTTAGTTTTGCATATACAACAGGGAGATCAGACACAAACACACACACACACGGTCTGGTAATTACATCATCGAGTGCAGAGGCCAGATGATAAGGTCGGTGGTGAACAAAAGCAGTGCCTTGTTGCATAAGACAAGATACAGGGACAAAGTGATTGACGGAAACAGTCCTGTCTGAACTGAAATGAGCTCGCGCACACACAAATAGTATGCACACAAAGTGTGGGATACGAGACGCTAATAATTACAGCAATATTGTGACAGTCTTTACTATTACACCTGTCAAAGTATACTTTGGTTCCTGCCTGTTTCTCACAAATGTATTTATTTATTTATGCTATTTTATTGTTTTATTCAGCTGCACCTTGTCAGTGAAGAGTGTTCAGATGACACAAAGTCAATTATTATAGCAAGTATATAGCACTCTGCGCTTTTAAACACTTTGTTGAAAGCATTTGGCTCATTTTTGGGAGGGAAGAAATTGGCTAAATTTATTGGGAAATAGAAACTGTTGGAAGCTGTAAAATCTATTTGTAGCCACAGTTGACATAGTTTGTGCACGGGCTGCTGATTTTTGGGCTGGTTACTTTTCACCAAGTAGTATGGTTTCATTCCTGCTGTCAGCAGTAACATTTCGAACAATGAAGCCTTATCTGGCTTGATTTCCTCCAAAGGTTTATAGGTGGGTTGTCGATATCTGGGACAGCTGTGATACATAAATCGAGTGTCATACCAGTCTCATACTAAAAAAAAAATCTAATTTATGTGCCGTCTACTTAGCATGTTGCTATTTATTACCCAAAAAAATATAGACCTTGTTTGAGAGATTCCTGCTGTCACGTTCTAAGAATTTTGTAGTATACTAGTGTAGGTGATTCATTAGGTACTGGGCCTGATGTAATGGAAAGGTGCCAAACCGATAAAGTAAATTTGTTTTATGAAATGTTTGACTAGAGAAAAACATAAATCTTATAATGAATCTGTACTGCTTGCCAACATTTACTCTCTTTTGCAACAAATGAATTTATGGACACCACATTGGTTTTGCTGGATTGTGTTGGAGGCAATAAAAGAAACGGGACAGCACAACACTACTGGAAAAGAGAAGAGTTATTCAATCCACGATGGGGGAATGTCTGACAAGTGGCCCATAGCAACAAAACTGAAGGACAAGTCTGAGCCAGCTTTAACTGTCAACCTTTATTGGCTGTATCAGTCATAAAAGCCTTCTGGGCTGAACTTGATGGATGGAAACAGGAGAGGAGGCGAATAACTGAAAGCTCTGACTCCCATTCTACATTGAAACTTTCTGATAACCAAAACAAGCATACTTTGGTTTTGAAGTGTTTCATCTGAAAATAACTACCAGTCCTGTGTGAATCCAGAAGTTAGCAGAAAATCTATGAAGCAATTCAATTTCCACAGTATGACGCACAACGATCAAGGAGCAGGAAATCAAACCGGTTAAAATACAAAAACATCCTCACACCAAGCGAAGTAGATCATTCGTACCGACATGACATCAGGATAATAGATTTTATTGTCATTATCAGCTCGATCTAACAACGTCATTAGTTTCGGCATACTTATCAGTGTGCCATTACATATTTCCCAATTTTATTAGGTGCTGCAGAAAAGAAGTCCACCACGCACACACACAGTACATGTACCAACGTGTGTGGATTAGGTTTCAATTGTACTTCAATTTGAGCACTGCGTTTGTATGTCACACAGCCATACATTTATGGCAACCTTTGAACTGGGTTCACATGCCAATAACTATCATTGAACCTGCCAGTCTGAATGCATGAGATAGAAAACAGCGGCTCATAATTCCATGAAAGAAAAATAAGCAGTGACATAAAATGTTGGCGCTGGTTTTGATCTGACAGCCTTGGGCGAAAGGTTAATTACAAGCGCAAGAGCTTGAGTACACTTGGCGCTCAGGGAAATGAGTGCAGTCAATCGAGTGACTTACGTGAGTCGTGTCTTGATGTTCTGGGCATAGATGAGACTGTTTCGACAAGCAGCACAAGTCAAGACTACTCTTCACTATTATAGGGGACATTGGCCCCAATAACCTCTAATATACTTCTAATAATTATATATAATAATTAACAATAATTAAATTATACCATGTATATATATATATATATATATATATATATATATATATAACCACATTATTCAACTTAACTGAGCTTTTAAAGTAGCAGAATAGGAGTACAATATATTAAAGTACATAAGTTACGTATTTTGCAACCCACACTACACATCATGTGACGTATTCAATCATTGTACTTTCCTAAGCATGAGGAACAAATGATTGAATACGTCACATGATGTGTAGTGTGGGTTGCAAAATACGTAATTGTACTCCTATTCTGCTACTTTAAAACCTCAGTTAAGTTGAATAATGTGGTTATTTCCCCTTTGGAGATGACATATGGCGATATTGAAAATAACAGCAATATGTTTGTTTCCCAGGCAAGTGCAATGAGTGTGTGAAATGCAGGTCAGGTGAGTCATCTCCTTTTCTTTGACGGTGCTGTCTGGTTTCTTTCACACTCAAATGGAAAAGTACACTGGAGTGGCAGTGTGCGTCTAAAGAAAGAAAGAAAGAAAGAAAGAGAGGACAAAACTTTGCTGGACGGCAGAAGAAGATTCATATGCTCATTTTTTTTCGGTCTTTAGATATGGCCACTTCGTTTCACACACATGCACACACACACACACACACACACACGCGCATAGTATCACAAGTCACTTCCTAGACTATATTTGAGCCTATGGGTCAGAGATAAGTTTAGAAATGACATCTCTGGCTGATCTAGCGTTCTGTAATGTGCCAACGTGTTTACTATAAATCAGGGCATGAATGACCGTGTGAAGTCATGTATGCGTGCTGCTTTAAGAAAGTCATTAACTACGTACTCAGAATTCTACTTTTAAGAATGTCCGAGGAGAGAGATGGTACAACAATATAGCCATCAACTCAGTGGATGATATTTAACAAGTCATAATAATGATGAAATGAAATATTTCCAATTTAGTTCTCTGGTCTGTGTGATGTACAAATATTTAATGACTATATTTATTCTTTCTGAAAAGCAAGTTGACATGCAGAGTTGAAATATAAAGTTTCAAAGATGTTTTTTGAATGGTTGTATTGTTGAACGGTTTGGAATCGGTTGAAGAATTACAATCATTGGAAGAAAAAAAGACCTCAATGAAGGTTAAAAATGAAATATAGGCTAATCTTCTATTTTAGGATGATGTATTTATATTTCTGACTCCAGAGCAGTCAGTGCCTCACAAATCCTGACATGTCACTCTCTTTATTTGACTTAGGGTTCTATTTCTGTGCCCAGCCTAAATCTAGGTGGCCAGCTCGCCACATAGCTTACTACGGGACGCTGATTTTTAAAACAGACGTATCAGAAAGATGATGATTATAATATTGCCTTCATGAATGAAATAAGTAGGCCCCATTCATTCTTTCAGTGCGCTGATTTGTCCTATTACTCGGGATTAAAAATGCTCTTCTTCACAAACTTTAAAGTGGATATGAAGGATATTCCAACAAATGCATGGTGCAACGGTTAAACCGTATCACTGTCACATCGCTTTCTCAGCACAACTGCAATGCATCTACATTCATTCCCAGGTTCATTGCTAGTTCAACACATGCTCATGCAATTGAAAGAAATGCATTTCCGAGGTTCATTGATTTACAATGACGACAACATCCAATGTTTCCAAGTTATAAGCGGTGTGCAATGAATTATTTTTAAACCCCCGTACCCACAGCCCTCCGGTTAAATGTGTATAAAAATAGCTAGGTCTAGACATACTCTATATTTGTGAGTTGGACCTAAGTTATGATCAAGTCTTGTAAATAGCAATGACTTCACACTTTCGCTCACTGAATGCTCCAAACACACGTGAGTATGTGTATGTTTCTAGTTCTATCTGTATCTAGGCTAAGGTTAACCCTTCTCAAATGCCCATCACCAGGTCATCCATCAATCCTCAACCTTGCTCCAACTCACAGATGCCTGTGTGTGTGTGTGTGTGTGTGTGTGTGTGTGCGTGCGTGCGTGCGTGCGTGCGTGTGTGTGTGTGTGTGTGTGCGTGCGTGCGTGCGCGTGCGTGCGTGCGTGCGTGCGTGCGTGCGTGTGTGCGTGTGTGTGTGTGTGTGTGCGTGTGTGTGTGTGTGTGTGTGATTTGCGTGAGTGTGTCTGCGCCTGCATCTGGTTTGGACTTTGAGGCAACTATTTTTAGAGCAGAGCTGCATTTTTACTTCCATTTTGCCTTTTGGTGTTGTTTAGTTAGCTGCATCCTTTTTAAGTCAACATGGCACATCTGTAGTTGCAATACTGTAGCTTTTTTATTGTTATTATTCATGCTCAAAATTCCAAATCACAAGAGTAGCCATGAATGGCAATCAGACCATCACACATTCCATCACCTTCTCTCCTAGATTCCCACATTGAAAATGAGCGTATTTTGTCTTGTGTTACTCATCGCTCTGTTATTCTCATTTTCTCCCTCTATGCTTCACCTCTTCCCCTTTTTGGTTGCTTTTATAACCCTTGACCTGCCGATGACCCAAATTGGTTTTACTGGCAACATGTGTGTACTTGAAAAGGAAAATCACACATTAAGCTTTCTGTAAATGATCGAACAGTGTCCTTGAGAGGAAACAGTCTGTCAATTATGCATCTCGTTTCACTGCCCAGGCACTCTATTGTAAATGATATCATACTTAGTAGTGTTCTCTTCAAGGAGTGTCGGCTACCGGGGCCAAGGTGACAAAGACCAAAGTGTTTGTCCTCATTAGTGCACAGTCTCATAATGTTTGTATGACTTAAGCATTTTTTCTTATTTTGAATCAAATGAATTTTGAATCAGTCATGATCCGCGTTTCTTTCTCTCCTGTCAATGCATCCCGTTCTCCTTTCGTTTTCCGATGATGGTGCGTCTGGGAGCGTCCATATTGGAATTTGTCCTTTGCAATCTTTATCCCGCCCAGGAAAAAAAAGAAATGCAAGAAACCACAATCCAATGACTGAGCAAAATGTCAGCAATTTTGCGGGTACATTTTTTTCCTTTCTATTTTCCTCATTATTTTATGCAATTCATTTAATTCCAGCTATTTTCATTGGAGCAACTCCTTCACTACCAGCTGTTTTACTAGACTTTCATTGATTTTGCAAGGCCTATAGAATTTAACAAAAATGTGTGGAATATGTGTGTGTATATAATGAATAAAAGTCAGTTGAGGATCCAGTTATTGTATAAAGAACCTTATTTTGATATGCGTGTTTGAATACGTTACTGGTAGGATGAGTAACATTATCTATATTCTCGTTCAGGAATGTTAGTAATAGATTCCCCTGAGCTGTAGATCATTGGCAAATATAACACAGTCAATCTTCAATCCAGATGGCCATAGACTTCTTGTGAGAAAAAAAAAAAAAAAAAACTCCTGTGTACTGCACACACATTACGCCATTTGCTTGAGTTACTGTTTTACAGAGTTGGGACGTTGTGTTAAACAAAGAAAAACAAAATGCAATGTTTTGCAAATTTGTTTTTAAATTTCCCCTTTATTTATTTGAACTTTGTGAGTCGTTGTATTTAGGGTTTTTACATCCAGGTGAATCCTCATTTATTGGAAACACTTTTGGTGTGTCTCTGAGTAAAGTTCATCCTGTTGTTTGCTGACACACTTAACAACTCACAGTCATCACATTGGGATCCATAAATGTATAAACATAGACAGGTGGACTGTATCAATTTACCACTTATGTAACAACACAATGTACCTTTTCCCTACCATTAAATACTTCTCATCAAAAGCAGCTTGACGGAATGTAACAACACAATGTACCTTTTCCCTACCATTAAATAGTTCTCATCAAAAGCAGCTCGATGGAATGTTAAATCCTCGAGAAAAATTGACTGAATACTAAATCCATTGAAGATTTCGAGGAGAGTCAGACATTTGCTTGACATGTCCTGTCAAGAAGCATAGATAGGAGTGTTTGTGCCCCCCCGGCAAGACGGTGAACTGTCAACAGCTTCAACTGTCCACATCACAGCCATGACAATGCTGTCAGCAGGATTCTGACACATACCCACGCCAGCATACATTTGCGTGCCTCTTCCAAAAACACACTTGGGCAGAGAGAAAAGGGAGGGAGGGCAAGAATTCCCCCATTGCCCACATACGCACAAGATTGCCAGTGTTTAGTTAGTGTGTTTGTGCCTGTCACTCACCTTTGCACTGCCTCACACACTCATTCAATGGTTGGGGGATCACCCCGTGTGTGTGTGTGTGTGCGAGAAATATCTTTCCCCTGTAATGTCACTGCCTATTGAGGGTAGGCCTGATATATAAACATTTCATCATCATCATCCAATTAGCATGGGTTTTAAAACTGACATGAATGATTCAATGTTGACCATGAGCCCCATTTTTAAACAAAAGAAAAACTATTCCCTTTTTTTATATTTGCAATGTAGCCTTTGCGCTCACACGCGCTGACCTCATCCCACCCTAGTTTGAGTTCGTTCATATGCACTGCTCTGAGTATTGCGGCAGATGGTGATGAATGCTGTATGCCTTGTCGCTGCTGCGTCATGGAGGGGTGCCGGCTGACATTTTATCAGTTTGATCTCGGTGACCCTATTCAGCACACCGATCCGTGTTTGTCACCGTGGATCGTTTGGGATTTAAAACACTCTGACGGTCTTCAACAATGAGATTTTAGATCAACAAGGTAATTTTGGTAACATGATCAACATCATTGCCTTTATCAGCAGAGTCACATGTCAACTAAAACCCTAACCTTTTTATTTTGGGTTGCAAATCGCCACGTGAGCAGTTGTAGAATTAATGTGGTGTATCGTTTGTCACTGTCAAGCAAATTAAATGAACGTAATAGTAACAACGTTTAGCGTGACAAAGTTCTTGTAATGTCTAGTTCCCAAAATGAGGATAAATCAAGATGAGAATATTCACATGAGAATATTGATGAGATAATGAGAATATAGAGGAGATATTGTTGAGAATAAGCCAAACTCGTATCGCATGGCACATAAAAACCTGTTTGTCTATGGCTCAGGAGACTTGTCAAGTAAGTCAAACAGACAAGGAAGTCACAAGGACATGGATTGAGTTGCAATAAAGTGTGTGTCACACATGCCGTGTAATGCAGATAGTCAGCTGCCCGTCATATAAAATCACGTCAGACGGAGCCTTCAGAAGCTTTACCGAGCTTGCATGAAAAAGGATCCCTGTGTCATGAGATTAATATTTAAGCTCAATATAAAAGCAGTGGGATGATTTTACAGATGATTATTTAGTTTGGTCTCTGACAGACTTATGTAAGTCACATGATTCAAGGTGTGTTTGATTATGAAGTGGAAAATCAATAGTCTTAACATAGCATGACAACATTTTGGAGAACAGCTTGAGACTGAATTTCATTTTCGCTATTACATGAACACGATAACCCCCACACAGGAGTGCGTGATTATAATAAAAGTCTGTCAGACAACTCATGTTAGCTAATTCAATTTGGAGGTCATAGGGCAACCTCCTGAGTGGCTGTAATTGCTCTTTGCATTCTTGACGATAGAACAAAAGTCGCAAACTGATGCTTCCTTGGCACACTTTAATTATTCTTATTTTTACCTTTCTGCTCTAAGAATGCAGAAAAGTAACAATATTGAAAAACAGCCACCGAGCTAGCACACTGCTTGATCTTTAAATGGAAACAAAGGTGGTGGTATTAACCCTCATACAAGTTGTCCATGTTGGGGAAAAATTAGGTCTGCTGAACTGTGCTGAAAAAATATTGATCAACAATATTCAACTTTCAAAATCATGCGGAGGAGAAACTAAAACAAGTCATGCATTCTCCCTTTGGAAGTCAGATATGTGGCTGATATAAATGAACACAATACCAAAGCCCATTTTCCTCATGTCAGTATGTTTGTCTCTCTTGTTTTTCCCACAGTCTAATGATTAATTAGCACAAGCAGCAGAACAGAGAGGTGGCCGTGACGTTGGCCGTAGCCATGTCAACGCAATGGCGAAGGCCAATTGAGAGAAAGGCTGTGATATATTTGCCCTATTGGAGCTTGTGTGCATCTGTGTGTCTTTATCATGTGGCAATGTTTTTATATGGCAGTCATTTGGCCATACAACCATCAACATCAAGTTAATCATTGCACACTTAAGACTTCGATATCGCTTTTGACCCAATTGTCAAACTGCCATCAAAAATAAAAATGTCAGCAGAGCAGCGATAGTGTTTTAAACAGGATCATCATCGGTGGAATCATAAACTCTAGTCAAATAACTGTGAGCTGCTGAAACTCCAGTAGCAAATTAAAATGCTTTGTATTGCTTATTGCAACAAAACCATTCTGGTTTGTGCTGTGTTGTTTGGCCATGTGTCGGAACAGTCTCAAACTACGAGCCCATTATTAACCAAAATGCAAAAACAAAAGACAGAAACCATTTTCCCATGGTGATTCTGTGATCATTTGCCTTTTGAATGATATTACACTATTTTTATATTATTTTATTAATACACAACTGTATATTAGTAATCCAATATGTTATGTCAATGGCCCTTGAAGCTACATGTCCTCATTACAAGGTCTTGAGTGTCCTGGTTTGTGTGACTCCACCCATCTGCTTTCCACACACGACGCTTTGCAAATACTCACTGACCCACTTCCATGCTGCAATATCGTGTGTGACAAAGTCCTATGTCATTTGACTTGAACTGCCACATTCCCCAAGGACAGCCTGACACAGTATCTGTGTCTGTCTGTGTGTGTGTGTGTGTGTGTGTGCGTGTAAGCATGAGAATAAGGAAAGTCTGTAATACAATCTCTGAAAAAGTTGTGTTTTTGCAGGGTGCGTATGTGTGTGGGCATGTGTGTCCCAACGTGTGTTCACTGAGGTAAACTAAATACCATGTGCTACGATCAGCTGTGGGACATGAGGTTTGCAGGGAGAATGCTCTGCGGTCAGTCGACCCAAGTTGTCCCGTCAATCTCTCTCTCTTCACGTCCCTCACTCTCTTTCTTTTGTCTGACTCGCTTAACATGCATACACAAGCACTTGTAGTGAACTCAATCACCCCATGCCACTGGACCAAGCTGGTCATGTGCAATCCAAGCAACAGTAAGTCTGCGGGGAGGGAAACAACAAGCTGTAATTAAGCTTTTTGTTGAATAAGCATAAAAAGGCATAGCCTAGTGGGCTAGAGTCTGGAGGAAGAAAATCCTTCTTGACCAGCTTGGTGGTAAAATTGAATGGCGAGATGTTTGATTTGGATGTTTTCCAGTGAATTGAGATATGTTGTAGGGGTTGAGTCGAGTGTTGCGAAATCAACTCGTAGTAGTGAACATCTGACATTAGAGAACTTTTGTCTTTAGTTTCCACCGTACTTCAACGCATGCCTAAATAATCTATCATTAGTGGTGCAACTTCAATAAATTTTACAAATACATCTAATTCCCTAAACAAATAAAAAAATAATAAATAAATAAAGAAAGAATATAATATAAATAAAATACATTTTACAAATACATCTGATTGAAAAAAATGATTCTTTCGTTCCAGTGTTTACATGGTTATATTTTGTGAGGGCGTTTTTCAAAGCCCCAGGTTGACAGTGGTATAGTGAAAAAACAATCTTATTCAAAGGTCGATGGGGTCTACCAACCTTTACCCTAGAAGCTCACTCCTCTCCAGGCTCAACCCACTATGCATACTAAAGAGGACTTTGCTGCGCCATGTTACACAGTTAAAGCTGAAGAATGGAGTAGTAAATTTCACATGTGCACACACGCATTTGCACAAACACACTCCTATTTCCAGCCAGACAGCTCATCAGAAGAGCAACAGAGGAATCCCGGCAAGCAACCGCTGATCCCCTCAACATATAGAACCACATACTCCTTGCCACCTGCTGAGACTGACTCCGTCACTTCAGTAACCCTAAGCCCATTCAAGCGTTACTCTCACTCTCTGTCATGTTATTTTCACCTGACGGGGATTTTTGCAGCTGAGACTTAGCAAATTGATCAGCAAAGGAGATTTTGCTGTCTATGGGCGTTCAGGCAAATGCTACAAAACAGATGTTACTTCACACTTCAAAAATATATAGTGACTCTAAAAGCACATATTTAAGGAGGAACTACAGGGAGCCCCGCCCCACCCTCACCCAGAACCAGTACTGTGTCACAGGCTCGTGATTACTAAAGCAGCATCTCTGTCGTTACCGGACGTCTTTTTGTCTCTGCAAAGTTGCTCGTAACTTCATTCAAAGGAAATCTCCACTAGCCACGGCATGTACGTATCCGTGATTCTGATTTGGCTTTAATGACGGGGATGTAGGCTGAAAGACATTCTACACAGCCAGGGGAAAACCACACGTAGCAAACACGCATCGTCTCACACACGAGCTTGACCGTAACCAACAAAAATGGTCATTTGAATGACTTGTGATATGCGAACAACAGAAACATATCCTGAAATAAATACACATAAAAAATAATAGCAGGCTCTCAAACTGCAAGCTATCCACCCTAAACTTCTAGCTTGCTACTGAAAACATCCATCAATGACTAGTGGAACTGAAAACAGAGTTAAAAAGAAAATCAATATATGACTTCAACGTTTTTGGAAAAATAACTCCTTGGTGGTTTGTGAGTCGAAACAGGCGACACATGATTCACTACTTAAGTAAAACAACAACAAATGACAAATTAGTGACAGATTAGTCTCAAGTTCAAGTCGATTGGAAGCACATTATAAGCGGCCTGAATGGTAAATGGAGAGGCCCAGAATGAAATCAGATTTGAAAAACAAAGCATTGGAGGGAGAGCCATGTGTTCCCTCACTTTTGATGAACTGATAAAGACTGAAGAGAGAGTTGTTTTCAGAGACTCTGAAATCAGGATGGATGGCTTGCACATGTGATGCATGCATCTTTTCAAATCTTGCTCAAAAATACACTCAACAAAATGACTTTTTTAGCATACGTCTGCTATTGTACAAATATACGCAACACATCTGGTGTTGGGTATGGGACCAATAATTCAATTGACAGCAATAAATAGTTCAAATGAAGACAATCTATGAGCGCTTTTAGAAATTAAATTTGTTCTGACGTTATCTGAATGTTTTTTTCTTGCACTTAGTGTCATGAGTTGTTTCTTTGGTAAATTCAATTTGAAGTGCTCAAATTTAGAGAAAGGGTTGACATAAAACGTTCATCATTGATTTCGCTCAGCTTTCACATGTGCCCCTGCAGGCATGGAGCATTCGTTTAATGCCATATCCCATTTCTAGCCCTTTTGTATGCACACACTACACGTCATGCTCTGCTACTTTTTTCTGCTTGCTTCAACGTGACTGGCCACTTTGTGTTTTTATCATCTAATCAATTGAATTGAGATATAACAAAGGCCCTCTGTTTGTATGCAAACATGTTTGCTAAATCCAACAAATTGGTTAAAACTCCCCATCCACGTTTCAATGCCACTGTAGATAATTCCAATTGTATCACACATTTCCTTATCTGCATTAGCGTCACGAGTGAACTGGGGCCTCTCGCAGTTGACTTGAGTACATAGAGTATAATAATAATGCAACTTGGAAGATTATTTTATTAGCTGTAAGGTGACGTAATAGAGAATGGTGCATCAAATTTTGCAACAAATAAATTGGTTCAGCTTTTGTGGATGCGCAACATCCTCAAATTTGTTAATAGTTGCAGTAATTAGCATTATTTTCACAGTTAGAGACAGGGCGACGATGTGCAGCATGGATTTGATCTAATAGGGGGAAAGGGGAAAGCTGGACAACAGGGAGCAACACAGGTAGCATGACAGATAGCAACATAGCAAGACAACAGGTAGGACAACAGAAAGAAATGAAACAGAGGGCTGGGTGTGCGGGGTTTATATAGGGCGGCTAACGAGCTGGGAGCAGGTGTGGAATTGAACCATGGGTGCGGGCAATCGGCGTAAATGCTGCTGACGGAACGGGAGGGGCAGGAGAGATGAGCTGTCCAGGGTACCGGTTATGTGGATGCATGACAGGTCTCCATTATTCGGATGTGAAACTTCAACAATAAAGAATATTCACTCATTCCTAGCAGAAGTCAAACACTCGGGCAAATAGCCGTATCATAGACCGAGAGCAGATATGGTTTTAACCCGGAGACCTCAGCTGCTCTTGCACTTGTATGGAATGGTTATGTTGGGGGCAAGAGGGTCGTCTGAGATTAACACTCAGGTCATGCTGACTGGTGTGCACACACGTGCATATATAGGACAGACCCAGTTTGACATAGCTTGGGAATGTTATCATGTGAATTTCTGTCTGTCTATCACATAAAACATAAACATGTCTATCCGATAGCATGCACAAGAAATATAAACGCTTGCTGTGCCCGTTAACGTCCACTAAAATGTCAAATCTCATATCCATAAAATAATGAATCACAGGGAACTTGGGCTGTGCACAAATTGGCCGTTAAAAACTGACACCAAATTCAAATTTTTTGGATATACACAACAATGCTACAAAAGTACAATTAGTACAAAAGTACAAAGTTATTTGTAAATAAGCTAGGTGAGCACGACGGTGACTTCTGTTTTCTACAGATGATGATCGACGTCTTTGTGTCCCGAGTTTTAAGTGCGCGCTTGACGCGACTAACAGATGTTTAGGTCTCCCCTCCAGCTGTTCCTTACCTGACCGTGTAGGTCAACTGGGCGGGTTAACCCTACACACAATCACCAGCGCGCACACACACACAAACACAGTTATGCCTTCAACCGT
This sequence comes from Syngnathus acus, assembly GCF_901709675.1. NCBI lineage: Eukaryota > Metazoa > Chordata > Actinopteri > Syngnathiformes > Syngnathidae > Syngnathus > Syngnathus acus. The sequence continues at coordinate 6,270,266 of NC_051100.1, forward strand.
CTATGACTCACCAGGTTATGTGCCTTGTGCCTGCACATGCATACATAGCAGTCTTTACTGTGGGGGTCGTGTTTACCATTTGGAGGAATGAACACTATTTGGTCATGTGGAAAGCAGTCGTCAGTAGCCAGGAGTCATACAATCACACCGTGTTTTATTGGATGGGCCTGAGAGTGCTCCGTGTGCACCCTGGAGCGAGAGTGAGCAAGTCAAACAACATTCTGACTCCCTTCATCTAATAGTAAGAATGTGTTTCACACTTGTAAGAGATCGCTTGCAGAGCTCAAGCAACAGGTGCAAAGTTTAATTCTGCTCAAGCCACCGTTGAAAGACAATGAGAGTGGAAAAATGTACAGTATGTATTTGGGACGGGGTCAAAAGTTGATAGTGAAGTATGCGTAAGACTAACAAATGTTGACTGATATATAACATGATCACTGAAGTAAACATCGTCATCCATTTAGTCCATGATATGTTTTTACAATCCTGCGTACGTACTTTAAACAGTAACATCAGCAATGATGTTAATGTTAACACAAGGAGAAGTGTCCTGGCTGGTCCTCCAATATAATCAAACAGGGTCACGATGGATATGACAGAGAGCCCACCAAACAAATAAAAAGGCGTGTTTTGTTCGATTTTTTTTTTTTTTTTCTGTCATTGCTGTTTTTTCCCCTCTGGCACTCCCCGGTTCAGCGAGTTGTCCGTCATGCCTTTACTTGAAATATTTACCAGCCCACATCTCGGTCATATTTATCATTATTATACAACAACCAGTAAATTGCTCTGGGAGAGGCCAGCACCATTTGTCAAAAACCTAAACGTACGGAAACGCAGAGTTGAAAAGAGTTTTGTCCTAAGTGATATCGTGTGATTCCTTCTTGTGACCGTCTGCAAGTCAATCCTTAATCCTACATTTGGTGTGTTTAAATATGAGGCCCAGTTGGATAGCAGAGTGGTTTCATTGAACTTCAGCATTGACGTGACCACCTGCACGTCTTATCATGTTACATACGTGCAACACACCAGCAGGTAATCTTTAAGAGAGAATGTAGGTCAGTGTTGCAAGCAGAAACGGAGCAGGGAGCCAGCCGCAGGCAAATCCTGACTTCATATGGAGGTGACGGCTAAGGCGTACACCACGGGTGTCAAACTCATTTTTTTCGCGGGCCGCATTGTAGTCATAGCTTCTTTTTTTTTTTTTTGCTACGTTCAAAAAACACTATTTTTCTGCAATTTTCTAGGAACAACTCCAACCAAATTGTGACATATTGGTGAATTTTGCTAGTATGGTAAAAAGGTTTTGTTTGACTGTTGAACGTATAAATTCATTCAAGTCCATTACTTTCAATGGCATATTTTTTCTCTCTATCAATACATGAGGTAAGATTTGTAAAACGATATCCAATGTTTGTGTTAAAAGAAGGTTTTTTTAATTTGAGGCCTTGAAGCTGAAAAAGTAGGAATGCCCTACTTAAGTGAATACACGGCTTTCTGTATACTGAGAATCTTGGGTCACACATTTGGGAAGGAAAAACAGTGAAAACATTGTTCCTTCTCTCATGTCGTTGCTCTGATGAGACACTTGTGACTTGGAAAGACCTCCTGTCAACTGAATATGGTTAAAAGAGTGCTTCTCCCGGAAACCAACGTTACATAAAGTCAGAGTAAAGTGTGTTAGCTGTTGTGACGCACACAAACAAAACAAAGGAGGGTGACGGGTAATAACTGGATATGATGTGATTCAAGTTAAGCAGTCAAACCGCTCGAGACCTAATGACTCACCCTTTCGTCTTGATACTTATCATTGTTTCGACATGCAGAAATTGCTGTTGACCCTGTTGCCGAGCAACATCTTGCACGTGTGTACTCTTTAAAATCTATTCATGACGGAAACAAAAATCTTTGCTCTGTGTAAACAAGTAATTTACATCGTGAGAATCAAAATGGAGATTGTATGAAGATCCATTCAACTTGAATTTCATTCGTCCTCATTAGCGTCACGTCTGTCATTGAACGAGAGGTCGGCTTCATCTTAGCCAATCGCAGGACACGTGGAGACAAACAACCATTCACACACTCACACTTAAAGTATGGACAATTTCGAGTCTTCCCAAAGACGAGAAGAACGTAGTCCATACAGAAGAACCAGAGCCAACATTCAACCTCTCAACTGCCTCAAATAAAGATTGTGACATAAAAGTGTGCTGTATTTACAAGAAGCACTGCAATTAGTGAGTATACTTTAATAGGGGATACACAAGACACACATAGAGAGTCTGCAATTGAGTGCAGGAGGTGTGTTTTCTCACTCCCCAATAGTATTTGAGTTAGTGTACACACACACACTTACACATACTGTAGCTCTCCTTCGCAAGAGCATGAATGAGTGTCCTGAGAGTGGCGGATAAAGGTGGTCTGTGCTGCTCTTTTACTCCACCTTCCCTTAAAGGGGGGCATTGATGGATGACCAGGCCTGCTGAAGCTAGAGAGAGGGCCTGAGCAGATCTTGCAAAAGTTCGACGAGTTTGGCGTGGAAGAACTTTAGAGCCCAGACCTCAAGACGATCTATGGGATATGGTAAAGTAGAACAGAGGTTTCGATCCTTTTGTCCCAACATCAGTGAACTTAAAGCTAGTTAACTCTGACAGAGGTGAGATTTTGTTAAATCAACTTTTCCTTTACTGCCTTAGCGAAGCATCCAAATGTTTTCTCCATATGTACCATGTTGTAAGATTATCATTATCTTAACAGCCCTTGGCAGCAGATGGAAGAGGTCTGTGTTTGTTATTGAACTAAGCCACATCAACAAATATTTCACAACGTTTTCCCCTTTCCCCAAAGAGCAGGGGAGGAGTTGACATTTTCACCAACATTCTACTTTTAAGCTTTCTTTCACACTAATTGCCACTAGTTTAGCACACCATTGGTAATAATTGTAGTCGATGGTGCAGTATGTTACGCAACGAAACATAATAAAATAAAGATACAGTAAATTTCAGTACACATATATTGTGTTTTACAATTGCATATATACCTAAGAATGAAATGAATTGATTGATTTATTTAGCAGTATGGAAGTATGCATGTTAATGGTATTGCGGTGCTATTTTTTCCTCAAATGCCTGATTAAATTTGCCAGTTGAACGACTCCCCCGGCGTTGCTTTCAAGCTCTCCGATTCAGCTTGCTCGCAGATGCGTATCGTCTTGCACGCAAGGATTTACTGATCCCAACAGTAACCCAGGTACCTGTGAACGCTCATTTTCAATTCTTAAATTCATTAAGAGCAGGCTGAGGAGAAGCTTATCAGCAAGTTAAAGGCTTTCATGTTGATTGCCTCACAAAAGGACATCCTAATGGGCTTTCCATAAACACGTTGTCAAACGGAGCAACATAAGCGACATAAATATTTTATCTTACCCCAAATTTGCAATTCACATTTTCCATGAGAAAGAATGAATTCATTCTCCACATAACTTTTTGTTCCCCAAATGGAAATTACATTTATTAAAGAGCTCAAATCCTACTAAAGTCTCTCAGGACCAAGTTAAATAGAACCAAATGGAAGTCTCCCATTGAATGGCAGGGCATGATTTGACTTCTCCCAGTGAAGTCTTGAACAAATAGATGTGGTTCTGCTAAGAAATGAAGCAGGACACTTTAATGAGCTTAATGGAAAAACAGGATCACACCAAGAGAAAAACAGAAACATGGTTTGTGAGCATACAAACACTCATTTCCTCTGACTGGCCGGCAGATTATATCAACACAGCCTTTTGTTTGAAAGCTGCAGATATGAAATATGGATGTGAGCTACAACACTGCAACTAGAACTAGCAGAACTAACAACAGCCCTCTTCCTCTGCCCGAGCGCACGCACATACAATGCATCTGGGAATAGGAGCTTAAAGCCTCCACCAGATGCAGGTCAAACCTCAAAGGTGACCTGAACTCTTTACCTCTTTGAGCCAGAGGGGGCTTCATAAATCTTTATTTTATATTTACCAGTGTAATCATATGGACGTTTTTCTTTCAGTTCCCACTTGTGCAGCAGTCCCCAAGCTTTTTTTATGATGGGACATTTTGACGCACTGGCATAAAAAAAAACGTATGGTGAACGTCTCAGCGATCGTTTGCAAACTTTGACGAACCCTGATGAAAAATCAACATTTTGGCTGTGCGCAATCACTCACCACTCAGTAAGATACACGGGATTAACATACTCACTTATCAAGGTGGCTATAGTTGACCTAATCAAATGAGTAAAACTAAAATTGAAAAAAAGATTTTAAGATTATAAAACTAACAGTAAGTATAACTATCGTCAAAATGTCCCTGGTCTTTATTTTGTCAATATAATAAATGAGCTCATTTATTTCAATTTAAATGAATTTTGGTATTGGCGTCATTGGTAGCTACAAAGGAAGGCCATCTCTGTGACTGATTGTAGTCAAAGCGGTGAAGAGCATGACAATCCCATCCTGGCCGGCAGCCCCGTGAATCACGCAACATCTGGCCTCGATCATCGTTCCGGCAACTCACGACTAACACGGCCTCTCATTCCGAGTAGTTATGAAGTTTGTACAACACAAACATTTGGATGATTATATATCATTATTCTACGCTGCTCACGGTGCTCGGACATCCTCTCACGGAATTCTGCACATTCTGACCTGGGGGATTGTCTTGCTGCATGAAAAGACAAATGAGAGAAGTCAATCGCGGTATATTTTCCAAATAAACACCACAAAACGATGCCATACGCCTTAATTTTTCTCTCGGCCTTCCCCTGCAGCGCTGACCGTAAAGCTTCTTGGTCTCATGTGAGACTATTGATGTCTTGAACGCGATTGATGGAGGAAGTCGAATTAGGCCAAGCATAGATGTCAACGCGCTCCTTCCAGATCGTTCCTTATCACCTTCTGAGCTCGGTTGCCGATCACGTGTTTGGAGACCACGCCTGGACTAAGTAAAGCTGCTTTACTCCAGCTAGACGGGACATGTTACATTTTACAGCTGCATCTCTCAAACAGCACAGCCTGAGGCACGCCTGCATTTGCCTCCCCCGTCTACTCCCCCCCCCCCCCCCCCCCGCCCCCTCCCAACCTGGACCTTACACTGCAATCTCGATAGTGGCTGATCGACATTAAGTGGCCACGTAGTGACATGGATGAGTCAACACGCAAGTGTTGCCAATTGATATGTTTGGAATTGGGACACTGGAGTCTTGGAAGAAGAACAGCACCTTGTGATGTGCAATTTAATTGGAACACAAGACTGCTGGACAATATTTTGGCTTGTGAGCTGCTAATGTTGGTCAGTTATGCTGATATTTTATGTTACATGGTGAATCATGATAACTGTTGGGTGGAAAAGAGAAAAACAGATAAATTAATAAAGAACAACAACCATCAAATAGTAACGAATGATGATGTTATTGCTAAGTATTGGATAATTCAATCATTCATTTTGCTCAACTTTTTCTGAGAATTGCTTGTTCATGGTTTTCATTTTCCATCCACACATTTCCTTGTATTGATTTAATATGATCAAGTATATCTTTGTCACTGTAGTTTTCATATTTCAACAAGGGTAAAGCAGTCAAGTAGATTGTATTGGTTTAAATTTGTGTTGAGTTCATTTACATTTCAAATTTGACTTTTGCAAAATGGACATTCATTTAAAAACATTATTGAGGGATGACATTACCAGGCTTTGCTCTGTAAAGTTCATCCTGATCTTTCGAGCTGCAGTCAAGAATATCGTGACCTCTAAATTAAAACAGCCACGCGGTAATGAACAGTTAAACGACTGCCCACGCACTCACAGAATCCGCGAACCTCTTCTATCACACGTCCAAGCTGTATTGGAATATTTCTACGAACACATGTATGCTTTACATTTGTCAAAGAAAATCCGTTCTGTGATAATATCCTGTCTGCAAAAACATGATGTCAGTGCTTTTATATAGAGTGGGGCAACTCAAACAAACACTTCCTGCATGTCTCTACCATTTGCGAGGGTCAGAGGAGGTAGTCAGCCAAAGCCCAGTGTTAGTAAACACAGGAGACCAAGGGAAGTACCTCATTCGACACTTTTTTTTTTTTCTTTCAAGCTTTACACCGTGCAGCAAGCAAGATGCATCCCTCCCTCCCCCCCTCCCTCCATCCGCACAGACACTTGCTGAGGAGCCACAAACATTGGCAGTAAGCACTCACAAGCTGCTTTGTAAATATTTACAAGTTGGCAGCCGCCGAGGGGAGAGGAACGCAGCGGGCCAAGGAGCAACGGTTGAAGTGGATCAGCATCAGTAAACTCCCACCACCGCTGCGACGGGAAAACAAGATGACCTTTCTCAGTATCGGCGAGCCGCTCCTCACCTTAACTCACCTTTGCGGCATTTCCAGCAGCTTCGCCGCATTGGCTACAGAGGGAATGTTTTATTACCCTGCATCAGAAAAAGGATAATAGTTCATTTCCATAAAGGAAAAATACACACGAGCAGCAGAGCAAGACCTTATCTGGTGCTTAAGTAGTGATGAACACTGTTTGTTGTTTCATTTATAGTTGGCACTCGTCCACCCATCTGGCGTACATTGGAGGCCAAAACAACGTCTAGAACGTATGAGCAATTACTGTCTGACCTCAGGTCGGCCCTGAGCATGCCCAAAACAATACCAGGACGAGCTGAGCTTCCCAATGCGGCCGTGGAACACAAATAGTAACTTCGAGAAGCCGCTGGCCACCACTACAGAGGAGAAAGGAAACTGACGGAGGAGGAAAAACAGCAAGACAGAGAAGAGGTGGAAATGGGTGGTGGCCAGGAACCAGCGTTCTTCCTGCCCTAATCACAAGTCAGAGAATTTCCTTTCATTGTGGCAACTCCAGACTCATTAACCAGTAAGAGCCCAGCGTGCACACACCAGCACACTTTGCAGGAGTTTATCGTTAACAGAGCTGACATGTACGAAACACTTAATCATACATAACGTGTAGGTTTAGCCATTGGCACACTGAGCCATTTACCACATTTTATCACAGGCATGCGCGTAAATACACACACACACTTAGCCACAAGTATCCAACTTGGCACAGCCCAAAGCATTGTGCAGGCCCTTGGCTCTGCTCTGATAAACACACTTCATTATGAAATACTGAGGACACAGTAAATATTTGCCAGGGCCTTTATCAGACCACCTTATCTTGGCGTGAACTCCAGGCACTGCATGACTCCTGGGCCTTTTATTTTCTTAATGCCTATGCTACCACTGATAACTCTTTTACAAGTTCCCGGAAAATTAGCAAAGCCACCGTGGTCCTACTCAGAATGCGGGCTAGAGATTAGAATGTTGTCTAGACACTAGAATTGTACAATTGGGGCAGTTGATCAAGATGAAAAGTCACCAAGTTACTGATAATGATTGTTTTGTCCACAAGTATTTGGATGGTGACAATGTTGTTGTGATGATTTCATTCCACACCACCACAACGGACTTGAAATAAAAGACGGATTAATGTCTAGATTATCATGTTTAATTGAACACAAACAAGAGCATTTATCATTCATGATTTTTTTATAATTTCTGGACTATAAAATGCACCTGATTATAAACCGCACCAGCTAAAATTAGGTGAAAATCTGCAACAATAAGATGCAGGATTTGTTGACAGAGATGAAGCAGCTCTACAAACATACAAGCATGCATAAATCTCAGCGACAACCATAAAAAATGCATTGTGCAGGGAACACTAGCAACACACAACTAATAATAAATAAAATGGGACTACTTACAAGGGTAAAGTTGGCAATGCCATACGAGCTGCACGTAAAGCTCCGGAGAAGACATGACCCGGAAAAAGAAATACTGAAAAGAGTGATACAAGACGTCTTGAACAATAGCCAGTGCCCTCTAGTGGCTGTAGGAAACCTCTACAGTATATGCAACAGCTCTATTTCCTTCGTTAACAGCCAAATCGACTGCCTTTAACTCAAAAGTGACATAATATGCATTTCTTTTTTCTTCTTTAGTAGGTTCAGGTTGCGGGATCAGCAGTCTAAGTCCAAATGCTTGCACTTCACTGTCTCCAACCACCTCCTTGAATTAAACTAGGAGATAAGTGTTTTAAAGCTGTGCAAATCAGTCTCTCCAGCGTGTCCTCGGTCTACCTTGCGGGCTCCTCCTATTCCCGGACGTGATCAGAACACCTGTCAGTTAAATGCAGTCCACTTTTAATCCAATGAAAATTATAGAAAAAAAATAATTAATACTTTAAACAGAGAATATCAAAACTGTGATGTTTTTTTTGTACCTGATGTCAGATGGAGTTACCTGCAGCTATTGGGTTTGTGGGCTAATGTTCCCAGCTATGCTCATAATGCAGTTCACATCTGGATGAAGTTCTCCTCCTTTTGGTTTGTGAAGGCAGTTGTGTCTCACAAGGACATGTGTGTGCTTGTTGAATTTACTGTGCACTGAGAAGAACCTCAGGCTAGATAGAAATGACGCAGGCCAGACGAGGCTCCTTAGAGTCCTGGGCTCATTCGCAATTGTGTCCAAGCTGCTTTTCTCTCTCTTGCTCTAATAAACTTAAGTACCATTATTGTAAAATTGCTTGTGTTCGTGACTGCAACAGATCAAGTTAAAATGGCCTGAAATGTCAAATGACTCCAAAAACAAACCTGTTTTCCAAGATTTTTTTATTTATTGGGAGAACTACAAAAAATGTACAGTACAAAGTTAACAGTCTCACACTTAATTTGTAGTGAACTGACTCCCCGAAAAATAAACAACTCTTGCTGTTTTTTTTGTGTCCATTTTGTTACATTCAAAAAGCTTTACTTCTGATAAAGTAGTCAAAAGTACATAGTGTGCATCCCCCTTTACCAACTATGTACAAACCAAACATGCTCAACCACTTCCCTCTGCAGCAAACGCAATACTCAGACTAGATTTGAGAAGAAGAAAAAAAAAAAAAAGCTGAGCAAATAGGAAAATCAAATGAAGAGGAATGGGGGACTAAGAGAGGTTATGGCTGTTGTTGTCAGAGTATCTGAGTGGTAACAACCTAATAAAAATAGAATCCAAAACTACATTCATTTGAACCTGTGTATAAAAAGATGCCATGTAAGAAAAATACTTTATTTGGTTAATTTTAAAGGCATGTCATGTTGGTGAGCCCCATAGGCACTACACAATAATACTGGGGCACATGGGATTGCTACATTCTTAAGCACGTGGCTGGAATCACAGTGTGACCTCGTGCAAACAGAGGAAAACAAGAATTAAAAAATAATTTTTTGGTTAATTTATTGACTTGGGATCTTTTTGTCGCTGATCTAAATATAACAAGGTTTGGACGGTCTGTACAACCACGCGGTGTTTACATTCTACAGAATCATCTAAATAGGGATTCTCCGAAGGAAAAAAAAAAAAAAAAAGTCTTCTACAGCACTGACACACAAGCTCAGAAGCAAACAGCAATTATGCAAACTTTAATAAACGTAAACAAGGGAACAAAATTAATGAAATAAATATCACATACGTTCTCTTAAATTAAGATTTTTTTTTACTCATTTACAATAAAAAATAACCAAGTGAAGTTACAAAAAAAAGGAGAAAACAATATATATTACTGTGAAAAGAACATACACTCCACTTTATGCAGATTAATAATGGCGACCATAATTTAAACATAAAAGAATATAGATCTATTGCTTCATCATACTTGATAAATATAGTATGGACACAAATTACCAATGTAGCCTATACTTGTTTCACAAGATAATAAATAAGTTAAATAGTCCATAGTCAGTTATGCACCGCTATGCAAATCACTCAAACAGCTAAAAAAATATATATTCAACCATCAGCAGTGATTTCCCCAAACAAACCCAACTCAAGAGTGCTAACCAAGCAACAAGCTACACTAACCAACCTAACCACTGGGTGGCGCTGTGAGAAGACAGATATGGAATGGAAGTTGAAGCTTTTCAGAGCAGAAGGAAAATAAAAGCATTTTGAAAAAGGAAAAATGTTACTTTTTGAGTCGAGGCATATTCTTGGCAGGATAGGAGGAAATCGACTTGCTTTTACAGTCTCTTTGTCTTGTCAAGTCAACTAATCCCAGGAAAAGTGTGACTCGCCTATTAGAGCAAAAAGAAACAAAAAACGGGAGGAGGGGCTGGCATGAGCCCTTGGGCAAGGCACTGATGGAATGCCTTCTGTTTGCTATCTAAACTTTTAATACAGCTATATATTACAGAGAAAGAAAAACAAGGTAATCTAATGCCTGGTCAAGGACACTTATTGATCCCCGTGGGTGGAACTTGCCTTACTTGCCCCCCACCAGGGAGGTCAGAGCAGGGCCGCCACCCTTTCAGCTGGTACAAAATCAATGTCTTGCCGCTCAAAGGCACTTCAGCAGGGTGGAAGCTGCTGACATAATCCGCTACAAAAACAAACCAAAGTAAAAAAAACAAGCTCAGTCATCTGAAATCGACAGCCTGCTGAAGATTGGCAAACGTCTCCCAGCGTCCAGACTGGGGGACTCGGAGCCACTGAGGCTCCCGGAAGAGCTGAGGGACCCGCTGGCGTAGCTCTCCCGGTCTGAGAGAGAGTCTGGCGGGCTAGGTGGAGGCTCGAACACCGGGGACTCGCTGAGACGGCGCAGCGTCTGCAAGTGGCTCATGTTGTACGTGGGAGAAGACGGGGGGCACATGCCGTTGCCCTGAACGCCCCCGTAGTGGCCGCCCCCGGCCGAGTGGTTGTTGGAGTAGCCACCGGAGGTGTGCACGGCCAGCGGGGCCAGCAGAGCTTTTAGGTCTTGCCCGGGGAAGTTGAAGGCACTGTTGATGCAAGCCACGGAGTTGGGCGACAGCACGTCGTCGTAGAAGCTGGACGAGGACATGCAAGAGGAGGCGGGCGGCGGTGGGGTCCGCGACGTGGGGCTTTCCAAAAGCGGGGAGTCCAGGCAGTGGTGGCTGGAGAAGCCGGAGAAGCTAAGGCTGTGGTGAAGCTTTGGTCTGTCCCTCTGGGTGTAGCAGAGCTGCTGCTGCTGCTGCTGAGGGGGGAGGATGTCCCTTTGGCCGTAGCCGCGGGACTCCCCCGCCTGCATGTTGGCGTTGGCGGCCGGAGCGGGCCGGCGCTCGTCGGCGTTGTGGATAAAGTGACACCGGGGACCGTAGGGGCAGAAGCCGATGGTGTGGAACGTGCGACACGGCTCCGTTTTGTACTTGGGGTGGCGAGACAAGCTCCTGAGCTCGTGGTAGCCGTGGGCGAACTGACATTTCTCGCCGTACTTGCACGAGCCGTTCTCCTCGAAAGGCCGACACAGCTCGGTCTTGTAGCGGGTGGAGTTGATCTGAGAGCCGGCCTTCTGCTGCAGCACGGCGCGCTCTCCGCTTTCGCTGTACGCGCGATCGCGGAACTTGTTTTCCTTGTTCATGAGAGTGGTCGTTCCGCTCGGCGTGTTCTCTTTCAGGCTGCTGTAAGAAGAGCTCAGAGTGTACTTGTTGCCGTTGTTCATGGCCTCCACGTTACTGGTGGAGTTTCGACGGAAAAATCCCGGCGCAAAGGGGCCACCGGAACCCGCGGAGGTGACCGGGGCTCCGACAGCCTTCTTGTCCAGCAT